>NC_082695.1:47883442-48191748 GCF_949987515.2 Delphinus delphis | reverse complement strand
TAAGAGGCCATCCTCCTCACCTTTAGCTTGCTGGCAATAATATTCTGAATGACAGCATGTGTGCTATAAAATATTTATGACATTTACTCTTTCATTAAGGTGTGTACATAATTGCATAAATCTCTCTAGCCTTGTGTGAGAACTCCGAGCACTTTGTAGACATTAACCTATCAATCCAATGATAAAACAGAATGAGACGGGCTTCCCTGGTGGTTCAGTGGTTGAGAGTCCGCCTGCCGATGCAGGGGACACGGGTTCGTGCCCTGGTCCAGGAAGATCCCACATGCCGCGGAGCGGTTGGGCCTGTGAGCCATGGCCGCTGAGCCTGCGCGTCCGGAGCCTGTGCTCCGCAACGGGAGAGGCCACAACAGTGAGAGGCCCGCGTACCGCAAAAAAATTTAAAAAAATAAACAGAATGAGCCAACGCAGTACCTGAAATTACAATTAGGCCCATCTTTACCCACTATGTAAGACATCACAAAACAAACCTGTATAAAGAGTGATTCGTTTTTAGGAGTCTTCACATCACAGATTTCCAACCTTTCCCTTGGCAATCCAAATAGGCATTTGAAAAATACTCATTTTATGGCATGGTGGGGAGGTGTATTTTGGAAAATGTTGATTAAGAAAAGAAGAGATGATATAACAAGACGCTTAGAAGCTGGAATCATAAAGTCAAAGATGACATGTCTTTTTACAGTGTTTGCAGTAAATAATTATTAAAGTAACAAAAATTTTGTCCTCAATTTTTAGAGTGGAGAAGACTCTATTATAGAAAAATTAGCAGTTGGACAGAAATAAACCATGATATACATAACGTAATAAGAAGAAAAAGCCAAGGCTATTCTGAATTTTAAACAGTCAAGCTGGAGCCAAGGTAGGGAAAAGGAATGCTAGTCAACATTGAGCCCATTTCTATGGTCTCAATGATTTTTTACTGAATATGTATTTCCTGCTCATAAATTTGAACAATATTTCTTGGTACAACATTTTCTTAAATACTGAAATGCAACACTATGTGCCTGTAAGTGATAAAAACAACTATGCCTATCATTTAAATGATTGTTTTAAGTGTATTAAAAATACACACTTTTTTTTTTTGCTTTACCTCTGAAAAACAAGCATTATTTTTTATCCCAAATAACATTTCTAGGGTCAAAGAAGCAAAACTTGGGAAGCCTTTTTTTACTATGACACCAGTCACAGTAGTAAAGCCCGCAGGCTAGTAAACAAACTCAGGAGTATCAGAGTTCAGCTATGAGAAGGGGCAACTTGGTAGCATTTACTAGATCCGTAGCCATTTTAGGCTACCTTGGGGATTCCAATTCACTTTCTAGAAAGCAGGATTTATTTGACTGTGGACCCTGGGGATACCCTCCAAGCAGATCAGAATGTGGATGGAGGGGAAAGAAACCAATGTTGACTCAACTGAGATGTCTGGGATAGTTTGGGCTGGCTCCAAACAAGAGAACTCTAGCACCTGTTACGTCCACAAGGCAGGTAGTAGTATAGTGATTCCCAGTTCCTCACTCCAGGGCGTGGCTTCTGCAGATAAAGAGGCTAGCTGCTCATGGTCTGCGTGTTTGTTTGCTTTGGTTAGATACCTATATTGCTGCAGCTACGTGCCCATGGGCCACTCACACATGCTGCGTGTCTCCTCCTCCCAATCCCTTGAAGAATGTGCAATTATTTTTGGACCACACTAGCTGGGCTAAGACCACGACAAGGGGGAGGTTGAGGACCGGGATGCCTATACCCCATTGGAGGTGGTAGTAATGACTCAAGAGAAGGAATACAACTGGATTTGTAGGTGAGTTGTCCTGTTTTCAACAATGTGTCAGACAAAACAAAGAGGTCTCTGAGCCAAATTCAGCCTGAGGGCATCAATTCTGGATACCGGCTAAACACCTTTCCCAAAGTTCCTCACCTCCCCCCAAAAATGAGTCTGACCACTGCCCAAGAGAGGTATGAAAAGCTCCCTCTTCTACTGTGCTGACTTGCAGCAGAACAGGGGCTGAGGCAGAGTTGTCTTAACGACTGTGAGGTATGAGGCTGTGGAATCAGAGAACTAACTAGCTGAGTAATGCCGAGTAAATTACTTGGGGAAACGTCTCTGTAAAACAGAGACAGCAATGTTGGTAAGGCTTTTTAAACAGGAACTCCACAGAGCTATGTTTCATATAGGCTTTTGGGGGATGGTCGATGGCCACCTGGCCTCCTCTCAGTAAGTCCTTTGAGGCTGTGTCTAGCACCCTGCTTCACAACAGGGTACTCCTGTACCCCATTATCCTTAACTCTGAGCTGTAGCTAACATTCCAAGAGAACAAGAAAATTTCCTATTTTATGCTACAAATATAACAGAGGTTAAATGCAATTTACCTTGTAATTATCTAAGTTTGGGTATCCCAGCCGGGAAAATATACATCCATGTAATAGCTTAAGAAAATACAATTAGGATGACCACTTTTGATGGTCATGGAAGATTTGCTCTGCACAAAGATACCCTGAAAGGGGAGATTTATTTGTTGTTGTGACAACTTGGGGATGGGATGCCTTTCTCTATTCCACACCAAAGGTTTTAATTAGCTAGTGGTGGCCCTGTTGATCAATCTATAGCATGGTTTTATTTTGACACTAATATTATACAATAAGTCTTACTATATTAGTCTAGATTCATTTTAGGAAGATGATATCCAACTACTCAACTCTTAGGTATACAATGGAACGCTAACAGAATATCTTATCGAACAACTTTAAATCCTAATTTCAATTCTAGAAAGAAGCAATACTGAAACCTAAATAAACAAGCAGATGGCAAGTGTAATTGCAGTCTACTAAAAGGCTTGTCTTTCAAGCTGCCCGGACATGTAATGTCCTCATGCCCAAACTACACAGAGTACATTGGACTTGCCAAGTTTAGTACTTCCAGGTATCATTCAATATGAAAGAAATTTATAGGCTTACACTTGGAAATAAACTTACTTATTTAAGGAAACCAACATAACAGAGCTAAACCAGTCTAGGAAAGTAAAGATCATATCTCACAATTACAAGTCTGGCTTTGAGTGAAAATCAAAAGATGCTGAGTGAGCATGCTTTCCTCTAGAGAGGTATCACAACATTCTCTTGTAAAAAGAGACAGAAAACCTTTAGATAAACATTTTATTTTTTAAACAGAAAGCTTGGGATAACTCTAAAAACCTGGAAGAATTCTCATTTCCACCCCAATGAAAAATAAAGTAAAATCTAAAGCCAGAGGCCTTCAATGTTAACTTGGAATTTGCATAAACAAGTAATACCTTCTTTGTTTTCATAGAGAAAGAATACCAACAATGTAACTTAAGAATGCACTGGATGCAGTAAGCCCTTGACTGAGAAGTCGGAAAATAGCACATGCCGTGAATGCAAAAATAATGAGAAATACACACATATGAAACAGCTGGCTGTGTCAGGCACCAACAATGTGCATTGTTGCTAGAATGCTAAATGTCAACACCCACGTCCAGAAACTGCTATCATGCAACATAACCTTTGGAATTTCACAGTACTGGTCAAACATATAGAGCGAAAGCAAAATACCAGGAATATGTCTGTTTTGCGATACGAGGAAGGAAAAGGATCTCCAACTTTATGAATAAACTCTCCCACCCTAAATAAATAATGCAGGAAGTCAAAGAAACCAACAAGAACAACACAGAAAGGTTCTGTTCTCCATCATGTTACCTCCCATCATAACAGACCTCAACCCATCCTTTTTTTAACCTTGTATTTGATTCTGCTGTTTAGAAACTTCCCAAATTTAATCTTTCTTAATTATGCTTCCTTGAAATTCAAACTCTAATCATTTCACACCTTTTAGGATTATTAAAGCTAAAATACCAAGGCAGAAAGAAGACAGGGAACAAGGTAATAATCAGCAATCTGTTATTCTCCAGAGGCTTCTGAATATGCTTAGCGTGAAGATTCTATTCAGAAATATAACTACTGAAATAACAACATGCTATTCATGCAATTACACCCAACATACGATATTAACTAGTGTTTTGATGATTAGAAAGTTAAAAGGACCCAAATATTAGGGGCAATGAAAGTACTCTGCATCAACAGCCAAGGGGCATTATCGCCTCCATATTGTCCAGCCTGTAGTTACACTGCAATCAACAGCAGTGCAAAGTTAAAGCACCCACTCTCTGCAGCATCACGCTTTGGGTGGGGGTGAGGGCTTCAGAGCTGGGAAATTATGTCTGGCTTATTTTGCATGAGGTTTGTTTTCAATCATTTTTCTTCACTATACTTATGCATATAAAGCTACTGGGATTTGTTTTTGGTTTTTTTTCACCTACTTCTTTCTAAGAATCTACGCTGGACAAGCTATAGTTGAACTACTAAAACCCCACTGACTCAGAATATACTTCTAGTAAAACGGTAAAAGCTAACACATCCAAGTACCTCCCTTTAATACGTGCCGATACTGAACACATTGTTCCCTGTGTCAGGAAATAATATTGTTCCCTGTGTCAGTCTGTGTCAGGAAATAATATTCTTTTTTTTTTTTTTTTTTTAACATCTTTATTGGGGTATAATTACTTTACAATGGTGTGTTAGTTTCTGCTTTATAACAAAGTGAATCAGTTATACATATACATATGTTCCCATATCTCTTCCCTCTTGCGTCTCCCTCCCTCCCACCCTCCCTATCCCACCCCTCCAGGCTGTCACAGAGCACCGAGCCAATATCCCCGTGCCATGCGGCTGCTTCCCTCTAGCTATCTACCTTACTACGTTTGTTAGTGTGTATATGTCCATGACTCTCTCTCGCCCCGTCACAGCTCACCCTTCCCCCTCCCCATAACCTCAAGTCCGTTCTCTAGGAGGTCTGCGTCTTTATTCCTGCCTTACCCCTAGGTTCTTCATGACATTTTTTTTTTTTCTTAAATTCCATATATATGTGTTAGCATACTGTATTTGTCTTTTTCGTTCTGACTTACTTCACTGTGTATGACAGACTCTAGGTCTATCCACCTCATTACAAATAGCTCAATTTCGTTTCTTTTTATGGCTGAGTAATATTCCATTGTATATATGTGCCACATCTTCTTTATCCATTCATCCGATGATGGGCACTTAGGTTGTTTCCATCTCCGGGCTATTGTAAATAGAGCTGCGATGAACATTTTGGTACATGACTCTTTTTGAATTTCGGTTTTCTCAGGGTATATGCCCAGTAGTGGGATTGCTGGGTCATATGGTAGTTCTATTTGTAGTTTTTTAAGGAACCTCCATACTGTTCTCCATAGTGGCTGAACCAATTCACATTCCCACCAGCAGTGCAAGAGGGTTCCCTTTTCTCCACACCCTCTCCAGCATTTATTGTTTCTAGATTTATTGATGATGGCCATTCTGACTGGTGTGAGATGATATCTCATTGTAGTTTTGATTTGCATTTCTCTAATGATTAATGATGTTGAGCATTCTTTCATGTGTTTGTTGGCAGTCTGTATATCTTCTTTGGAGAAATGTCTATTTAGGTCTTCTGCCCATTTTTGGATTGGGTTGTTTGTTTTTTTGTTGTTGAGCTGCATGAGCTGCTTGTAAATTTTGGAGATTAATCCTTTGTCAGTTGCTTCATTTGCAAATATTTTCTCCCATTCTGAGGGTTGTCTTTTGGTCTTGTTTATGGTTTCCTTTGCTGTGCAAAAGCTTTGAAGTTTCATTAGGTCCCATTTGTTTATTTTTGTTTTTATTTCCATTACTCTAGGGGGTGGGTCAGAAAGAATCTTGCTGTGATTTATGTCATAGAGTGTTCTGCCTATGTTTTCCTCTAATAGTTTGATAGTTTCTGGCCTTATATTTAGGTCTTTAATCCATTTTGAGCTTATTTTTGTGTATGGTGTTAGGGAGTGTTCTAATTTCATTCTTTTACATGTACCTGTCCAGTTTTCCCAGCACCATTTATTGAAGAGGCTGTCCTTTTTCCACTGTACATTCCTGCCACCTTTATCAAAGATAAGGTGTCCATATGTGCATGGGTTTATCTCTGGGCTTTCTATCCTGTTCCATTGATCTATCTTTCTGTTTTTGTGCCAGTACCATATTGTCTTGATTACTGTAGCTTTGTAGTATAGTCTGAAGTCAGGGAGCCTGATTCCTCCAGTTCCTTTTTTTGTTCTCAAGATTGCTTTGGCTATTCGGGGTCTTTTGTGTTTCCATACAAATTGCGAAATTTTTTGTTCTAGTTCTGTGAAAAATGCCAGTGGTAGTTTGATAGGGATTGCATTGAATCTGTAGATTGCTTTGGGTAGTAGAGTCATTTTCACAATGTTGATTCTTCCAATCCAAGAACATGGTATATGTCTCCATCTATTTGTATCATCTTTAATTTCTTTCATCAGTGTCTTATAGTTTTCTGCATACAGGTCTTTTGTCTCCTTAGGTAGGTTTATTCCTAGATATTTTATTCTTTTTGTTGCAATGGTAAATGGGAGTGTTTTCTTGATTTCACTTTCAGATTTTTCATCATTAGTATATAGGAATGCCAGAGATTTCTGTGCATTAATTTTGTATCCTGCTACTTTACCAAATTCATTGATTAGCTCTAGTAGTTTTCTGGTAGCATCTTTAGGATTCTCTATGTATAGGATCATGTCATCTGCAAACAGTGACAGCTTTACTACTTCTTTTCCGATTTGTATTCCTTTTATTTCCTTCTCTTCTCTGATTGCTGTGGCTAAAACTTCCAAAACTATGTTGAATAAGAGTGGTGAGAGTGGGCACCCTTGTCTTGTTCCTGATCTTAGTGGAAATGCTTTCAGTTTTTCACCATTGAGGATGATGTTTGCTGTGGGCTTGTCGTATATGGCCTTTATTATGTTGAGGAAAGTTCCCTCTATGCCTACTTTCTGCAGGGTTTTTATCATAAATGGGTGTTGAATTTTGTCAAAAGCTTTCTCTGCATCTATTGAGATGATCATATGGTTTTTCTCCTTCAGTTTGTTAATATGGTTTATCACATTGATAGATTTGCGTATATTGAAGAATCCTTGCATTCCTGGAACAAACCCCACCTGATCATGGTGTATGATCCTTTTAATGTGCTGTTAGGAAATAATATTCTTAATGACTATGTTTCCCTTGCATTATACAAATACTCAAGAATGTAGATTTCCTTGGATCATGTCAAAAATCCATCTATCCCATTATACAGCATATGCTAAAAGGAACTACTAGTTAAGAAGGCAGAACCTGAAACCGTGACTCTGGGTTCAAATGTCATCTCCAAGATTTACTCACTGGACAGTCTTGTGTAAGTTCCTCTGGGCGGTAGCTTCCTCATTTGAAAAATATTTTAAAGGATTCTTTTAAAGGATTTGTATGAGGATTAAACGGCATAGGGCCTGTTAATGCAGAGAATAATGTCTAGAATTCATAAAAATAAATGACAGCTAATGTAATTATTATTAGGTTATTTGGCTGGCCCTACGTTGGTGAGATTATGATTTGTGCCTGTACGTGTACACACAAAACATATTCACAACCATGGAAAAAAAATATATATATATGGATATATAACGGCACACACACTTACAAAGAATTCTACATGGTCACAGCCATTCAACTATCAAAAAGAAAGCTGCAGATTTGCTGAGGCTGCTACAATTTAAAATGCCGCATGTTCAGTCAATTTTTGAAATGCTGTCTTAAGAAACTCAGCAATTACAGGGAATCTGGGCAAAATTCTGCAAGAACAGCTTTTCTTCTAAATGTATTTCCAGTATGAATTTCATTATTAATCAAACATTAGCATATCTGCTATAGATTGTGCCATACTGTATGGGTAATTAATTTGTTACTTGGTTATACAACAAGAAGTTTTAAGACATTGATAAAGAGCTCTTTGAGGACACTAAGAAGCTTCCAGGGCAGGTTTCTTAAAACAAGGCTTAGCCCTTAATCAAGCAAGTGGCGCTTCCCACGAACATGTGCTCTACAACAAAACAAAATAAACGAACAAAAATACCCACTAACTCAAAGCTGTGTAATGTTTTAGTAACTGTAAAAAAAAAAAAAAAAGTTCAAAGGATACGAAATCAAAATGAAGAAAGTAAAAAATAATGAGACATGGCAATACAGAGATGTGAATGTTAATCTTTACACTCACACGGAGGAAGATTTCACAGTGTATACACATTTTCTAAATCACTGCTTTTCAGAAGTATGAGTTTCATTTATGATTGCATCCATGTTTCTTAAATGCTCCAGTTACCAGTATCCAGTTTTGTATCTTTCGTTCCATCCTGGTTAGTGTTTTAGTACCTGCATCCTATTTGCCACCTGAATCAGCCTTTTTCCAGGCTTCCCTACCATCATACATTCTTTATTTCACCAATTAAAAAGGGATCTCAACACTGAATTCAATTTTGTTCTTTGGCATCTATAACATTTCTCAAGAGCAATGATACAAATGGCAAGCTCAGTGAAGAGTATTTGACCTCTGTAGGACGAAACACTGTTACTACCCTAAATATAATACCAATGAAAGGAAATACTGCGATTTCAGTAGTTAACACGGAATTTACAAGTAACAGAATTCACTACAAAAATGTTAAGTTTCTTTCCTAAGTTTCCTGGTTTGTAATAGAGGAGGAGGTGGAGACATTCTAAGTCTAGGGGATTGGATGTGAATATTAAGTAGCTTTACAGGCTGGTGGGACTTTAAAAACATTTTAAACTTTATTGAAAAACATGGCTTCTCCTTCTTGCTATAAATATATCACTTAGAATGACACGTCTATTCCTAGACTTGGTAAGGGTCAGCGAGGGGTGAAGTGGAGGTGGCTGTCTCAGAAGGATGAAAATAAAAAATGAGGAAAGCAGTTAAACAAGGGAAAACCATGAATTCAGGACTAAATATGTAAGGTTTATATTTATTGACCTTATTACTATCACAATCATGCAATGTTCCCCTCTAACCATAGCATCTCTTTCATTTCTTCTGGGCACATTCAGCATTTCTGGGGTGGGTAGCAGAAGGTAACGTTCATTGAGTGATTATTATGGACCACTCACTCTACCACATGCTTTCAGTGTATCACCTCACTTAATTCTTGGATCATTCCCATGTGAAGGGTACTTTTATTTTCTACATCTTCTAGTGAAGGAGTTTAAGATTCAGAGGAGAGAAGTGGCTTACCCAGAGTCACACAGTAGCAAGGGTTGTAAGCAGCTTATGTCTGAGCCCAGAGCCCAACATTATAACCACACTTCCCAGCACCGTCTCTGGACAAGGACACACAACTCAAGACTGCTTACGTAATGTTGGGATGATACTGCAAAGTTGACCTCTATTCAGCACCAAACGCACTAATGGATAGCCTACATACAAGCAAGGCACGATTGCTATTTTTCTTATTTATAACAACGCATTTCAGTAATAAGAAAGACATTACATTTATTTTGACGTCGACTATCAGATAAACACAAGATCATAAACGGAGACTTTATTTTTAAAATATGCAACGCATGTATGAACCCAATATACTTGCTATAAAACACACACACACAAAATCTTAGTTCTATATGATTCCAAACACATTTTCCCTCTTCTATTTTACATCAAAGGTCTGAGCCAAGCCTCTCCTAGTTTTTAGCATAGATTAAAATCAGCGTATTGAATATTAAGGGATTAGTTGAACCTAGGACATCTCTGTTGCTTTCTGATTACTATGTTCTTATTTATTTTACTTTCTATGCATAACTTCCATTACCTTAAGTAGGCAGAACTGAGGGACAAAGAAGAAATGCCAGCAACCTTACCTGCTTGAGAGCCTTTTTGGTGTGTTGCTGAAAGGAAGACACTAACTTGCTCTGCACTGCTGTGTTAGGAAGGCTTGAATCTCGAGTGGAAGATGCCTCATCAGTTACCTGCTTTGCACAAACTAGAAACAGAGAGATAATAATATTACTAATTTGAATTCCTTTTTTTATCGCCACTGTAATTACCTCACTTGGAGCTTTTCTCCAATTGAAAATGGATACGTAAAATAAGGCAAAATAGCACAGTAAAAAGAAGAGTATCTCGATTTAAAGGAAGGGATCATTTAATAATTGTGTGGCCACGGTTACATTGAACTTCTCTAAGCCTCGGTTTCCTTACCCACCAATTGATGATAATTTCTATGTTTTGGGCTATTGTATAGACATAAAAAAAGAACACAATATCTATCTCAAGAGTTGGGAGTCAGTAGGTACTTTCTGGAGCTGAGTAGGGAGGTTGGGCAATGCACAGCATTCTGAAGAAAGAATCTACATTGATGAAATTGTCTTCAATCTACCAACCTCAGAGGTACTATGATTCTTTTATTTAACAGCCCTCCTTCTATAGAATCTATGGTCTACTGGGGTGTGTGTATCCTCTTCTATGGGTCAAGGCAAACAGCATGGAGAAGGAGAAATGAAATCTGAGATGCTGGGTGTCAACTGAAGATAATTACTTTCAAGAAAATCATGTCCTCTGCCGACTACAATATAATCTGCTTATTTTTTTTACCAGAGTCAAGCTTTCCAGGCACCTAGTCTATGCAAGTCAAGCCCACCGTCACTTTCTGCTCTATGACACCTGTGCTGGAGCTCCAACGCTTCTTTCTGGCCTCCTCAGACATTCCACCTAGGAGACCAGGTTTCACACTTTGGCAGCAGTGTAGATGCAGGCCTTTTCTGTGCACTTGATGGGAGGAGTTTATTTGGAAAATCAAAGTGAGGAAGCACTATGATTAGTGGCAGAACGAAGGCATATGTCAAATACAGGAGGCAAGGGGAAGTTCGACAGAAGAAAATAGCTTGAGAACATATTGTAAAATCTCAAAATAAGACTTCTTCAGGGCACCAGGGTTTACGCTAATCCAAGAAAATTTTCCAAGGAACAGTAACTTGGGAGGATTCTGACCTGAGTTTTAAAGGAAGGTGGAGGAGTTAAAAATGATTCTAGTCAAAAATGGAGACATATGAAATCCCACTACTGGGCATATACCCTGAGAAAACCATAATTCAAAAAGAGTCATGTACCACAATGTTCATTGCAGCTCTATTTACAATAGCCAGGACATGGAAGCAACCTAAGTGTCCATCAACAGATGAATGGATAAAGAAGATGTGGCACATATATGCAATGGAATATTACTCAGCCATAAAAAGAAACAAATTGAGTTATTTGTAGTGAGGTGGATGGACCTAGAGTCTGTCATACAGAGTGAAGTAAGTCAGAAAGAGAAAAACAAATACAGTATGCTAATACATATGTATATATGGAATCTAAAAAAAAAATGGTTCTGATGAACCTAGGGGCAGGACAGGAATAAAGACGCAGACGTAGAGAATGGACTTGAGGACACAGGGACGGGGAAGGGTAAGCTGGGACAAAGTGAGAGAGTGGCATGGACATATATACACTACCAAATGTAGAACAGATAGCTAGTGGGAAGCAGCTGCATAGCACAAGGAGATCAGCTCGGTGCTTTGTGACCACCTAGAGGACTGGGATAGGGAGGCGGGAAGGGAGACGCAAGAGGGAGGGGATACGGGGATATATGTATGAATATATCTGATTCACTTTGTCATACAGCAGAAACTAATACAACATTGTAAAGCAATTATACTCCAATAAAGATGCTAAAAAGAAAAAAGATCAATACATCTCCCACCAAATACTTTAGCCTCCATGTTACTAACTGTAGTTCAATGCTTATTTAAAATATTTTATTTTGATATGAAACAGATACAATAAAATGCAAAAATCATAAGAGTTAAAAAAATGGAGGCATATACACGTGTTAGTGTCGAGAGCACTGCTTTAGACAGACTCAAGCTCATGTTGCCTAGAAATGAACATGTGGTCCATGAAAGAGCATACTTGGAATAAAGAGTTAATCAAGTTTTGTTTTAATAACAGAAAGTAATCAGGAAGCCAAAATGAACACGTTTTGGAAGATAAAATAATTGTTAGTTATTAATGCCAGGTGCTGGACATGTGATCTCATTTCATCCTCACAGCTTCCTTGCGAGATGGAAAAGTATCATCTCCACATTCAAGAGAGAAAACTAGAGCTCAGAAAGGGTCAATAACTTGCCCATGGTCACACAGCCAAGTGAAACAGCAGAGCTGGGGTCCAAGGCCAGGTCCATAATCTTCCGCTTAGAAGATCTGGCTTCAAGGGCAAGAACTGATACAAAAAATTTAATGTCTAAAGAAGTTTAATTTCCTTGCGTCATGTTGGAGGACCTGAAACAGGAAGTTAATGAGGGTACAGGGAACAAGACGTTGAGCTCTGACAAGAAAAAACTGAGAGCGATTGGCCCAGGAAACACTAAGGTTGAAGCTGCCAAAGGATTTGCCCAGGGATACAGGGAGAGAAGTCCTTGAGTTTAAGACCAGGTAACTTTTTTCTATTTAACACAATATGACATTTTTCGCTTAAAAGAGTCTAAATGTTCTAGTAACGAAACATTTTATAACACTGCTTGCGTAAACTATGGCTTCCAGGCTTCTCTCCTTGGAATCATCACTAATTTGTAACACTTTGCCAAAGCTTACTTATCAAGAAATATTAGAAATAACCATCGATTTATATTCTAAAGATAAATGTATTTTTGTACTGATTACATAGATGGCCTTTTCAATGTTCTGGAGTCGATACGAAGTGTGACAAACTGGGGAGGTGAGAGGAAGGTGGCAGGCAGGATATACGATCCCAAATGAACAGACCTAAATGGATGGAATGGAAGCCCAGCCAGCAGTAAAGTGCGCATTAGCAAATACAATTTCATTACTTTCACATTCTTAAATTCGTGTTGCCACCTAGAAAAATACAAACTTAATGGTAGTTAAAAAGGATAACCAAATGCGGTACATGGGTTTCAGGAAATGTGTGGAAAACAGGAGAATGCTTCTGCTTACTGGACATAGAAACAAATTTACTAATTTTCTTAGGAAATGATTTTATTCATAAGTGTTTCAAAGGTAAACTTCAGTGCAGCAGGATCGAAAAAACAACAAATACCGAATCAGTGTAGATGTAATCAAAGCTTTATGTCTTATATTTTGTGACTGCTACAATAAGCAGTATACAATCAGCTGTCACTTCCTGAGGATAATAGATATCTAAGTTACGACTTGCTCTGTTTGTTTCTGACCTAGGAAACCACAGGGTGTTGTGATACCTATTTCAGTGTACGCTGAATGGTCGTTTAAATTCACTACTGCACTATGTTAATAGTGATTCACATATATTTACATACAGTGTTTCCAAAAGAGAGATTCTGTTCAGCTTTACCAGAATTTCAGCTGGAGGGCAGGACAATAAAACTGAAACAAGCATCAAGGAATACCGTGAAGTTTTTTCTTGAGGTGATTCAATTTCCTTTACCTCAACTCTGTTTTACTCTATCTTACATTCACATTCCAGCCTAGACCCAAGTGAAGCATCATGAGAATTCCTTTACTACAGAGTCATTTTCCTACCTGATGCCCGATTCCTCTTTCTGAAGTTGGTCCTATTTCTCTGGGTCAAACCATTTTCCCTAATTATTTATTTCTGATAAAATAATTATAGAACTTTTAAGAAAGTAAGTGTAATAGAAAATAAAATGTATGAATGTTCCTTTGGATCTAAAACTTATTTTAAAGGGAAAAAATTCAAGAATAAAAATGATTAGGACACAATGTAACGCATCTATAGGCCCCAAACAGTGTGCCTGCATATGTGTGTGTGTGTGTGTGTGTGTGTGCACGCCCATTGACAATACAGACCCCAAACATGAGCATCTAAGTGACTTTATTCATTCTTCTGCCATGTATCTGATGAGGGCGGCTGATTCTCAAAACTGCCATAGTTTGACAGGTAGTTGAACCTATTCTTGCATATTCATATTCTGACAAAACACACAGTTTTCACTTTTACTTTATCCTTGCAGCTTTCTTAACAGATGTGATAAATAAATAATACAGGGCTTTTTTTAAACAGTTGCCTGAATATTTATCTAAGGGGCTGAGTTTGGCCTCTAAAATATAAGCCAAAGAAAAATTAATGTTCGAGAAAGGACCAGGGGAAATCCCCTGTATGTGAAGTTACAACAGGAGCCAGGAGAGTGAAGAATTAGGACAGATGTTTTATCCAATAATTATATAACACTGACATGCAGCTTAGAAAGTGATATCTTCTTGGCATTCAGGACAGAATAGAAGCTTTTTTTCTTTTTTTTCCTAACTGTACACTGGCACCATCACAAAACGCATGCCAGGATTTTATACCTGGAAACCCCCACAAGACTGCCTGCCCTTTTCACAGCTGGACAAGCCGAGGATGAGAAAACATGTGCTAAAAGGTACAGAAATATTATTTCTGTCTACGTTTTGCTTGCCTGCCCAAACCAGGCAAGCCAAATGCATAGTTAAAAGCTAATCTGCTAGTTTTTAATTCAGTTAATGGGATTTTCAGTAGCTGTTGCTCACCTACCTCTACTCTCATTCACCCTCAGATTCCCAAACCCCTCCTCCAAAATATTCTACTTAGAAGGCTGGGACCAAAGGGAGACGGAGGATTACAGGTAACCATGGGACAGCCTAGAAGGCTAGAGAAACTGCTGACTGTGTTCCAACAAGACTGGATTTCAGCCTCTTTTCTTAGAGTCCCAAGTTGTCCCTCTCTCCCTTCTTTTTCATTCACCATTCAACTTGACAATGTGACTGAACTGGAAAATATGGCTTAGAGGTCATATTTTTTAAGTTGAGTGCTAGATAGGGTATGGGTGACATTCCCCCCAATCTAAGTACCAATCCACTGACAGGTATACAAGAGGGCTCTGACCTTTAGCCCAAGACACAAAGAAGGGAGAAAGCAGAATGCAATCTTGACTCTGTCTTTATTTCTAGTTTCACATCTGCTTGCCTTCCCAACTGCCACCCTCTCTGATCCAGTCAGTCAAGACCTTGTGCCATTTCCTGAACGCAGATACTTGCTGTATGTCTCACTCGCTCTGACCGTCCCTCTTCCACCTTTCTGCCTAGCAAACTCGGCAGACCAAACTCAAACAGCTTCCCCAAAGCTTTCTTGACTATCCCAGTCTCCGAGGCAGACTTAATCCTCCCCACCCTTTCCTTGGAACTTAGTGTATGAATCCATGACAGTCCCTGCAATACTGGTGCTTGCGTCTGCCTTGCCACCCACAGGCCCAGCAACTCAGGGACTTATTTCTGTGCAAAGACAGGCACAGAGCCATTGGTCTATAAATGTTTATTAAACTAAACTGTCCAATCTGATTTTCATTAAATTTATCTAAAGTATCTGTTTCTGAAGTTAACTTTCAACTACTGTTTTTTTTTTTTTTTTTTTGCGGTACGCGGGCCTCTCACTGTTGTGGCCTCTCCCATTAGCGGAGCGCCGGCTCTGGACGTGCAGGCTCAGCGGCCATGGCTCACGGGCCCAGCCGCTCCGCGGCATGTGGGATCTTCCCGGACCGGGGCACGAACCCGTGTCCCCTGCATCGGCAGGTGGACTCTCAACCACTGCGCCACCAGGGAAGCCCTCAATTACCGTTTTTAACAAGAATTCATGAACGGGGAGGTCAGCAATGCATAGTTTTTTACTGTGCAAAAGTATACATAAAAGATGAATTTTTAACATTTGAAAACAGAAACTTCATTAAAATTTTTTAAATTATCCTACAGTCAATTAGGGAAAGTACGAAAAACCAAACTACAAAACATCCTATGCAAGTCAGCTGGGAAGTCGTATGACCTGCCACTAAACGTGGATACGTTTCCTTCTGCCATCCTTACTCGTTGCCTTATTTTAAGAGGAACAGTCACAGTCTGGAGGTTTTGCATGGTGAAATAAGTATCATTTAAAAGTCAAAATTAGAAATCACAATGTTTACTTGAAATGGCAGGAGCTGGGTGGGGGCAGAACCACAAAAGCCCAGGATCTGGGCACAAGAGAGTCACTGCAACAAAGATATTAATCTTTATATGTCAATTAAACTACACACTAAGTGACTGGCTATCTAAGGTAACCGGGGTTCAAAGGGCTAATGGAGGCAGGGAGAAGAGCATCCTTTGACCAACTTCACTTCTATCAGTTCTTCCTCTGACCACTTCCTTTCGATTTTCTGAACAATCAGACTAGATGCACTCAAATCAAAAAACAGTTTTCTATCAAAATGATCCTGACATACACTATAGGCTTAATAGAGTTTTTATAAATAAAATTGAAATTGAAGAGCACACAGTATATTAGGGATAATACCATGGCACACTGTGAGAATTCAATCACATTTTAAAAGAGGGCTGGGTCTTAGAGGGGGCTTAGTTGTTTATTTATTAATCATTCATTCAACTGTAAAACTTTTATTGAGCACCTTCATGCCAAGGACTGTATAAAATGCATGGGAAAACAGTGACTAAGACCTAAGACCTGACTTTGAGACCACAGGTTTCTTAAAAATACATTTAAAAAAAAATGGTGTAGAGCTATTAATTCTGCCTGAGAAAAACCAAGTCTACGAAGACCTAGTGGTGACAACTAAAATTTGTTTTAAAAAATCAATAAGCAGGTAATTCAAAAGTATCCCCAGATTGGCAAATAATCAAAAAAGCTTATGTTTGTATTATAATACGTCTTATGTACCATACTTACATTTGAAATTGTGCATATCAGATATTCTGGATAAACACAGCAACAAAATATATGCCCAAAACTGTTAAAGGCAACTTAACGACAACCAGACAAACCCATGTGACCCCAACTAAATATTTCCAGGACTCAATTTCTTTCAGAGAAAGACAATTCCTTAATCCTTTTTGGATCCATACTAAGGAGAACCACTTCTCTCAAAGCAGTCCTTATTCCAAGATAGGTTTAGGTAACTAGATTGAAACAATTTTCCTTACTGCATTAAAAGAGAACATTCAAAGGATATGAGAGGCAAGCAATTAAATAGAGAAATAATAGCAATAAAACAATGGAAACAGCAGTTTTCCCTGAAGACTTTTAAGTGTCTAAACATTTTAAGTATTGATATTTGAACATTCTCTATGAATAAAATATATCTAATATAACTAAAAATGTTACTATACTTCACAGCCTGCTTCACTAGGCCAATGAAGTCCTCTTCTTACTCAGAAGAGGTCTACAGAAAAGGGAGCAAAATAAACCAGGAGGAATAAAGAATAGATGA
Source organism: Delphinus delphis (assembly GCF_949987515.2). Classification (NCBI taxonomy): domain Eukaryota; kingdom Metazoa; phylum Chordata; class Mammalia; order Artiodactyla; family Delphinidae; genus Delphinus; species Delphinus delphis. Next base: position 48,174,522 of record NC_082695.1, on the reverse strand, counting down.
TAATTATACCAGCCATGTGTATCAGTAAGAACGTGCTCCATAAGATGTAATCGTGCCGGACACCTTAAAGATTTGGGTGGCTGATATCATATTGCTACAAATGATGCTCATCTGATATTCTGGAACTGGATGTATCATGATTTAATTGCAAGGTCCACAAATGGTTCACAAACACTTTGGTTTGCATCGGACAGGACACTGAATCTCCACAGGTAACTAGGAGGAACTGAAGGTACAGGAATCCTTCTTAACAAGCACTCAATTTATCATCATGGCAATTTAGTTATACTAGTACCTCTGGGTATCCATAAAAATATCCCTTTAAACTCAGACAAGAAAAGAGAAACTCAAACCAGAAATGAAAATATTTAATAGGAAAAGCATATCTGACAGGTACCAGCCTCTAACCACCTAATTGCTCCTACCGGAGAACCAACACAGATTCCTCTCAGAATTATGGAGAGTAATAACACAGTAAGCTGCTGTGAGGGGGGGAAACATTAGAAGCTATTCTCTTCTATCGCACGACACCTGTGATCTTCTACGCTGCAGCAAGCTCCTGAAACATCTACACAGAAATACAGGAACCCACCTAGAAAATGAGAAACAGAGAAAAAGCATGCAGGAAGAATATCATTAAAAGGTTGGTACAGGTCAAGGATAACTGTTTCATTCATGGGCACTACTACTTCATTCTTCAACATAGAAAAGAGAACTCCGGTGTACGAGAAAGGGAGTTAGATAAACACATGGTTAACTGTTTGAGAAATGGTTACACGCTGTCACTTTAGAGAAAAGGAAAGAACGGATTATCTGGCATCACGGAAAAAAGTACTTCATTTTAAGAGCATGGATGCTGTTGTTCCTCTACACCAATCACAAACTCTATCAACCAAAAAGAAATCTGGCTTGTCAGGATAGGTAATTGGGGGAGTACCTTTAATTTTGGTTTTATTTGAGAGGGAGTTTGCTTTTATCATGAGACCATACTCTATTTCCAGTCTTTATATTATGAAATATTTCTCTCCTAGCACAAGAAAAGAGGGGGAAAGTACATTTAAATGGGTCCCTTTATCTGCACTTAAAAAGAAAACTTTTTTTTTCTTCCATGACTCTGGGCTGTTAAAATTGACCAAAATCCACTTACACAAGAACAAAGTTCATAGTTCATGGAGAAATATGTAAGAACAAGAGGTCCCTAATGGGTAAAAGAAATGGAAAATAGTATCTATAAGTAATGTTTGAAAGGGCTGGGACAAGTTATTTGGAGAAGTTAAGATGAAGGGGGTGATATCTAGATGATGCCCAGCTGTTCTCCATCATCAGAGGGAAATACAAGAGAAAATTGGTTTAATTAAAAGCTCAAGAGATTTCAGCATAAGGAAAAATTTCTTGACTATAAAAGTTATCAAAAACACAGAGAGACAAATATAAATGAGTCTGTGAGATTCCCATCCCTCTGGGCATTTACTATTAGAATGATGTCTACTTTAATTGACTGGCTTAAGTAAAATGTTGGCACGAGAGAGGATCCAGGCCTGCATGAACTTCTGAAGTCCCTCGTACTTCTCCTGAACTGGGAAAGCTGTGGGCTGGAATGAAAGAAAGGAGAATGAGAGTGGGCAGAGGAAGTTGTATATCCTGCCAATGATCATTTCTGACTGTGAAGAGTATTCTTTTTCCTCTGTATTTTCTTCCATGTGTAACTTAAACAACATCATTTTCACATACTTAAGTTTCCCTGGCCCACCAATGTAGAACAGGTGTCTGCAGGAGCCAACAAAGCTGTTAACGAAAATGCAGACGTTGGATCAAAGACAAAGGAGCCTAACCTACTTTGACAAAGTAGCCTAACCTAAGAAAATCAGGGGACCTGACGCAGTCACTGAAACAATTCCCTTCCCTCCTCCAAGATTCTCAGGAATGGCTGTCAGGTGGAAATGGATGGTGAACACAAAGAAGGCTCATGTGTCATCTGATGTAAGATCACACGGGAGCAGTCACAGACAAGCTCCTGAAAAGTCTCCAGCGAGACCAGACACATAACACTGAGGGCAAAGACACACCACACAGTTTGGCAACATTTTAGAAAGTTACTTGAACACTCCCTTCACAGCTCCAGGGTCCCCTCATTTTCCTTTCTCTCCCCTCGTATAAAACTGCCACTGATAAACTATCAGTGTGAATACTCCCTGAGGGCACCAAAACCTTTATTAGTACCCTTCTCACTTCCTCCAGGAAGCTGCTCATCTGTGTGTAATTGATGTCTCAAAAGAGATCCTATGCACACACTTCAGGCCATCTTAAAGCACTTTTCACTTTTGAAAAAAGACCCCTCTGTGGCCTCTGAGCCAATGCAAACAATGAGTGAGCAGAATAATTTTTCATTAAGTTAACACGACTCCTGCCAAGAATCATACAATCAGAAACCTGCTTATAAAACCGGCCATAAGGAATAATGAAAAGGACCACAGAAAATTCTTCAAATGTTGGAATCATTATTCACCCTGGGATCTGAGGACTAAAACATAGGATATGTGTTCTCTATAATCTTTTTCCCTAAATAGAGACTTTGAAAATACTAATTCTCCAGCTAGAGTGCTGCTTCCTCCCTGAAAGCCATTAGGGTTAATAACAAGCAGAACCTTTTTTGATCTCTATGGATGAAAATTGTACATTCTCCAGTCTCCTCATTTTAAAAGATTGAATAGGATGGTTGCTTTTGATTTTAAACATGAAATGTATCAGGGCCACAAAAAGAGAAGCTCATTTTTTTTCCTGTTAATAACAATTTATAAATAGATGGGGAAGAAAGTGAAGACGATCTACTGAGTGTGTCATTTCTTATAAAATATGTGTGGTTTCTGCAGCCAGCAATGCACTGTAAGTCAACTTAATATGTGTAAGCAAACTCATGATATACCAATGTATTATGTTCAGAAAACAACTCAGACACAAACATAACCATAAATCTCTGACTAAACTAGCCCATAAAATTCTACATATTTTCTTTGGGTGACATAGATCTATACTTATATTGGCATAAATGGTCATGGGTTGTCAACAAAGATATATCAAGTGATTCACCTAAATCACTGTTCGATCTTCAGAGCTAAGCTTGTAAAATGTGACGAGTTTACTTTCTTGAGTCTCTAATTCTTATTAACTTGAAAAACTTGTTTAGGAGTCAAAAAACATAATGCACAACTATAGTTTTGTGTCTTGTAAATTCTATAATTGATAATGTATCACGTTTCCTGCACTCTAAAAATTTTCAACAAAACGTTAAAACAAAGTATCTTGGCAAAGCACCTCTCATTTAAAAACGAATCTGTTTTGCTGCGCAACTGATTGAAAGAAGAGGGCAAAAACATTACTGTTATTATCTTAACTCTACCTAAAGACTCAAATGTTACTGACTGGAGTCAGGCTGCAAGATTTCTTTCTGGTTATCAGTTTTTGTAAAGCGCTTTCTTTTCAAGTACTTCACTGTGTTTCCCCTTTAGTGGTGCAACAAATGTCAACTAATCTTTGTTAATTTGAAATAGCTCTATGCTAGCGGAGGCTTACTCCTTGGACTGCCACAAGCATATCCTACCAATTGACAGTTATTATTCACCTTGATACTTTTCACCCTTTCATCCCAAAGGAGGAACGGGAAAAGGAGAAGGGAATAAAGATTTAAAAAACAGATGGTGGGACCCTCCCCTCCCCTCCTCCTCTCCCCTTGCCCTTTCTCCCATGCCCCTGCAACCCCACACATCCCCACCTTCCCTCTCTAATTATATTTTCAAAGTATATTTGTACAGCTGTACGAAGTGTGGAAATTATATCCATTCTAACTGCTGGTTCAAATACGTATTAGAAATAGAGTAAGCAAGGAAATCACCTAAATCAGTTCAGGTTCATAGTATTTATTATCGATTTGTAAGAAATCATGTGGTAGCCCACTCCTCCATTTGGATAAGCTCAAGTTTATAATCAGTACAGAGTTGGACAAATGTTGAAAAACCAAACTGCATCAAAGACTCCTGGCTAAGAGTGTTCCCTACAGTCCCAGGCAGAGTCAGTGGTCAGAGCCTGGCTTTTGGTGTCACTCACATCTACCTGGGCTTGACACTTGGATGACATATTGAACCTCTAAGTCCGTTTCCTCACTGGTCAAAAATAAAATTAAATTAAAAATAGAAAAATTAAATAAAACACAATAACAGAGCCTAGGAAGATTGAATATCTCACAGGAATGTTGTCAGGGTTAAACAATCTACATGCAAACAGCTCACAAAGCCTAGGCGTTGTGAGCACTCAACGTATTTTCAATATCTAGGTTTGAAAATGTAGCCTAAGGTTAATGGACTCTACACATAAGTCTACGGTACACAAACGGAGAGGAAATATACTTGTCCTATAAGAAGCAATTGTGGTTTGCAATAAGATGGAAAAGTGGGCAAGTCAAGGGATACTCAAGGAAATAAGCTATTTACTATTCTTTCAGTGATTCCTCAAAGCAATTTCCCTACTACAACTTCAAAGGAGAGGCCAGGAAATCTAGTTTTGGTCACATTAGCTGGAGATGTGTGGGTATGTGTTATCTGGTGAAGTACCTATTCACATTTCAAATTAGGGGAGTTTGCCTATCCCTGCTCTGGTTTAATTACTGGCTAAGTGCTCTCACCCTGTCCTCGACCCCTTCCCAGCCACTAAAACCCTCCCACTCTTTCCTCTGACATTCAGGATTAGTCGTTAGCAAAGTCTCTGATTAACCTCTATCTTTTTCCCTGAACCCTCCCTTCGCATCTTGATCTACAAAACCTGGCTCTCTCCCGTGGACACTATTTCCCCTGGAACTCTCTCAAGTAGCAGCCTGTTTCTTTACCACGCATCTTGTACCGCTGGGCCTGGAAATGGGACGAGGGGACTCTATTCTCCTTCCCTGCTCCTTAGATGCCTCCAGCATCAACAGACTGCTCCTCCTTACTAAATATTTACCAACTCCTGGATTACTCCCTTTCATTTTCGGCAGATTTTAGCTCCTAAGTGCTGCACCCTTTCAATGCTAGTTCTGTCATAATTGTCTGTTTCAATATCCACACAGACGATTCTCTAATATTTCATGGCAGGGCCACCAACAGCCTTTACAACATCTTTGTGCAAATAGGAAAAGGCAACATTTCCTCCAGGTAGGCCCTGCTCCATCCCAGGACACGAAGCTGGGCAGACGAAGGCCTGCTGAATTTCAGTCGCTGATGGTCACTTCAGCCAGGTCACTCTGAAGAGGGTACACACACTGCCTAAACATTCATGACAGCCTTCAACCTACCCTCCCTCTTTCATCTCAGACATGCATCCCATATCACCCTAACCTCGATTTCACACATTCCACTCTTACATCACCTATCCTTCCAATTCATTTCCTCTAGAACACCAAATCAAACAATCTGGGGCTTCCCTGGTGGTGCAGTGGTTGAGAGTCCGCCTGCCGATGCGGAGGACACGGGTTCGCGCCCCAGTCCGGGATGATCCCACATGCTGCGGAGCGGCTGGGCCCGTGAGCCGTGGCCGCTGAGCCTGTGCGTCCGGAACCTGTGCTCCGCAACGGGATAGGCCACAACAGTGAGATGCCCATGTACCTCAAAAACGAAACAAAAAAACCAAAAACAAACAATCTGTCCACCCTAGGGAGACCTCCACCTCCTCCTTCACAGCATCCCACACACAATCGTGTCTTCCCTCACCTCCACAACCAGCTGAAATTCAATGGAGATGGATTTCAATGTTCTATGTCATGTACCCTCAACTGTGTCCCGCTCTGGCTTCATCATTCACACCTGGCAAAATCCCAGCTCTGGTCCAATCCAACTCTGTACCCACTCCACACTTGTACAGCGATCATGAACATGACTGGAGAAAAATGTACAACTATGCTGGCTGATCTCATGTTAAATTCAGGATTAGCCACTTCAGGAGTGTCCTTAATGCTGTTGGACTTGAGACAAACATTTTCTATCTTCCCCTTAGATCTACAAAGCTACTTCCCCATCTTCACCCTTGGCTGAAGAACTCATTTCCTATTTCACTGAGAAAAATGGAGCAATAAGAAGCGAACTTCCGTACCAGGCCCCATCACTTCTCTGACACTGTATCTTACCATCTTCTCCCTTGCTCACTCTGGACTCCAACTACACTGGCCTCTTGATGTTTCTGGAACATTCCAGGCACTCTACTGCCTCAAGACTTTTGTGATTGCTCCTTCTTTTACCTAGAACTCTCTCCCATCAAATGCCTGCTCCCTCACTGCCTCGGGTCTTTCCTCAAATATCCCTCTCTCACTCTTATCTCCTTATTTAATTTATTTTGCCCCATATCTCTTGTTGGCACTGAATAAGCTGTAAATTTTACATGTTTCTTTTGCTCATTGTCTGTCTCTCTACCAATATAAAAGCCACGAGAGGTCTCTTTCTGTTCTTCTTTTTCACTGTTGTAACTATAATGTCAAGAACAGTACTTGGCACATAGCAGAAACTCAATATATATGTTGATACATGTTAACAGAGAGGTGGTGGAGGAGGGAGAGGGAACACACAAGTGCTCATGCAAGCAGGCAGTACGGCAAAAGGAGTGACCCAATAAGATTCCCCTTCATCCTACTGAAGGAGAAGGGTGTGCCCCTTCCAGAAATCCAGAAAATGTCATGCATCTCTGCTTTGTTCTCTTTCTAACCACAAGGACCTGCCAAAGTTCACAGCACTTTGGGGGGCTTAGTTGAGTTTTCAAAAGGTATAGGAATAAGGACAGCAAATTCAACGAAAGTTGGCTAAAAAAGTCTAGAAAGCCGACTTCAGCCATTTTACTAAGACAAGAATCTGTTTCCTCCATTAATTCAGCACCTCGGCTGCAGGTCAGATAGCGCTGGCGCAGAGCCAGTCCCTTGGGGACTATCAGAAAGCACATCACTTTAAAGGGCAGGAGTGGCCAGTCAGAATACAAAGGGACTCCTATGACCATTAATAAAATGAATGGCTTTGGGCTATTACCGAAATATGATTTTTCTGCAAGGATCCTTTAAGGCTTCTTTGTTTAAAGATAATTTACTGATTTCTATGAGTCCACCGACAGAGACTTTAATGACACACTCTTCCTCCCAAATCATGATCTGGGTCCACTTGGGGGACCAGTAGGGTTAAAGAAAAGTACAGCAGCTTTTGTGGGACAAAGATTTGCCAAAACTGCAGTGCAGAAATTACATACACCAACGGAATCACAATGCAAATGTTTTGAGAAAGATAAAAATGGATCCACATGGACAGAATTCAGAGGTGGAAAATGCCCCCTTAGAATTCTAGAAGGGTTTCTCACTTTTCAAAAGCATTTCAGAAGAATATAACTTATTCGGTCATTGTTTTGCTGTCAGGAATGTTAACATTAAGCTTAATTTATTAAGGACAAACCTGGGAACAAAGCTATTATAAAACTACTTGTGATCACAGAAAAAATCAGCACAATCAGAAATAAAACACTGGCATTCTCAGGCCTCACTTTTATAAGAATAAAACCACGACATACCCCAGTAACCCTCTCAGATTGCAGGAGAAATATACTGATAACACTCAAGAATACTATCCAGGGAAAGCCATACTGCTAAAAAACAAAATAAAACAAAAAGCAAAGAGCAGTTTACTTTTCTTAGGTGCTAATCTTTTGAACCAGAATTGTTTGATGATAAATCTAAGAGGTAGTAGAAGCTTAGAAGAAAACTGTTATCTATAATGGTAGGGAACTCAATTAGTAAGTTATTGGAATTCTACATAACCTTTAAGAGAACAGGGTTTGTATCCTGAAATTTGTAACACTTACCTCCATTTCCTTCCCCATTGGCACTGACCTCTGCCATCTCTGTGCCTTCCAATTCAGACTCACAGCCTAAATCCAATGTTCCATCAGCTGAGCATGACGACTCCTCTTTCTATATTATTTTAAAAATAATGATTTATGGAGATGTATTAGCAATTGAAAACATTCAAAATACTTCCACGGTCCTAAGGAATTATCACAGTTGCTTGTGATTTGGAATTTCAATACTGATTTACTTTTTAATGTAAAACCACTCCTTGGTGGGGTGGGGGGGAAGCACATTGCCATAGTTGAGTTTTCGGATAACCTTTAAAATCTATACAAAAAACAAGGTTTTTTTTTTAACATATGTTGTTTCCATTTTTCTCAATTTTACCTTCTTCCTTACTTTAGAAAATGGCTTAACGACTCAGAATCTTAATCATAAATTAAATATCCAAGTAGCTACAAAAATCAACTGAAATAATACAAGTCCTTTGATTAACCTGTATTGTTTTCTGAAACACACACAGTTTAAGGGCCTGATGCTAAGTAGCTGAGAAAGAACCCCTGCTTCTTTGCCAGGTATAACTTTTAGCATTAAAAAAAACCAAAACTAAACAGAAAACTTCTCAAAGGAAATTAATGAACTTTAAATGTAACCCGTCATTTATTAAAGCAGACTTTTTTTAATTTATAAGAAATAATACATTGATTTTGCTTGATGCAAGTTATGCAACCATTTGCAGATCATCAGCTTTTGTTCTCTGGAATTTTGCATCTTACATGGCATTTCCATTCTAGATGGAAATGGGAGTTACTCTAAAATAATTAAGACTCAGTTATCTGAAGCTTTTTATTTCTCTATTCTTCTCATATAACAAGTATGCATTATTAGTAAAAACTTCCCAGAGATCAGTGGTTGTTTTAAATTTGAATAATTGATTTAAATCAGCAAATTTTCAAGAAGAATGGGTACATTTCTTATTTTTTGTAAAAGACAGAAAGGCATACAGGTGTGAAGCCCGTATATCAACTGACGGTCATTAAGTCAAATAGTATTTGGCAACTGTGATCATCTTAAAACTTGGCTGATCAACCATGGCACTCCTCCATGTAAATTTTTAAGAATCAAGAATTTTAAGGAAGCCACAACTATTTTCCATTACCATATGTTAGAGTGAAACCACAGATATGTTTTCTTTAAAGAAAATGTCATTGTTTATTCTTAATATGAAATCACTTTTAAGACATCTGAAAACATTTAAAAGGCAAAGGAGTCATTCTACCCTTCACCCAAGTCTAATTTTGTTTACCTTCACATGTAAATGCATGATACACAGTAATAACAGACATACTACGCAGAACAGTCCAACTTACTTTGAGAGCATAGAGGCCTGACTTTCCAGGGATTTTGAAGAATGTTCCATCCCCTATTCGAGTGTTAGTGTGAAGCATTGCATTCAGACAGGCTAATGGAGAAGTTCCACTAGAAAATAAAAGTGTGCAAAAAATGAAGCAGTCTGAGACGCAGTTTCTGTGGCAAAACTGTTCTCAGTCTCTTAAGAAAAAAAAAAAAAAAAGACCCCTCGCATGCCTTTTTAAAATATCCTCCCAACCCCGAAAACATCTACATTACAATAACAGGCCAGTCCAGTTTCGCCAAAGTTAATCAGATGCATCTGTCTTATAGGCTTCAGGCAAAAAGTCTCCTGAATTGAAATTATGCTTTTATTCATAAAGCAACCAACACTATATTTCAAAGAAACCAAAGCCCAAACGTTTATGTGGTGTTATTTTGCAAATAATACCATGAAGCCTCAGGTTTTAAATATTACAGACAACTTGATGGTTGCACTTGAATGATCAAATAAACCAAGTTCAAGGACAGCTCCATCCTATAGGTTGAAAAGCAACAAAAGAATAATAAACCACGGAAGAACTGATTTGAAATTACAAGTATTTAAGTTACTCACGGGATTGCATTTCTCACCAAGCCCAAATAAAAATCTATATCTGTGTTTATATCTCTGATACAACTTCTTCAATGACATCCTTTCCTCAGTTCTTTATTTGTCAAATAAAGAAATATGGGTTTGGGAATTCTACCCAGCTAATAATTATGTTCAGTAGTAAAGATGCAAGTGACTAAATTATGAAGACAGATTTTTTTAAGAAACCAAACAGCATTACACTATTGATTCAAATATCAAAACACGTACGTACAAACATTACTGAAATGTATTCATATACTTAAAAAGATGTTTATGAAATGTATAACGTGTATGTATTTCCTGGGGTAGCCTTTAGAACTTTTTTTGTGTTTTGTTTGGAAACTGATATTTTTGTACACTAGAATTTAGAGGTAGAATTGTTACTTTCCTTTACTTATGTTTCCATATCCATTTTACTTCCTAATACGCTAAAAGATCAATATTTGGCTGAACCAATAAAGATTAGAAGCCCTACTCCACCCCATTTACCTAGTAGGGGTTCTGGGGATGTAATCCAAGATATCCTGGGACAAGAGAACCTTTAGGATATTAAGGCTTCAAAGTTTGAATTTCTGTGATAGAAACAAATTTTTATGTCACTAACTAAATTAAAAGTTTTCTAAAACCCAAGATTATCCAATCCCTTACTTACTAGGAATACTCACCAATAAAATGAAAAAGCCAAATTTGCTGAGTTGACACAACACACAATAGCAAGGCAGCATAGATACACATCATGGTCATAAAGGTTTGTAAGTATTGTAATAAGAAGAACACTCTTTATTATTTTAGGAAACAGCTTCTCTGTGCCAACACATCAATATGATTCCATTTGGTTTGACAGGAAGCCAGAGCCCTGATATAAATTTGGTCATAGAACAATGCAGTTAGAACACTGAAGTACACATAGAAACAATGCTGGACGTTTATGTAATATCTTTCCTCTGGAAGCTTCTACGAGCTTACAGACCTCATTTCATTATTTTTCCTCATAAAAGATGTTCTTTTCATATGTAAAGTGGGCCAGGCATACCTTATAAAGTAAAATATATTCATCTCTCAGAAATAGCTGTCCATGAATAAATTCCAGATAAATAATGCTATACATGGTATACTGAAGACTGCAAAATATATTTTTTTTTATCATCATTCTCTTCAGAAAAAGCATAGACAATCTGAAGCTGGGAATTATTATGCCAGATTTGTGGAGCTTTAATTTGGTGAAACTGTCAGAAACACAGATTTTTCTGGAGGGACTTGGCAAGAAAATGTTAGCACTGCAAGTAAAATAGAATCCTATACATAAAAATGAAACAATGTAGATGTTTTAAAGATATAACTTAATACAACTGTGCACCTATCAAACCTCACACACATGCTTCCTGTTCTTTATTCCTAAGGTCTTAATACACACAGTTCCAAGAACTCAGATTTAGAATATTAGAGAATAATACAGATTTAAAAACAACTAAAAAATACTGAACGAATATAATTTACTATCAGTATAATTTACATTTTCTTTCTAAGGTACAGTAAACCAAAGATAATTGTAGAAGATAAATTGACTATTAAATAGCAGTTTAATGCTATGCCTGCTGCAAACATAAGTGATAAACACCCAGTTTCATATAAATAATAAGCTCTGTTGAACATGAATATATTATTAAATTATACTGTTTATTAACTCAATAAACTCAAGATTTACTGTGGAAATATTTTTTAAAATATGTAATTTACAATCACATAACAACAGATCTCCAAAAGTCTCAATGACTACTGTAATTTTCCCAAATCTTTCCCAAAACAAACATATGAAATTCGTTTTATTTCAAAACTATATAACATTTGCATTTCAGAAGAATTAAAAAATACTTTGCAATCAAATGCAAATTTTACTACTCAAGTCAGTGGTTGATAGGCACTTAGTTTTAAACATATCACTTGCATTTCTTCCTAGAAAAAAACCCGAATTATATAGTCCATTTTATTTAAAACAATAAAACATTAGCATCGAAAGAGTGAAGTGCTTACTAAAAAGGTAACTGTTTTATCCACTGCATATACATAGGAAAGTGAATTTTAAAAATCTTTCATACCCTTTACTTATTGCTATTATTCTCAACATTTCCATAAGGTCTAGAAATTTTGGACTGCTTTCCCTGAAAACATGAATGTCTTAATTAACTGTCATTGAACAGGAGTAAATAAAAGTCTCATTTACGTATTTTTATTATTTTAATATTCAGAAAAAAACAGAACTAGCAAGTATACCTAGGCCAGCTTTAAAAAAGATACAAACATACATTTATACATCTGTATATATTAAAAAAGCACAATGACTTACTGTGGGTATGAAAGAAGATGAGGCAAGTATGTGTTAAAAGTCTGTATTCTTAGATAACATGGACATCTTCTATGCAATATTTCTTATTTTTAATTTAAAAAATTTGTTCACACTTAACGCAAGAGTTAATCACCTCAGTCAGAATTCAAAAGCTAAAATTTCTGGAACAGAATACGTGCATGTGTACACAATATATGAAATAATAAAACAACATTTTAACCAAAAAAATCTCTAAAATTTCAAAAGTTACTTACTTTCTAAAATGATGAATTGGAAGAATTGCGATATCCCAATTTATAAAAAGAAAACAAAAAAAGAAAGGAAGGAAAAAAAAGTTAGTTTTCCAACTTAAAATGCAGTTCTACATCTTACCATTTCAATAAATAAGACAGTGTACAAGAAACACACCAAACTCAGATTTGGCTGTTGGCAGGGAGGAAAACACTGGAGGACTGGGGTGAAAGGTGAATTCTACTTTCTTCCCTAACACTTCCATAATGTTTTCCTTTTGTCCACAAGCCTCATATAGTTCCATACTAGGGATATAATTAGGAGTAAATAAGCAGGACACTATTTGCCCCCAGTTCTTTTCTTTCTCCCATTCCCTGTAATTGAGCCCTTCCCTATACACCTGCCAGGGTAGATATACACCTTATTCTATTTGTTTGTTTTCCTCCTTAGACTGTAGGGTTGTGGAACCCTTCTGGTTTGTTTTCATTTCCCACAACCCCTGAAGCAGAACGGGGTGGAATTTGGAGGCAGGGGAGCAGGCATAATTTAAACTGTCTAGACATCAAAGAACCCCCAGAGATGCTTTGCAGAGCCCCAGTGCTGTGTGAACTACAGAAAAACCATTGCTTTATCACATCAAATTGTTGACAGAACACATAAAATTTTACTAATAGTGCACACTTGGTGAAGAGAATGGATGGCCTGTCTATTTTAATAATTTTAAAAACCAGAACAAATATCTGGGGAATGCAGTTGGAAGAATATTTACACACGACAAAGAAAATATCATCGTTGTGGTCCTCTGTTCCTTTCCATATAACATAATAATGCTTTACAAGACAGTACTTAAGTAATCCAAATCTTAAACTACTAAGTATCCCTTAATAATAATTTTAGCTGAAAGCTATTTCCTGCAAACATTCTAAAATCTCATTTTACAATTATGGGAGCATCAAAAACGTAATCCTGAACAACTGAAGTCTAAAAATTCAACAAATTTAAGGAGCAATTATTAAGCAGCATTATTAGTCTGTTATTGCGCTGTCTTATTAATATGAATTAATTGAAACAATTTTATGTTTACTCTTTCAAAAAAATTAATAATAGCTCCTTTCAAGTATTTTCAGTGTTGATAGCCTAGAGAAAATGTCTTAATTTTAAAGGTTATATTTTTAAGGGGAAATTATGTGGGCCTCTGAGGTGGAGGTAACGTTTCAGTTCTTTATACAGAATCTTAGCGTTCACTATGTGAAAATTAAATTGTTTACTTAGGATTTGTGCATTTCACTTTATATATGTCACATTTCACAAAAAAAATGTTTTTAAAATGTTAAAAAAAAACCAATAATGCACCCTTGGATTTACTTACGTATTTACATATTTAATGGGTAGGTCACTACTACTAATAGACGAATAAACTATTTCTACCATTGAATGTGGATGACTCTTAAACACACATACACAAGGTTTGTATCAATTGATAAATCAGTAACCTAGATGATTAAAAACTACCCTAGAATGTCAAGCCAAACAAACTTCTTACTCTTGAGAAATATTACTGCTGGTCTGGAACCCCCCAGAATGACTGAAAAATAAAAACTTAAAAGTTAGAGTCCTTTATACATATGTTATCTGAAGAATCCCAGCACATAAAATATTAACCAAAAAATGACCTACAGCAGTTCTGAAATTTGATTTTGAAGACAAAAACAGTGTCCCAAACTTCACAGTCCCTCTAAGAGGATCCCTAGTGAAAGTTTTTAATGGGCACTGACTTATGACAAATAACAAATATTAGAGTTATAAAATGTTAAGTATGATTCCCAGTTTTGCAGATATAACTGAGACTGAGAGGTTAAGAATCTTTCTACAGTTAAACAGCTAACTGATACAGCTGAAATCCAAATTCTACTCTGATTTCAAAGCCCATATAAACATATAAAAATAAACAGGAACAACCAGAGATGGGTCATATTTAAAGAAGATAGTTTGCATTTTTCTATGTAAAGAATACCTACATGATTTTCAATATTCAACGTGTCTGTAGGGTAAAATTAGAGACTTAGTCCCAAGTACTCTTTTATGAGGTGGGGATATTGAGGCAGGAAATAAAATTACCAAGTGACAAATGTTGTACAATTTAATTCTTAAATTTAGAGAAACAGTTTCAGACTCTAAACCTAGACATGCATCTCTGATTGGCTTGAACAGTGTAAAAATATATTATTTGGGGAACATAAACAGGCATTTGAACTTAGACTCTCTGTAGCCACTTTATGGACATTACCAAGCTACCACTAGATAGACTGCAGTGATTCATACAGCCATATGCACTAAACAGACCTTTTGTTTTAGGAGACAAGAATTTCAAAACATCAGTACAAGGACAAAAGTTTGCTCGGCGTTATTTTAGAATAGGATCTATAAGGAAATTAAGAAATGGCCCTAAAAACGTGTAAGCTAAAGCATATAATCTAAATTATAATTTTTAAAGACCTCCAACTAAAAGATGAGGTGAGATGGTTATCTTTGATATAGACATTAAGGAAAGAACACACCACATGTATAGCTGAATACTGGCGATTGTATTTCTACAACTATGCATGTCATGACATGCCATATTACCACTGCTATACTAAGAAAGGCAGTGGAATACAATGAATAAGACTGTGACTTGTGGAGCCAGTCAGCCTGAGCTCAGCTGAGGCTAGACCATTGCCTAGCTCTGCGACTTTGGACTTCACCGCTCTGGGTCTCAGGTTTCTCAACTACAAAATGTGGATAACAAAAGTCACTATTGCCTAGGGGATCATTCTGAAGATTTAATGAGTTAAAACATGTAAAGCACCTAGAATTATGTCTGGCATATTGTACGTGTTCAAATATTGTGAGTTAGTAGTAGTAGTCTTATTATTTATTACTATTATGGCTCAAAGTAACCAACACCTAGAGGTACAAAGGATGGCAAATGGAAAGAAATTATATTTTCTGTAGCTTGTTTAAAGAATTGGTTCAGGTAATATTTTGTCTGATTTCATTTTTGTTTCATTAGTAAAAATAAGTGAAGATATGCAAGTGTACACACCCCCATCCCACAGCCTTTCACATGTGATAAATATTGAAAATAACTTATTCAGTAAAGGCAGAGAGAACAGAATGATAATAATAAACATCTATTATTATAGTTGCCATTTATTGAGCATCCCTAACGCAACTGGGCTTTCACAACTATTATCTATATTCCTTACAGTCACCATAAAATGTAAACGTGATTCCGAGTTTTACAGATGTAACTGAGGCTGAGAGGTTAAGAATCATAGTGTAGTCAAATAAGAACTAAGTGACACAGCTGAAACCAAATTCTACTGATTCCAATGTCCGTGCTCTTTCCACCACCCCACATTCTCTGTCCATAGAGTTGTTTCTTCCACTTAACTATCCTTGGATACTACCAAAGAATATTTAGCACTTGAAGGAAACACACAAAGAAAAGCCAGATGCTGGAAAATGGTAAGATGTTGGCTCCATCTTCACTCAGCGTTGCCTATAACAATGACTCCCCCAGGGTAAATTTCAAATAATAAAAAGAAAGAACTAGATTGCAGAAGATGACACTGTTGGTTGTCTTGTTCAGGTACTGCTACCCTATGAACACTAAGGAAGAGAGACCTTTGAGAGAATACGGTAGAGAATTCAGATCCGTAATTGAGAGGCCTCTTTGTAGAACTAGATCATTAAAGAATAACACAATCCATTAGCTGAATAAATATTTATTGAGCACATTATATATGCCAAACTAATCTTGAGATAAATTTGCACTCTGACAGTGCTTTGTACAGAACAGAAATGCAGGCTGAGCTGAACTGAATTCTCTGAATACATATGAAATGACAAGGAATTCAGGAGAAAGGAGCCTTGAGGCATGTGCCACAAAAAGAAGAAAATCATTTGGAATTTAGATGTTATCCCTAGTTTATTCTAAGGAGATGACTGAGATGGGATCATGTGTGAATTTCTTCTATCACTAACTCCAATGCAGAGGCAGCCAACCCATGGCCATTGATGGCTCTTCAGGACTTTATACTACTTCCCCACAACTATAATCTCAAAGAGAATATCTTCATTGATGCCAAAACACCCACATATCTTCCAAAATAAAAGAAAACAGTGGATTTCATATATTAAAGAACAGACATTGT
This sequence comes from Delphinus delphis, assembly GCF_949987515.2. Classification (NCBI taxonomy): domain Eukaryota; kingdom Metazoa; phylum Chordata; class Mammalia; order Artiodactyla; family Delphinidae; genus Delphinus; species Delphinus delphis. The sequence goes on along the minus strand of NC_082695.1, from coordinate 48,157,924 downwards.
AAATATATTTAGTATGATAAAATAGATTCATATAAAAATGTTAATTTCTATGTTCTACTTGTAGCTACTCATACTCTCCCGTTTTGTTAGCAACGGCTAATATTATAGTGTTTCTGAATGTGTTCTATGGGATGTTAGTCCCAAGTGATACTCAAAAACCTGTCAAAGGAGTTTCAGAAAAGCTGCATTCTCCCTTTGCAAACTCACCAAATCCATTAACGGTATACACTAAAGTCTCTGAAAAATCTTACATAACTCCAGAAACCTACTTAACTCAGTGTTTCCTAAGCATATATAATTTTCAAATCCTCCCCACAATAATAGGTAGCAACATCCCCTATTACAGAATGCCAAGAAATATATGTGGGGGAATGCTAAACTTTTATGGTTAGGGTCATTAGGAAAAAGTACCTAGCTTGGATATTCTCAGGAATATTTTATTAGCAAAATGCTCAAAAATTATCTTAAAGGTATATAAAATATTTGTTTCTCTGTGAAAAAATAAAGCAGTGTGATGATTATTTTTCCCTGTGTAGATTTATAAAATTGAAAAACACCCAGGCACTTTAAATAGCATTGAAAAATTTACAAACAGTATCCACATATAAATGAAAATACTATATATTTGCAATATTACATTACACAACATAGAAGTCATCTTACTCATCTCTCCCAGTGGAGATCTTTCTCCTGACTCTCTATGTCTCTCACTCAGTGACGGGTACCCTCCTCGTCATCACCCAGGAATGGAGCATTTCTCAGACTATCTGAATTATTCTGCCTCAACAACACTCATCTTTCAATATACATTTTTTACTTCCTCACATCCGAATTCAAACAATCTTTACGTCACAAGAAGACAGTTCTATAGCTCCTACCCCTACCCCTGCTTTCAATACCTCCCTGCTGCAATTTGGTCTACCCCACTGGTGCCAGAGCAGTTTTCCTATTAAAAAAACAAAAACAAACAAATGAAACACTGCTCAGGCTTCAGGCCATGCCATACACTAGATTGATTGACTGCATTTTTTAAAATCAGTGCTTTTCACTGCCCACCAAAGGAAGCACAAAGCCCTTGGCTGACATTAGGATCCTCTACGGTACACGTGGCACCTCCTTCATCTTCATCTTCCCCAACTCTCAGATTACTCCCCGATTCCCAGACTACTCTCCTCTGATCTGATCCAGCTCAGTAAACCATGTGCTTCTGTGGTTTCCCATCTCTCTATTTTGGCTCCTGTGAAACCCTCTGCCTGGAATTTCATCCCATTCTTTGCTCCAGTTACCATTCAAAATAAAATGCTTAACTACCACCTGTATGGTGCCAATAAATTAAATGTTCACCAGTAGGTTATAACTATAGATACAGATAGCCTTCTGTGATACCAGGGTATCTCCCTCACTGTATTACAATCTCAACACTCTGCATATCCCTCATGGCTTCCTTCCATCAAAATTGTTTACACTTCTAACTCTCCTGCCCTTACAACTTCCAACCAGTTTGGGAACTCCACAGGGGATAGACACATATTTATTTAATTGTATTATCTGACAAACAATCCCAATGTACTCAAGAGGTGTTTGTTGAAATGAACTTAATCACTGTTATAAAAATTGTTACAGTCACGGATTTGTAGACATAAAGCACTCACAATGAATATCATCTATATTCTATTTAAACTCCTGACTACAAGGGTGTCTCAAACACCCTACCTACTACACAGGCTACATGGCCACCTTATACTGGCAAGCCCTGCATTCCTTTCTCTTAGGAACTTTACCTTATTCCAGTTCAGCCATCGGTGAAATGGTCCTGATTTCCCCACCAGAAAGGCTAGCCACGTTAAACTATCTGGCCAAATTGTGGGAGTCTGAGTATCTTTGGGGAAACTGATATAGAACTAAAGGGGATGAACATACATTATTTTCAGTAAAATCATAAGCTTACTGTAAAGGTACAAAAAATATTAGCTAGCGACTAACTCTGCTTCCACAAGGATGGAGCCTGATGAGAACAAAGCTAACCCAGGCAAGCAGAGCGAAACATAGGAAGAAAACATGGGGGGGAAGATGACATCACTTGGACTCCTGCATTATCTAGTCACGTTGAAGTTCAGCCTATTGGATGTACAAGTTAAATAAGCCAATAAATCCCGTTTATTTTATTTTTGACACTTGTCTAATAGGCTAAGTGATTTATACAAGCTTATCTCATTTTTCTAGGTCTCGATGTTCTCATCTGTAAAACGATGAATTCAAAACAGGTATGTGTTAAAGCTCTACTAATATCTTTCTGGTTAAGCCTTTAAGGACAATGAATAATGGTTGGACAATTGGCATACTGTTGATTCTAGCCACGCCGCCTGCCTTTATATTCCCTTCATCTTCAACATCATCTGTTCTCCTCTCTTCCTACTCATTTGTCACGGATGCCTTGCCCTCACCTCCTAAAAACTCCTAATTAACTCTCCCATCCATAGTGATGGTTTCTGAACCTCTGTAGGCATCACAGCCTGTCCTGGGACTGCAGCATTTAGTTCTGTGCTATCTAATACCTTGTGGCTCAGTGGTAATCAGCTCCTTAGGACTTGTTCCCCTCATAGGGCCCTGTCAGACTCAGATGCTCAGAAAACATTCAGTGGCTGGTGACAAGCTAACGTTTCATGATTTACAGAAGAGAACAAAATTTGAAGCTTGGCAATACCAAACATTGGCTGAGGATGTCCAGAAACAGGAACTATGAAATACCCTAGTGAGAATATAAACTGATACAACCAGTTTGGAAAGGCATCTGGCCATATCTAGTGGAAAAAAAAAACAGGTGTGCACGCTTTACAGATCAGCAATTCCACTTGTTGGTACAGTCCCTAGAAAAACTCAATGCATATTCACAGAGTCATTATTTGTTCAGGAAAAAAACTGCCAATAAATGAAATGTTCACCAGTAGGTTATAACTACAGATTTAGATATACTTTGTATATACATAGCAAAACTATAAAGTTCTGAACCACAATAGTACACAGCAAATCTATGACACTGATTGCCTCTGAGAAAAGAAGGATATCAAAGGAACTCCAGCTTTTCGGCCAGACTTTATTTAAAAGAAATCCAAAGCAACTATGACAACGTGTCCACATCTGTTAACTCCAGCTGGTGGTTGTTGGTCTGATATTTTGCTGTATTTTCAAAAAAGAGAAACAAAAGATTGTTGATGATTTTGTTCTTTTACCCACAATTTGGCTTCTCTCTGATTCTATCAGAGCCTTCTCCCCTGTGTCAACTTATATTAAGGTTTAAACACTTTTAGGCAAGCAAATAAATAAACACATGGAAATTATATGAAAGTGTAAAGATACATCATTATACAGAGTTAAAAGTAATAAATCCCTCTCAACTTCCCCCAACCACACCCATTGCTTCTGAAGTAATGACTACTAAAGATGTACCATGTTTTTTATCCCCAGAGCTTTTCCTATTTTCATTCATATACATGCATATATTCAACTCTATGGTTTTGTATTTTAAATTTCTTTTCAACAGAAATGAGAGCTGTTAGTGCATACCAGTAGATGCATACTTTTTTACTTAATAATATGAATGGGGAAATTTCCCATAGAATGTTGTTTGCTCGTAGTGTTCTATAGAATATTAAATGCTCTTAATATTCAGATAGTGGTCTTACTATCTGATAGAGTAGATATGTTGTACTGTAATTTTTAAACTATTTCCTTATTATTTAACATGTAGCTTGTACCTAATTTTACCCATTCAGATAGTACTGCAATGAAGAATCTGGTATATATGTCTCCTTGTAAGTATGCTATAGACTGAATGTTTGTGTTCTCCCCAAAATTCATATGTTGAAACCTAACCCCCAACGTGGTACTATTGGAAAGTGGAGGCCTTTGGGAGGTGATTAGGTCATGAGAATGGAGCCGTCTTGCATGGGATTACTGTTCTTATAAAAGAGACCCTGGAGTGCTCTCTCCCCCCATTCCCATGTAAGGACTCAGTGTGAAGTCAAACATCTATGAACCAGAAAGCAGGCCCTCACCAGACTCCAAATCCACGGGTGCCTTGACCTTGGACTCTGCAGCCTCCAGAACGGAGAGAAACCAATTTCTGTTGTGTATAAGCCACTCAGTCTACGGGATTCTGTTACAGCAACCCCAACAGACTAAGACAGTAGGTGTAACTATTTCTCTAGGATAGATTCCAAAAAGTAGAATTTTTATATAAAAGGGCGCTTTAAAAATGTTGATAGTTACTTCCAAATTACCTTCACTGAGAGTAACTATTTTCCCCACCCTAGTCATGGTGGACAGTATTCATCTTTAAATTTTGCTGATCTAATCAAATGAAGGTAAAGACGTCGCTCCAGGCAGAGAGAGCAGCATGAAGAGGACATACAGGGACAGAACTGAACATGATCTGCAGAAACATGATTATTTGATATTTCCAGAGCAGTGAGTGGGAGGGAGAATAGGGTTGGGATCAGATTCCAAAGGGAAGGTACGCACCATGCCACGTACATGACAGTTATACCTCAGTTTAAACTCCCTGGTGAGGAGCTTAGACTCCATGCAGGAGATGAGGGAGAGCCCCAGAAGATTTTAAGGAAGGAAATACCCTTGTCCTGCTGTACGCATGAGGATAGATCCAGAATGAGACAGGTCTAGAAGAAGACAGATCAATGAGGAGCCTGCAGTACTAGACTGCAGAGAAGACAACGAGAACCTCACCAAAGAAATAATGGTAAGGAAGAGATGTGAAGAAAGAGGCAAGAAATACATGAGAAGAAATATGGGGGACAAAAACCAGTAGGATACAGAAACTGACAAGATGTGTATGATGAGGTAGCAGAAGGAATTTAGGATTGCTTCAGGGGCTGGGGGGAAAACGGTGGTATAATGAATTAAAATTGGCAACAGCAAAGAGATGGTTTGGGAAAAAATACGGTGAATTTAGTTCTGGACTTACTAATTTAAAGGTATGCATCCTAAATTCAGATATACACATGCATCACAGAGTTAATGCTGGGGTTAGAGACAAACACTGGGGAGCCATCAGCATATAGATGGTATCTGGAAAGGTGAAAATTGAAAGGCACAGATGTAGACTAATTGAAGAAGAGAAAGTGACTGACTTGAGCTTATTACATTCCAAAGTCAGAAAAGTACATGAGAAAATATTTCTGAGATGAAAAAAGGAAAAAAGAATCCCATGAAGAATTTCATTATAATAATATGAGGTGTAACTCTAACTTCAGGATATGACTATTTTAGAAGTCAGAATAAATCTCTGTATTCATAGGTAGAAACAACCCATAAGTAGGAAATTACATAGAGGATCTTGCCAGCAGGAACCCTTCTTTTAAACATAGTTTTTCTTTTAAGAGTAATATAATACACACTACCAAATGTAAAATAGATAGCTGGTGGGAAGCAGCCGCATAGCGCAGGGAGAACAGCTCGGTGCTTTGTGACCACCTAGAGGGGTGGGATAGGGAGGGTGGGAGGGAGATGCAGGAGGGAGGGGATATGGGGATATATGTATACATATAGCTGATTCACTTTGTTATACAGCAGAAACTAACACAACATGCTAAAGCAATTATACTCCAATACAATAAAGATGTTAAAACATAAATAAATAAGAATGCACATTAAAAAAAATAAATAAAATAAAATAAAATAAATATCAGCCTGATGGCAAGTGCCTCAGGTTTGAATCTCCACAGGAAAATAATCCTAATCCTATTATATTGACCAAAAATCAGTAGATGGTTAACTTAGATCCTTGGCTAGTTTGATTTGGTATTCTTTTATCTTGACTGCTAGTAAGAACATTGTAAGGCTTTTATAAAGGATATAACTTATATTATAAGAACCATAAAAGATACTAAAATAAAGCTACAGGCAAAATTATGAATAAAATATATATAATGAAGACATATACTTACGTGATGGTTATATGTAAATTATATATTTTAAACCTTTTTGTATTGTTTTTGCAATGTTTTTTTGCAATGTTTTTGCAATGTTTTTGTTTGAAATGTTAAAAAGCACCCAGAATAAAAAATTTGTATTAAACTTAAAAAATAATAAATAAATAAATAAAATAAAAAGTAATATAAAAACATTACTAAAATATCTGTCCATTGAAGAAAAGATGAAAAAAATAACTAAAAATATCTCAACTCCTTAAAACAACTCTGAGCATTTTACAAACTTTCTTCTAGCCTGTGCTTCTGGCAGTTTTCTATTTTAAAGTTATAATTTACCTAAATATTGAATCACAATATTTCATTTTATATTACACCCTGTCGAAACTACTACACAGCCATAATAAATATATCGAATTGTTAAAAATATTCTATCAACTTGTTTCAAGCTAGTGGTTTTCAATCTGGCCGTGCATTAGAATTTTTAGGGGAATTTTTTGAAATGCAAATTTTGAGGCAACGCCAAACTTATTAAATAAACATCTCTGGTGGGGCCAAGCCTTCAGCATTTTCTTATGTTTTTCCAAATGATTTTACTGCACTGTCAAGTTTGAGAATCACTGATATTACTGGTGAGCATTTATATTCTTTATTCATAATTGAAATAGCATTGATGTGAATATTTTAGGGTATATGACACTTTTTTCCTTACAGTCAAAGATATTTTAAGATAGGCTTGCAGAAGTGGCATTATTAATTCAGGAGATATAAATTATGTAATGACCTTTTGCAAATAATGCCAACTGGCTTTTCAAGTGAGTTGTTTTGGTTTACACTGTCACCAGGAGTATACTAGCAGAAAGCATCATTTGGAGTCAGGGTGAAGTGCTTGCACTGATTAATTTATTAGGTAAACCAAAAAACAATCTCCAGTGGCTCTTTACCTTGCATTCTGTGATTATTAGTAAGATCAGATCTTATCCACATACTTGTTTATTCCCTAGTTTTATGCACTGAAGCTCCTCTGTTCATGACCTTTGACCACAATGTTCTAAGGTCAACATTTCCTTTTGTTTTAATAATCTTTTTATATAATACTTCTAGCTTATATTAGCTAAAAATATTAACCACAAATATTTTCTCCATTGTCACTTAATGTTTTATTTTTGATCTGCAAACACATAAAATTTTATGTAGACAATTACGTTCATCTTTTCCTTTGTAGTTTATTTTACAGCTTCTGTAAAAAGTCATTCCCTCTCAAAGGTGAATTCAAAAGTTGCATTTGAATTTTTCTAAGTTTTTCCAATGCTATGACTTTTCATATTTAAATTTTCAATCATGGCTGTACTTCCTCAATATAAAATACAACTAGCCATCACATGTTCCATAAACACTTAAAATGTTTATAAATATTTCCTTGTCCATTACTTCATCGCTAATTCATCCTCCTACCGCTTCTCTGCAGAAGACTCCAGTACTACTCATAGGAAATTCCTTGATCAGCAGAATGTCAAAAGAATTCAACTCAGAGTTTTGCTGGCTATGGGAAAATTTTTACCTTTAAATGTTTGATAAAGGAAATGTTTAAAAATAACTACACCAACTACTACTGTTAAGATTGGCATTCATACCACAGGACAAATGTCCATTTAATTTAGCTTTCTTCTTCCTTCCTCCCTCCTCCTCACCTTCTTTGACCACTTGCCTTCTCAAGACAGTTTGTTCAGTGGCAGTTGTCTGCTTTGATTAAAAGGATTCCCATAAAACATATTTAATAAACATAGCCTTTTGCTATAAAATAGAAGTACCGTGAAATTCAAACACCATAATTACTTGAGATGGCATGAAATACATCCACAAAATTCAGACAGAATTATAAAGTAAAAACAAACTTGAAAAAGGAAGAATAAATACAAAGGCCAGTGAATTTAAGCATCCTTCCCTTCCCCAAACTGAGTATTCGACACCTAAAAATACATCTAAGAATCTGGCAGGAGGTTTAAAAGAAATTTAATACACCTAGTTCTTGTTTTAATTTCACCCTCTGGGAAATATGATTCATTAGAGACATAGTTGGGAGTAGGGATTGCAGAAAAGCAACCTAAATTAATATTCTTCTGTACAGAGAAAAGCAGTAAAACAAAGGTAAGAATGGCTAGGACCAATGCAAGTGTAAAAAAAGAATAAATAATACTGTTTCAGGCTAACTTTTTTGAAAACTATAAAATTATACACACATATTAATAAATTCCAGAAGTAATGCTACTAGTACGTTATATATGTATTACCTCTGTTTCACAGAAATAAACATCTTCCTTAGGAAAAAATGCGCATTTTGATGACCCATGGGGAGAAATCTATCTTTAGACAAAACAAGATTCCCTGTACATTATTTAACAGCAATATCAATGTTCCGACTAGGCGCAGAGAGACCCTCCAAACAACAACTCCAGAAACAAAACGAGAGAACAATATGGGAATATAATCGGGGTGGAAAGGAAGAGACTTTGTGACCCAAGGTAATAATTCAAGAAAAATTATTTTAAACCTGGGGCCCTATTGACTCAACTAACTAAATGGCAACTGATTAAACAGTTACTAAAATTATAGAGAACTATCTATGCTTATGTAACAATAAGAGGAAAACGGTCTTCTGCCTTCATTCTTCAATGTTTCAAAAAACAAAACTTCGGGCATCATGGCTTCTGTCCAGTTGGCAAACATCTTATTTAAGTAAGCACAACTCCAAACCACTCATTTAATCTGCTTTAATATTCTTGAGGGTTTAAATAGCCACTTAAAACTTTCAGGAAATAGTTCCTCGATGCACCTGCCACCTCATTTCATGAAATCAATACTTCGTTTAAGCTAAGTCAGGAAATCTTAAAGTGCTGAATTCAATTATGACCATTACTTCATGAGCTGCTAGTAGATAAAACACAGCACTGACCGTTGAAAATCATTACAGTTAAAAAGCTTTACTTCTTTGGGGAAGTGGGGCCTTTTCTAAGGTACCATTAACATAATTGATAAGAGCATATCATGTTAGGATAACAGTAACAACTTTAATATATAATATAATACCTTTCTATTGCCAAATGTTAGTTTATAAGCACAGAAACAACATTCTCCCTGGCTACGCCTAAAATAAATATATTGGGATGGTGGGAGACAGCTGTCTATCAATATAAAAAGGAAAATTGATAACATCGATCCAAACTTCATCTAAAGATGTAAATAAGTATTTAGTAAAATCCACATATATTACTAGTTAAGCAGAACACAAAAATTCACCACGTCTTCAGTCACAGCACTATGTTATACATAAAAGGCAATGGTAAGCTGAGGTTCCACACAGAAAAGCCTGCAGACACATTTAAAAGAATAAAAAGCTTTTATAAACGGTAAGCACCTGGTATTGGTCTTCAACTGTTGTCTCTCCTCAGATAACTACTAACTACCTGATCGGCTTCCATGCACTGGTCCTTCTAGTTTCCTAGGGTCCAATGTGGGGTATCATTACTTCAATTTCCAAGCAGAGAATGAACAAATGTCCAAACATAGAGATAAAATTTGAAATTCGAAACCTCTTCATCCCATAAATGCTACACATTTGATGATCGTAAAATTGTTCCTTTTGTCACTTGGCTTGTTAAACTGAGTTTTAAGAAAACTCTGGAAATTTTCAAAATAAATGTTATGCTAGTACATTCCTATGTCTCTCATTTCCTCCTTGATTTGTTCATGCCTTCTAATAGGCATGGTCTTTCTTCTTCTTTTTTATTCCTTTGGGACCCCCTCTTGAAGTCTAACATTTGCCTGGGGCTTAACATTTGACTGGATGGAAAGACTGAGCTTTGGAACCAGCCAGATCCAGGCTCAAATACCAGAGCTTCCACTTATAATTGTGTGAAGTTAGGCAAGATACCTAACTCCTCTCAGCATCAATTTCCTCATCTGTAAAATGAAGAAATAACACCCACTTCTCAATGTTACCCTGTGGATTAAATGAGCTAAAAAATAGAAACTGCTTGGCTCAGTGCCTGACATGATCAGTTACTGCATAAATGTTAGTTTCCTGCCCTTTTGCCAAAATGACAGTCAACAGACAGTTCTGATGATATTTACAGACACACACATCTGTTTGTTCTTTTCCGTTCTTTACCTGTATTCTACTCCTAATCCTAATAAACTTCCCCCATGTTCAACACTCAGCAAAGCTTTTCATTACCGTAAAGGAAAATAACTGAAATAATATTACATAAATAAATAACAGCAAAGAGGAGGCACCACATTTCTAAAGAACATGTTCAAAATTGAAGAAACTCTGGCATAGTCTCTCTAAAAATGTAAAATGCCTCAGCAGTTTAAGGAGAAGGAGAGGCAGTATTTACTCAAAAGTGCAACTCAATTTGATTCTTAGTAAAACAGGATTAGAATATCGAAGTGCTCTCCGTGAAGATAAAGCAAAACATTCACTGGGAAAATCAGCCATCACTAGCAAGAATATTTATTAATGTAGTCAGACTGCTTAAAAGGGCCCCAAGCAGAAGGGTGAACAAGCAGACTACAACTTCAGCAAGAAAGATCATGGAGATGCAGTCAGTGTTCACAGGGAAGAAGGCTCCGGATATATACCAGAAAGGAAAATAAAACTCTTCTATCTAATGTTACCATAGGATTTTTGTGTGTAGATGAATTTGGAGTCAAAATATGGCCATAGTTTACACAAACTGTAATTCAGATAGAGAAATCAGAAAGCACAGCAGGGCCTCCCAACTTTACACTTTCCAACAAGTCACACTTTCTCAGTTTCGATTCTAATCTGCACTGTCACACGGACAAAACAAAAATAGCGTATGTGAGCGACACCAATCTGAGAGCCACCCTCATAACCTTCTTCACAGTCATTCAAAATCACTGCCTGGCCTCCAGGTGGCCAGTTGTCTCCTCAAACCCACTAAACATGAACCGGGGAATGAGTGACAACGACGGGGTTCCTCCATACGGGGGGACCCTCGATGTCCCTTTGCACCCAACATCACTAGCTGGTACCTACCCGGAAGGAATGAACGGAACCACTCCAATGCAATCCCAGCCACTCCTGCTAGTTCAAGCATTCGGTTCAGCATCACCTCATGACCAACACGAAAGCAGCTGAGGCTCTAATATAATCATCATGGAAAGGTGTCCCAAATCCTTCATTCGAGGAAGATCCTTCATACACACCAACGCTGTCTCCAAGCCATGCCGGGGTCTGAAACCAGACTGGAAAATATTATATATGTGTATATATAGTAAAACTCCCACAACCCACTCTTCTACTATGTCACATTTATTTACAGCTGCTTAACCCCTCCTGAATATATATAGCCTTCTCAAGGTGAAAATATGAACATTCAAGGAAAGATCCTTTCCATAGTAGAAGGGAAACTGAAAGTATATGAAGACCTGGTGCTGCCTGGTAAGGTAGTTGAGGTGGTCCCAAATGGAACATACTTTGTCCTGAAGGGAAAAGAGAAAACACGATATTGGTTTCCAAGGCTAGTCTTCGAAACTTGGTATATAGGATCGAACTCTTCCGATGTTTACAAAACAAAAAACAAAACAAAGCAGAAAAACCTTGGCTTTTTCAGGAGATGGGAAAGCAACGCCAGATTAACCACTGAAGCTTTGTTTGGTATTACCAAAGTGCCTTCTACCTCCTGAATCCCACTGGGGGTCACCACTTTCGTAATCCTAACTACCATTGCCTGGACTGCATTACTAGACTCTACTGATGCAGGAGCTCTACGCTGACTGCCCTTGCTCACTGTGCAGACACAGGCAGCAACCTTTAAGTGAATAACAACTTCGAATGGTAGGAATAATTTAAAAAAAAAGATCAATGGGCCCCAACAGCTATTATATGTTAAAGAACAAGAACAAACCAACTTTAAAAATACCAATTTTCCTTCTCACTTCTTAATGAATAGGCTTCTTAGAAACAAAGTGACATTATATAGAGTTTTCAAAGTTTAACCAGAGAATTCACTATTTTTATCTTCTTGAGACTTCTGTTAGAAGATTTAAGACTATATATTTCCTTTTGGCTTGCCCCTTTCTCCTGAACTAATGTAATACTGAAAACTAAAACTTTCAATCCCCGTGCAAAATTTTACTAAGTTTCTCAATTTCCAGAGTGTGTCTAAAATAAAATCAATTGGGTTAAATCACTGCAGCAATATTTTCTATGTGCTTACCCTAAAATATTATCTTCATCAAGCAAATGGCTATCTATATGAGTGTTCATCACATATAATTCCATTTTAAATTAATAGAATTGTCTTCTAATCTCCATTTCATTTACTCTACTGGCCAAACTCATCCCATCCTTGCCAATTACTAAAATGAAAAAGTTTGGTAATGTCCTTCGGGGGTACTATTTCCTCTACCCACTCAGTATATACTTTGCTTCTCAAGTCAATTATTCCATTGATGTCACATATCCAGAAACTGTGTAGATAGGTTTGGACCTGAGATTTATACCAAACATAATACTCATTATGTTTTTCTGGACACTCTCCACTAACTTCACTGCATCTCATAAAAAATGACATGTCTCTCATAAGGAAAATGCTGAATGGATCACCTAGGCTAAGGACCCAGAAAATACTACACTGAAAGGAATAGATCACTTGATTGCTCAGCTCAAGCTTACAGTCCTCTTGGTGCTTAGTAACATACAATGCTTTTCCTCCTAAAATTTTAAGTCCTCGTGTTTGACATATTGACCCTCTGTTGCATAACTTGTGGGTCTGGCCAAGTGCCATGAGTATAAGAGTCTTCTCAAACCAACCCTTTTACAGATATCAGCTAACAATGTCTATGAGTAATATATGTTCAGTCAAATAAATACCCGCTGAGATGTCTGCCATGATCTAGGAACTATACAGGATATACAAACATGAGTAAGATATGTCACTAACTGTCTTGGAATCCATACTTTAGTTGGGAGAAAAACATATAAACTAAAAGAACTGTGATAAAGATACATTAAAAACCACCCTTATAAAAGAAGGGACCATATTTCTGCCTGGGAATTGAGGGGAAAGTATCCAGGGGAGAAAATCTGCATCTTAAATAATGAATAGCTATTACGGTGGCAGGGATAGTAATAACCAACAGAAGCTAAGGCATTAGCATATATGTAATTTACAAAATCTTGGAAATCAGCTCACTACTCAAAAGTAAAATATATTCTATCCTATAGTATTTAGTTTACAGACAGCAAAACTATTTCAGTATAATGGAAAACTCCCAGTATAATATGAACATTCAATAAATACTAAAGTCAAAACTCTGAGAACCTTAATGACAGAAGCACACAAATAATGATGTAGATTTTCCCAGAAATTAATCATTTCCTACATATTTAAATGCAGACCTCCTCAGAGACAGCGAAGTGGTTTTGTTTACTAAAGTCTCTTCTCCAAAATTTCATTTTGTGTATTTGAAGCTTCTCAATCAGATTTCAAACAAAATTTGGATGAGAGTACAAATACAGAGGACTCTGAGACACATCGTTTTCCCTCAAAACATACAAATTAGATAATTAATAGGAGGCACTGTCAGGATATGACATTTTAACACATATAAGTTTGGAGAGTGGAAAAGCAGAAGAAATACTACACTTATACTGTACATTCAAAAGGCTAAAGTAACCCAAGTATGAGAGCTAGCTAGAGAAAGGCACCTTCCAAGTTACAAATAAGATCGTCCTCAAAGCATTTCATGTAATGAAAAACAATTTACCCACTGGTACATTGCAAATCGGGAACATCCCTGATGCTAGAATCCCAAAATTAGTCATCGGCAGATATCATATTAAAAACAATTCAGGCTCTGCTTCATCAAGTAACAATGGTTTTAAATCTAACCACTGAATCTGAGTTAAGAACACAAACTAATTAGAATCCCTTTCCTAACTTCTCATAAAATTTTAGATTAAAGATTATGTATTAAATCATATCATATACTTCTTATTGAAACGTGACTCTTTTGGCATCAGTGTGCCAAAAGGCTGCTGTGGAATATCTTAGAATACAAATTTGACTTGATAAGCCATTCAATCTTGATTAATTTTTCCAAAGTCCTACTAATGCAACAAAGTGTGAAATCTCACGAATCAAGTATACAGTTGATGGTACATTTTAAAAATTATTTTTTCCTCATTTCAGCCCTACCATGCAGATAAAGAGCTATAATTTTCCCTATTTCACTGGAGAGAAAAGACAAAAAAAAAAAAGAAAGAAAGAAAAGAAAAGACTGAGTGACTTATCCAGGATAACATATTATGTTGGAACTAGAAACAGAGCTGGAATTCAAATTTCCATTCAGAAAATATCATGAGCCTATTGCATAAAGGGCACCATGGGGAAGAGAAGATCAATGAGACATAAACTCTACCATTAAGGAAAGTGCAGTCCTATTATAATATGAGGAAATTTGAGACAGTTTATTAGATACAACAAAGGAACACACATATTATGTTATAAATGAATACCAAGGATAAAATGATGAACTAAAGCTAGAGTTAAAGAACCCTTCACTGAGGAGGTGGTATATGACATTTGAATTGGCTTTGGAGTGGGTGGGTAGAGGACAAGAAACAGTGAAGGTCATTAACAGGCTGAGTAGAGTCAGAGAGACTTGGAAATCTATGCTAATATTTGCATCAAGTTAAATATATAGGTATTTTCTCAAATGTCACAAAATTATAATACATATTTAACCTAAATCAAGCCTAAGCATGAGATTTAACTTAAAAATAGATACAGCAGAGGCTGGTAGTTATTCCCCAGTAACCACCTTTCCCTACCTCCCACTTTTTAGCTGGGAACCAGCCTCCTGCAACAGACTATACTCTCCAGCTTCCAGTTCAGCTAAGTGCAACTATGTATCTGGCCAATGGGACATGAGAAAAATGGATGCACTCAAGGCTTAGAACAGAATATATCTAAAGAGGGACTGTGTCTGCCTCTTCTTCCACCTGCTGCTTGGAACATGGATTTGGTGGCAAGTCATTTAGACCATGGGATGAGGACAAAATACTAGGGACAACAGAGCAACACGACAAAAGGACCCTGGCTCCTTGGATATCCTGATATAACAAAGCTATCTTATCATTCCTGGGACTCCCCACCTTCAGACTGTAATGTGAGAAATGAACTTTAATTTAACCACCTATTTTGGGACTCCATGACACCCATGCAAACCTATACACTAGCTTATGTAAACACCTATGCTATAAAATAAATACAAATCCCAAGTATATTCTTGGACCTCAATTCTCAGAACTTGAGAAAAAAAATCTGAAAATATTTCATGGCAAAGGATTTATTATAATCAGCAATATGCAGTTGTTGTAATAGGCTTTCGAATCTATTTTAAAATTTTAATCTATATGACAACCCTAAACAGGGGAAAGGTCAGAGATCAATATTATCATATTAAAGGTGAAGAATAAAACAGCGGATCAGGAATTCATTACAAAAAATCTTTGACAGCTCCAAATTGTATTGGGTTTCACTTTATTTAATCCATAAAATATTCATGACATATATTTCATACTATATTGATATACTGAAGATCCATTTATAAAGGAAAGTCAAATGAGTTATTAATGCCAGAAAAAAGAATCAGTAAATGAATACTAGATTTTTACTGTAAGTGCACACTAGTTGACAATGTTTTCATTTACCCATTGGACTTCTCAGGCCACTCAATTTTATTGTGATTACATTTAAATATTGCTGTTCATGTTTTTACGGAGAACAGAGGAAAATTTAATAAGTAAACATAAATTAAATATATTATCATGGTGTGAATGAAGAAACAGAGCAGGCTGCAAGAGTCCAGAGGGAAAATCTGAAAAGAGAAAATGGGGGCTGGATGGTCTGTGTGCATCATATTGTCTGCAGGCGAATCTATTCGCCCTTGCTTCACAAATTATTCATATTACAGACATTCTAAAGAATAACTGGATTAAGCATATTCAATAAAGTGATCCATGGCACTGTGTCTTACTGAGCTCACTGGCTCTCTACATCAGCCCACAGAGGCAGGAATGCAAGGCAGCCACAACCCCTTCCCTTGTTCTTCTCATAATCCTCCTTTGGGCAAGGTCTTGATGGCAACCAAAAGCCAACGAGGCCAGAACCAAGAACACTGGATAACCATCAGAAGTACAAATCACAGTACAATCTCTCTTGCACCCCTAACTCCTGCCAAAATATGTACTATTGGAGGCAAATCAAACCAGATAATAAAGGGTGACTGGATCAACGAAAACCCATCACTTCAGGAAAATCAATTGAAAGACATGTCTCTTCAAATAGTACCTTAGAATAGAAGATTTATCTACTTTTCTTCTCTTTTTATGGTTTGTCCTTCACTTACTACCGAGCTTTTGCACATTCTTTTGCACTTCTCAAATTCTGAAATGATCACCCTCTTCTAAGTTAAAGATGAGTCACATATTTACTAGCCATTCTTTAGACTATCCCACTAGCAACAACTTATTCCAAAAAATATTCATGAATGCCATTTTTCTACATTAGCAACCAGTAGGACACCTTCAACAAATGCAAATTAAGCAACAAATTGAAAACTAATCATTGTACAAATGTTGTATTTCACTCAGACTGGTTAGAGAGGAACGAAGTCATGGATTCAGCCTATCTGCAGTGGTCTGATGGAGAAAGTGCTCTACCCAGACATTTTACATCTGTCTTTTGTAAAAATAAGGAATAAAAATAAAAAGGAAAGAGTGGTATTCTTCTATCTCCCAGAGGAAATACAATGGACAGATGAGATGAGGAAGGATGGATAAGTGGTCATGATACAGATTACCAATAACAGTAAAGTTTATCTGATTATTCTCCACTTAAGAAAATGTCCTAAAGAACGCAGTAATGCTGGTTGGGACGTTACTTATCTGTTAATTTGTACCTTTTTTCCTTTCCCTAGATGCATATCTTAAAAACAGGACAATGTTAATAACTTAGCCTCCTCTACCCCCCACCTAAGCATCATTTAATCAGTCTCATCTATTTTCATTCAGTTATTTCATAAAGGTAGTAACTGCCACTCTCTAAAACTGCCTTTTGTTAGCAATTAATGCTTTGACTGGTCACAGTTAGCCAGTTCCCCAGAAACAATCTATAAGTCCAATATCAACAATAAAACAGTGAGAGTCCTACAAAGTCCTTGGTTCTTCCATTACTGAAAGTACGTTTCCCACCCTTACAGCATCACCTTCTAAATAAAACAGTAAGAAGCTACAATTCAAATATATCTTGCTGCTATCCATAAGCCCAAATCTTCACTAAAGATCATCTTTCTCATGTTGGACAAGCAGAACAGTGAAAGTTTGGGAAAGGCTTTGTACCTTCCAAATCTGGGTTATGGAAATGGAATTTTTAAAAATATTTCAACCCTATTTACAAATAGGCTATAAATCGAGAGTCTCAACACACCTATCTAAAGGCTAGACTTTCATCTCAGTGAGTAATATATATATAGACAATCAACAGTTAGCCAGAAAAGCTGCTAAGGGGGTGGGGGAGTATTTATTCGATAGAATCATATAACCAATACTTTTAAAATCAAAATAGTATTAGGTTCAGGCTACAAATATTTCAAAAGGTTAAATGCAATTGATTCTGAATCAGACATCAAATCCCAGATATGTCACTTGCTAGCTGCATGAACTATCCCAAGTTACTTAATCTCATCTGCCTCAGTTTCCCTATCTGTAAAATGGTAAATACGATATCACTTTTTTAAAAAGATAATTCATGTAAAGTCCCTAGTATTGGGTCTAGTGTAAGTAAATGATTAAAAAAATAGGTATTCTTTTAATCAGCAAGCCCCCACTCATTAATCTGCTTGACATACTCCATAAAGCATGGTATCTCAGCACCAGGTGAAATAAATGACTGAATACAAAGATCTGTGTCCCTAATCTTAATGAGCTTGTATTTGTGATGCAAAGACAACACTTCCTGTTATGTTAGAATATCATATATTCTATTAAGAATTCAAGAGAGAATTTAGAAAGTCCTAAGTTTCATTTTTCTAATAAAAATAAAAAAGCCATTATGTACTAGGCTGAAGACATACTCCACAGAGGAGAGGTTAAAAGACGTAAATGAATGACTCAGAGAAGGGTCTGGAACTACGCTGTTAAACCTTCAAAAGGAGGAACTTCACTTTACTCATCTATTAATCCAGCAGCTTCCACAGTCTCAAGAACATAGCATGTACTTAATAAATGTTAATGGAATGAAGACATGCCTTAAAGCTTCCACAAAACCCCCAGGACTTTACACAGTGAGCAAAAAGGAGGCACTTAATCGGTATTTAATTGATTAACTTCTACATGTCCACACTTGTTTTCCTTTCTCTGATGTTCTCTCATTTGACTAGTAAGCACCTGGGAAAAGCTCTACCCACACACCTGAGTACCCTGAACCTGGCCAGAAGATGGTTGCCAACAAACTGAAGAGAGAGCAGAGCCCAAACGCAAGCCTTGCGCAGCACCTAAAACAGGACTTAACTTTTTTTAAAAAGTTGATAAAAATCATCTGAATTTCAGACAGAATTATCTATTTGATTCTGCATAAGGCATCTCAGGAGGTGTAGGATAAATAGTCCTTAATTGTCCTGAAAGAGCTAGGACTTATTCTTTAGGAATTATGCACTTGTAGCTTTTAGAAAACCTGGCTTAACAAAATGTCATATTTTTTTTCCCTCTGAGAACAAATCAACTATAAAAAGAAGTCCCCATGTCAGCATATCAACAGTTTTGCATTTGAATTATGTTGTCAAGTCCAAAACAATGAAGTGAAACTTAAAATCATTTAGGCATGTGGCAATTAAGAGCACAAGCAATGAAATAAGGAGATAAGGAGAAAAACACCACCTAGAAAAAAAAATTAAATAATACCACCCCAGTTAAATGCCTATTTCTCCCCAAAGATCTTAACCTGCACAGGATACTTAGAAAGACTCACATACAATGTAATATTATATCCATTTCTGCTCCTATTCCTGCACTGAAATATTTATAGAGTGCTCAGTATTTCTGGAGTAAATTATACCTAGATCTCAATAAAGCTGAAATCACCTAAATTACCGTTTTTGTTCAATTATTTGGAAGGATGGAGAAAGGAAGCTTGACAGAATAAAAAGTTGTATTAAGAAATGGCCATTTCACAGCTATAATTGCATACCTTAGTGAATATTGATGCCTTGAGGGTTATACGCAGTCACCACAGCTATTTTTACCAAAGCCTTCAAATAAAATCCAAATCAATTTATGTTATGTGACTCTACACATTATATTTGGACACGAAACATAAGCCAAGTATTCTATCGGTTTATATGTTAGGAATAACATATGAAAACACGTATGAGGAGGATGTAAAAACAGAAGCACAGTACAGTGTTAAGCATATTGTTATGAATACCTTCTAAGTTGAATCAGATACTCAAAACTCTAGAAAAATTCTATGGTGTGCCACGAACTCTGGAAGTGTAAAGGTCCAAATTCTTTTTTTAAAAAAATAAAGTTCCAAATTCCGAATCACTGTTGTAGACTGAATTTTTGTGTCTCCCCCACCCCAAGTCTTATGTTGAAGCCCTAGTGTGGCTATATTAGGAGATGGGATCTCTAAGGAAGGTATTAAGGTTGAAAGAGGTCCTAAGGATGGAGGCTTGATCTGATAGGTGCAGTATCCTTATAAAAAGAGACACTGAAGAGCTTTCTCTCTCTCTCTGCACATAAACACCCAGGAAAGCCCATGCGAGGACACAGTGAGAAGGTGGCTGTCTGCAAGCCAGGAAGAGAGGCCACAGCAGAAACCTATCCTGCCGGACACTGATCTAGGATTTCTAGCCTCCAGAACTAGAGAGAAATCTGAGAACATACACTTCTGGTGTTTAAGCCGCCCAGTGTATGATGATTTGTTATGGCAGCCTGCGCAGACTAACCAATCGCTGTTATTATAACTTCAAGCTGGGAACCAGGAGGAGTCCTATTGCAAATTTCGTACATTAGTTTGAGGCATTCTACCTGAAAAGTGCTCCCTCCCCATTTGGCAGTCCTTTTAGGGAACAAAGTGAAAACTGCCAGCAGAGGGTGCAACACACACACACACACACACACACACACACACACACACACACACCCCATAGTTCATGAATGTCTCGTGGGCTCCACTTCTACTTTCCAAATTATGAAAAGATTATGGGGGAGATTCCACAGCAAAAGGCAAGTACAGTTGACCCCTGAGCAACATGGGAGTTAATTTGCATATAATATATTGTCAGCCTTTCATATTTGTGGTTCCTCCACATCTGCGGATTCATCCAACCACAGACTGTGTAGTACTGTAGGATTTACTATTGAAAAATATTCGTGTATAAGTGGACCCACAAATTTCAAAATCCCAAGTTGCTCAAGGGTCAGCTGTAGTCAACTGTGGCCCCAACATCAGATGCTTGACTACAAAGGCTTTCAAGTTGCCCAAGTCCAGGTTGATTAGGGTTGTGCTGAGGAGCTGAAATCTGACCTTGTAGGGTAATATTTCACACAATTATTTTCTAACTCAGAGAATGCTTTCACAGTAATATATCACCTTATCATCCCCTGAAGAATTACCTCAATCACTATGTCACTATAAAAAAAAGTAACTTTAAGTTTAAAAAAAGTTTAATTATGATACATCAGTTGCTTTTTAAACAATTAGTGATATCTATGTATAAATTATGAATACTTATTTAATCAGTTTTATACCATTTAATTTAAAACTAATTAATTATGCACAAAGCATATAATACCAACAAACAACATTTTAAGTGACATATTTTGGGAAGAACCAAATGTGTATAAAAATGACCAGATTAGAAATTCCAAATCTCATCTAAATGTAAGGTATAATGTATGCATTCACCATTCACATCATAAACCCTACATAATCAGAATATCATGCATTTATTCAGATACCATGTGACTAGGAAAAAAGTACATGCTTGATTTCCTCTAATTATATCCAAACATACAACTGACAATAGCTTTTGATTCATAGCTTATTAGGCACAATATATTCTCTGGGATATTTTGGACTATCAGTTAAAAAATGCTACTATAAATGGGGTAATGTTTGTTTGAGAAAAAAATAGATTTAAAAAGCGGGACACCAGGTTTAAAGAGACCAGATAAGAAGATGCTGCATTAATCTAGTTGAAAAATTTTAAGTGCAAAGAATAAATGGCAAAGAGTGGGGATTCAGAGAAAGAAAGATGTAGTTAGGACACAGAATTAACACTACACAAGAGCCAACTGGCCATGGGGGCGGGATGGGAAAAGAGAGTTAGGAATGACCCTGATTGAGATTTCTAATCTGAGTAATGACAAGTAAAAGTTTATGTCAACCAAGAGATAAATTATTCTAAAGGCTTGCTTACACACACTCATGTATACACACCTAATATACACACATAAATACATGCAGATTCCCCTATAATTCTGGTTAATAACACCATTGTTTCATTCATCCCTCTCTAAGGATGAATCCCTCACACCATTTACACAATGAGAAAATTAGACGTTAGCAAATGGCAAGGATGACACCATGAGTTAACACTGTAATTCTAAAATGCCCCAACACAAACAAACGAGACCACAGTTTCAGTATGAAAGAAGCAATGGGAACATGGAGTCTGGAGATAAGAATTGATTTTGCAGTTGAAATTATTTGTGTTTCTTTCTTATCTTTAGACAAAACATTTCAGCAGCGAGAAAGAATCATCTCCTAAAGTGCTAATTAGAAACGTAAATCTCACCAAGAGAAATGCCAAGAAATTTTATTGTTTGTCACTATACATGGTAATGGAATTTTCTGACAGTTTATCCCCCTAGAAAAATCTTTAACAAACCACAGTACAAAGTGGAGATCCTAATTTCAGCATATCATGACAGAGGCTGCAAAACAGAAATCATGAAAGACCTAAAGACAAGTAGCTTAAAACACATTTATTCTAAGAATTACCAGGGGAATAAGAAGTTCTCATTGATACCGGCATAATTACAAAATCTTGGGTTGTCAAGTGCACGCTCCACATTGCAAAATCAAAAATATGTCAATAAATAACACCAAGCACGAGAGAGATTGTTTATAAGCCTTTACAAATGTCCCTACTGTGATATGTAATCATAGATTGCTGCTCTATAAATGGTCAATGAAATCTAACATATATTATTTTTAAAGTAAGGCATCTATAGTATTGTAAAAGTGTACCTTATAAATATTGCCCTGCCCCCAACCCAACAGAGGGTTTTTTAATTGCTCTGCGATATTTTGGCCTTTATTTCGTGACTGCCTCACCTCCATTAGAAAGCAATTCACCTATTATCAAGTCATATGACAACTATATCACAATTCTTGCTACATTAATAACAGGTATCCTGTGATAATAATGCCCGGCACATAAGAAATTATCCCCACTGATAAATGGCTGCTCTGCTCTTGCTAGGTAAGTGCTACAGACCTCACTCCTTGACCTTGCTGCCCCGGGTGTGTCACTAAAACAGAGCACATATTTCTTTGAAAGCATCACTTCAAAAATTACATGAGCAGAGAAAAACATATCCTCAGGCATCAAAACTCCCTCAGTCCTCTTTGTAAAGGAATTATAACTTCTGAATAAGCAAACCAAAAACAGAAAGGCAGAATTAGGACAACCCCCAGAGTCCTTCTCTTTTTCTATGGACATATGTTTAATTACTGCAGACAAGGCTATAGTCTACAGTAGCACCCTCTCTCCCTGAGGAAGTGGGAATGTTTAGCCAAGCAGTCCAAACAGGCATATCAAATATCCATCCATAAAAGCCGCAGTCTGGAATATGCACATTTCTATCCTCTCTATGCAAGCAACACGGTTCTTTGATTGATTATAAGATTCTGATCATCTGAAAAGCCTTCCAAATAGCAGTGTCTTATCAGTCGTTGACAACTCATAAACACAAAGTAACAGAAGCCTGGAAATACTCAGAATCAGTAAAGCAAGTACAATATAGAGGGACCAGAATAAAATTATATTGACAAAAATCTTCTATCTTATTATATAGAAGGGAATTAAAACTTACCAAATATATTTTTATTAAAAAAATTTCTAGGAAATCATGCCATGCTCATATTATTAATTTTTTCCCAACAAAAGCCGTATGTCCTTCTGACAATTTATTTTATCTATATACCTTTTTGTAAACCACACAGAGAGTACTTATTTCAGTCTGGCTTTTCCAAATAGAGTCTAATCATATACTACACATTTCATCAATAACTTGAAGAAGATACACAGAACATGATGTGAAAAGCTGTCCTCGTTTTATCCTGTCTACATGAAAATTATGCAATCTAAAGTGTCACTGGAAAAGAGGAAAAGGTACCATAAAATGTCAAGAATTTTATCTCAGTCAAATAAATTAACAATATCACATATACTGAACACATTCAAATACTCATATCAGCTTTGCCAAAATTATTGGTTTAATTTTTATTGTAAGTTACAAGTTTAAACCAGAGGCACCTACAGTATATGAAAACAGGCAACAGCACAATAACCTTCCTCAAGTTCACAGCTAATCTGCCAGAGGCTACTGGCATGCATCTATTTAATGGAATTCCCACAAAGCTGGTAGATTCCTTTTGATTAAAACAAACAATTAAAAATAGGATGAAAAATACAACTTGTCATGTTAAAAAGAAGCTTCTAACTCTAAATGCAAGACAAAAATCATCACTAAGGACCAGCAAGTTAACATCCTGAGGAAGATTATTTACTCAACAAATATTTACTGAGTATCTTCTGAGTGCCAGGAGTGTTGGGTACCCTGCCCTTAAGGAGCTCACAGACCAGTGGGAAGACAAACAAGGACAAATTTACAGTCCAGTGAGGTCAGTGTTACAGGAGATCTGCCTGACACACAGAATGAAGGGCCACCACCCCCCTCAACCCAGTATTTGAAACAAATCGTGTTATTTTATTTTTTATTTTTATTTTTTTGTGCAGTACGCGGGCCTCACTGTTGCGGCCTCTCCCGTTGCGGAGCACAGGCTCCGGATGCACAGGCTCAGTGGCCATGGCTCACGGGCCTAGCCGCTCCGCGGCATGTGGGATCTTCCCGGACCAGGGCACGGACCCGTGTCCCCTGCATCAGCAGGCGGACGCTCAACCACTGCGCCACCAGGGAAGCCCCAAATGGTGTTATTTTAAAACAAATGGCATTGGAATGATGATGGATAAGGGGCCAATCTTCTCTTTTCCAGAAATGCCAGGCACAGTGGTGGACTGTTTGGGGGAGGGCCACTAACATGACCTCTCATTCATAGAGACCACTGGAAGGTTATGGACACATCAGTAACTTTCACATTCACTCCCCTACAGTTAATCAGGCATATCTGAAAGCCTGCACATCTTGAAAAACACATCATTAATAAACATCTAGAAATGAAACAGCTATGTTTGACCTTATGATGATGGAATTTCTAAATGTAACTTTACTTAAGATACAGTTACACTGAATTTACTCAGCTACCATAAATACTTGGAAAACATTTAAGAATTTGGAAGGTAGCAAAAGAGTACATTAAGTAGGCAAAATAAATGTCAGAATCTGCTCCCTAAAGCAATACACACAACAGGTAGGAAAGCTGAAACTCACTCAGAATCTACATACTACTTTTATTTTTTTACTTATTTTTTTATTAGGGTATAGTTGTTTTACAATGTTGTGTTAGTTTCTACTGTACAGCAAAGTGGAATTCCCTGTGCTATACAGCAGGTTCTTATTAGTTATCTATTTTATACATACTAGTGTATATACGTCAATCCCAATCTCCCAATTTATCCCACCCTTCCACTATTTTCATTTTAGAGATGAGTCTAATAAGCAAACTAGACAACAAGGGGGGAGTAGTCACAGATATACCAGCCATAAGTAACTGTCACAACTGACAGGAGGGAGAATTCAAAGAAACAGAAAGAAATGAGAACATAAAATGCATATTCCGGAGCCCTTTGCACAGAGCTGATTTTACAGAGTAGAACTTAAAACAGAACTATGCTCTTTCTTTGCCTGGTCCCTTTCCTATTTAACTTGTGAATTCCTTGCAGGTACTTTCAATAGTCCTATACGGGTTCATCAGTACTTGTAACAACAAACATTTTTTTTTTTTCTTCACAGGAGGACACAATAACGGGGGAGGGGATGAAGAGGGAGGGTTGTATTTAGAGGAACAGGGTATGTTTTCCTTTTCAACGTTCTCACTCTTTAAAGAAGCTGCTTTGAGTTTTGTTAACATATACTTAAAGCCCTTTAATATACCATTCTGGGAAGACCAGCATCTTGAAAAAAATACGAAAAATGTTGTTACAATGATAAGTGTAATTAAGATGCTGTTCATGGCCACGGTACAGGGGTTTTATATCTCAAGGTACATAATAGCTGATAGTGGCCTAGTCACTCCTCTGGAGAAGAATATCATGATGAACAAACTTCAAATGTCTGCTTATAGGAGAAGCTTTTTATGCCTGCATTCTCAGGTTCCTCTGGCTCAGAGCCCACATCTGACAGGAGCCGAGATCTCTAGATTTTTACCCCATTTTTTTCTTTTGGCTGTCGCACAACCATTTCCAGTGCTTTCTAAATGGCATAAATATTTTCAGGGTTTCTGACAGGCAGTAAGGGGAAAATTAATTTCCACGTGTCCCCATTTTGTTCCCTAACTCCTCACACTGACGTCTGGCTTAGAAGCAAGGATCCCCTTGAATAGCGCTTAGGCTCTGTCAGCAACTTCCCTCCACAGTGTTACCTCCACGTTGTGGAGGAACAATGATTGCAAACAGGGTAGTTACATTAGCTCAGGCTCTTTCTTCAGAACAGGCAGAAACAGCCTCCAAAACAGAGATGAAAAACTGAGCCTAGGTATCCTCTACCCCACTAAATTGTGATGTTCATGGATCAAACTTGCAAGAGATGCATTTTAAACAGCTAGAAGCTGATGCGATTCACATGTTACAGTAATGGGAGTTACAGGTAATGCCAATTTTTTAGGAAAAGTTGGCCTCGAGAGGACGTTGATTTCTCTCAACAGGTTCTATCTCAAGATCAGATTCAAAAGGTAACTCAGCAGATTGTATTTTCACCAAGCTGAGACCACTGCCTTCTCAATGGCTTATAGGTAGACAACTTCATACAATTAAAAAAAATTCACTCTATGTAACAAGGATGAGTAGATACACATGCGACAGCCCTATGGTTATTTTACCCTGTAACAAACTTTTTTTCCTCCTTGAGTAATATTTATATGACCCTAAACTGCTGGATAAAGCCAAAACTGTAGCCAAAATTCATCACTAAATAAAAATAATCATCAGAGATAAAATATAGTCTATCCATACAATAAAATATTATTTGGCAACAAAAAGAAATGAAGTACTGATTCATGCTACCACATGGATGGACCTTGAAAACATGATGCTAAGTAAAAGAAGCCAGTCACAAAAGGCTACATAGCGTATAGCTCCAATTATATGAAATGTCCAGAACAGGCAAAACCACAGACATAAAAAGTACATTACTGGTTGCTAGGGGCTGGAGGGAATAGGGAATTGGGAGTGACTGCTAAGGGGTATGGGGTTCCATCTCAGGGTGATGAAAATGTTCTAAAATTAGATAGCAGTAATGACTGCACAGCTTTGTGAATATACTGAAAACCAATGAATTGTACATTTTCAAAGGGCAAATTTTATGGTATATGACTATCTCAATAAAACTGTTATTTTTTTAAGGACTCAATAATTGATTAACGATGCTCCAAGTAGAGTAATTCTAAATACGAGGACTGAATTTTCAACCACATTCGTTGGCACTTTGAATTTTATCAGAGTGAGCTCATCTTATACCTTGGGATCTATCTATTAAGACTGTAAAACAGTTTCTCTTTCACTACTCACTTTCAGAAACAAAAGTCTCCTCTTACAAGAAAGAGAAAGATGAGTAACTCCAATTAGAGCCTAATTCACACAATGCTGCTCTTTGTTAATGAAGGACACTCTGTATCAATCTGTCTAATTTATTAAGCAAACAGGTAGTTCCAAGGAAATCTTGGGTCACCCAAATATTTGGTAGTCACAAAAGAATCTGCAGTTGGTTACTTAATTCACAATCATCTACAACATGAAAATCTAGATACCCCTATTACTTTGCAATCAGTAGCAATTATTAATCAATGAAAACAGAAAATGTAAATATGAATACTGACCTTGTTTCTTTTAACCCTTCTTTCTGAATGACTTCCAATATCTGCTTTGCTGTCATTGGTGAGTTGGGGTGTTTTTCTAGTGCCTAAAAAAATAAAAATAAACGTAAGATTCCTAGATTACTGCATAGAAACATACAAGATGAAAATGTGTGTGAACCATGCAATGTTTCCTTAAAATTTTAAAAAGGCTGTTATGCCAAAATTAGGTTCCATCACACAGATCAGGTGTCCAAAGTGAGAACATAATTTTTTTTCTGGACATCTATGGCAATTTCTGCAACATATAGGGGTCATTCTGCAAAAATGTCACAAAGGCATACACACCAAAAAAAGAAATGTGAAACCTAAAAACACCAAGTTAATAAATGTATATAATTTCCTTTATTAAAAATTGCTGACATTTTATGGTTTAAGTCATGTTTTCAGGCTGTTAAAATGTTTCTTAAGTTTCTAAGACCTTGGAAACATGAGCCTGAATACCACCAAGAGCAGAGAACAAAGTGCTGGTCAGAAATAACCTCACTGGATTCATATTTTGATCAACTTCTCTTGTATTAAAAAAAATAAATAAAAACCCTTCATGGCCAAAATGGAAAAAAGCATACAGAAACCCAAGTATCTCATTACAGTGTGTTTTCCAGTTCAGCTCAGTTTCCTTTCTTTTGCCTTTTCCAATTCATTTCAAGTAAATCCCTTCCTCTTCCCATTCAGCCCATCTCAGCTTTATGAACTGAGTCCTAGTCTCTTTCTCTCCCCTTCTGTCCTACTTATTTTTGAGTGGAAGTGAACTTTTTTAAACAAAGTATGGGGAATATATGGGACATAGTTAATTATTTCCACAGGCATTAGACCATCAGCCCTGGAAAGCAAGCCCCTTTTATCTACCCAGGGACTTTACATGTAGTGAAATCCGTAAACAACGGTGCCCACACTGCTCACCAACAAGGTCTATAGGACCACCTCTGGGTACAAGAAACAAGTGTACACACATCTTCACAATGACTTCCTCCAAGGGTAGATGACACCTACTTAAATTTTCTGTACAGGAGCTTCTGCACAAGTCATGGCCCCCATGCAACTTAATAATTCTAGAGTCCTAATTTATGATTATTATGAATATTAGACCAGAATTCTCATAATTATTAAGAATTAACAGGGTCACAAAACTAAAAATTAAAAAGGCTTCCAATATGTTCAAAAGAGCTCTGTGATCTCTTCCACGATCAATGGCTAAATTTCAGCTAGGTCCCTAGCAAAGGTTCTGCTCCTCAAGGCCCTCCAGTGAGTTACATACACAGCCTGCCCTACCTCACCATTAGGGCCACTTTCCTGTTCTCCCCTTTCTAGTTCCCAGGAAATTTCCCCATTTTTTCCTAGTCTGGATCAGTCTCTTAGTTGCAGTTGGTAATTCTTTAAAGAATAGCGAAATAGGAGCTACACTGGAAAGAGAGTGTAGCAACAAGTATGTCACTAGGAAAGAAGGAAAAACTGTCCTCACAGAGGATGCTCTAGAGAGCTGAACTGTCAAGGGGGGAAGACACATAGGCATCGCTGTATAGGAAGAGGACTAAAGTGTAAAAACATTGGTTAAAAAAAAAGGCAAGAAGGAAACTGCATAATAGAGCTGAAAAGGGGAAAAGGTTAGGTCACAAAGAAAGGCAGGAAAGATACAGACATGAAAATGAAATAGTCGACAGAATTTTTAAAATAAGAAGAACTGTAAGTAGAACAGTGCATACTTATGACTTACTGAAAGGAGATGCTGTGGTCACATGGACTATATACGGGGTGGGTCTCACCCCAAATGATAGGCAATGCTGGGGACACTAATGGTCTCTCATAGAAGATATGGGCAGAAGGTCAGCAGACACAGACATACACAAGTAAGCAAGCAAGGAAGAAGGGAACTGGCGGGGAGAGACACGGGATGGCAGAAAGAGGGGGACAGAGGAGAAGGGAGAGAAAGGAGGAAAATTGAGCTGAACTGGGAATGTCAAAAAGGCAAACTGATTAAATCTAGAAAGGGCCGAAGAGGAAACTCCAGTGTACTGGGTAATGTTTTAGTGGAAAGTTGGGCACACTCGAAAGTGGGGTTACTCACTGTGGAGGATTCCCTGTTTCTCTTCCTGAGTACAGGCCCCTCAGCACACCTGGGCAGCTCCTCCCAGCAATTGAGAGAATTTGGATAGCCCTGTCCCCTTCTCTATGACATCACATCCTACTCTACAAAGGAAGTAAAAGTGCCAAGAATTACATCGTGAAGTGGATGAGAGGCAGGAAGGAAATGATGAAGCCACACAAACACCAGAAGCCCCCCTCAGTTCCTGCAAGACAGAGAAAGGGGACAGAGAAGGAGAGGGTCCTGGATGTGAACAAGCTTCACTGAACTAGCTGTGGGAACATTTAGAGAACAAAAGAGAGAGAGATTACTTCCACGGAACAAAACATGGATAGCATCAAAATAATATGACACATGGCAGAGACATGAATCAGACTCGCAGGCAGCCATACTCCAACAGGACAGTGGGAAGAAGACACAGAGTGAAACTACAGCCCCAAATGTTAAACCGAGGAACTGCCCACGCCCCAGCGATTGATGTCTTGGCTATGAGGTGTTAACGGTTTCATATGTCCTGCAAAATCATACTCCCTGGATTATCTTTCTTGACATTTTCAAATACAGCTAGTATTTGAATATGTCTTCCTGGTTATGTAACACTTATTTTGAATTTAACATGTTCTTCCAATTGTCTTCCACCTTGTACCTACCTCTTTAGAAACAGGGGTCAAGGATGCAATAGAGCAGGGAAGGGAGTAGGATTATCCACAATTTTTAAGGTCATGTATCATAATAAGATTTTTCTAGAAAGAGGGCCAATTAATATTTCGGATAATCAAAACAGGTTCAAACTGACTTGGTCAATAATGATACAATTGTAACAAAATAGGAAATCCAATTTCAAAGTCTGCCATGGATAATAATTATTTATTAATAAAATCATCTTCTTTTCTGGTTGTAAAAACTGGAAAAATGCAAACTCATACCTATATTATAGAAAACAAAATGCACTCATAAGCTTACAACCAAGAATATTAACCCCTGCTAATATTTGTGTTTTCCTTCTAGTTTTTTTCTATTCATACATACTTTTAAAATATAATTATAATTATATAAAGTACATGTATGCATAGTTAGCTGTCTTACTTTTCCTCATGTAATTTAAATTCTTCAAAATGGGCATCATAATTAACACTTAACTGAAGATAGGCATTTATGTTGTTTTAAAACTTAATAAAAATAAATTTCCAAAGAATATATTGAATGTAAAGTTCTTAGAATATTATTGGGTCAAAAGGATGTGAGCTCTGTCATGTCTCTTGATACACTGTCAACTGTTCCCAGAAATATTTTAACAATTTATACTCTCACCAAGCAGAACTGAATCTGCCTCTCTCTCCACAAATTTGCCAGTATTAAATCTTATCTTTTTAGCAATATTTGCAAACCTAGTAGGACAAAGAAGTTGCAATTCACTGTTACTCTAATTATAGTTTTGTAAATACCAAGGAGAACAAAAACTTTATTTCAAATGAATATCATGTGGGATATGACATGGGATATTTCTGTCTTTCTCATTAATGTGTAAAAAGCTATTTATATAGTAAGACATATTCACTGTTGTGCATGTTAATAACAGATTTTTATTCCTTTTGTTGGTTATTTTTTGGATATTTAGGGAGATGATACATAAAGTTCTCTATTTTCAAATGAACTACTCCATCAGACTTTTCTATTGTGACTTCACCTGCTCTCATATTTAGAAGTTCCTTTTATCCAAAGAGCGCGTAAATATCTGCAAATGTTTCTTGCGGGTATTTTATGCTTTCATTTTTTAATTCATCTGGAATGTACCCTTTTGTACCCAGGTGAAGAACTAACTTAAGCTCTCACCTCCTATTAATGTTAAGTCAAGATTCCCCAACATAATTTGTTTCATAAGCCGGTCACGGTTAGTGAGGCATCCTCTGGCATACATTAATATCAGGGCAATGAAAACTCCTTTGGATGTGAAACCAATATATAAATGTGGGAACCCAGTATGTAAAATGCGTAAAAGCAGAGCTGCTGCTGAGGTAGAGATGAGAGGGCTCAGAGTCCCCAGAACTTACTTCCTCTAATGGCTGAAGGCACTTCTGGGAATTTTCAGGGCCTCTGAAATAAACTGCAAACCACTATCCTTGGGGCTCATCCAGGGGTCCTGCTATGCTCCCCTGATTTTCAATCAATTCCTGTGCCAGCACCACCCTGTTTAAATTACTGTAATATTACAATACACTTCACTATCTGGATAGAACACAGCTCTCATTACTCCTTCTTAAATTTTTCATTGTTCACTTCTTTATATTTCCAGATGAAATTTAGATAGGAATTAAACGAGACATCTAATTAAATTTTTAGGAAATGTACACACATTGTTTCATGTGCTAAAGTTTTATTTTATAAACTGTAATAAGCTTTTTATTAAGTGTTTTATATTTTGGGTTGCAACTATGAATACACTTTTTTAATAAATTATCCTCACATTTTATCGCTAATACATACAAAAGCCATTGAACTGTGATAATTATTATCTATATGAACAGCTAATTGAATTCATAGTAGTTCTAATAGTATAGAAGTACAGAATCATATTTTCCACAAATACCGTGAATTGTTTCTCCTTTCTAATAGCTCTATGTTTTCTTTCTCCTACATTATTTACTTTGGCTAAAAAAGTGATCTTTTTTAGTCCCTTTCAAAAAATTTTTTGCTGAAAATGGAAATGCTTTATAATTTATTTCCTCAAACACAGGCTCTTAAAGCTGCTGTTTCCCTAAGAAAATCTGTAGCTAGAATTATTAGAGCTCGCACTGCCAAGAAAAGGCTGTAATCAGAAACCATTGGCCAGATATCACTGTCTCTTCTATACAAATCAGAGTCTGTCACAGTGTTCAGTCTTTACATAAAATGCCCTTTCTTTCTTTGTGAAACAAACTGTTCTGCCATGTTAGAGCTATATTTGTGATTCCACTTGACTCTGTCTCCCCGAGTTGTGTCTTGTATCTCTCATGCTTCCTTCTCATGCACTAAAGTCCTCGCAATTCTCCACTATCTTCTTTCTTCTTCATTTTTACTCCCAACAGGTTGCAAATTCAGCACTGCTCTCCCAAAAGTGGCATTTCCATGGCTAAGGACACAAAGCACACACACAATCAGTGGCCTCCCTAGCAATGGATTCACTTGTACTTTTCATAGGATATGAACAGTTGTGTAGAACTGGCAAACACACCACTGGATGTCATCTTCTTTACTAATGTGACTAACTATATCAGAGCCTATCTCAAAGACATTTAGATTTGAGGCAAGACATTTGACATTTGAGGCAAGACAGACTCTTGTCCCAGAAACCTCTTCTCCCAGACTTCTACATGCCCCAGTAGGAGGAGAAAAAGAAACCTGCAGACAAAGATAGCAATATAGTTAAGAGAAGGAAAGAGGTATTTGCTCAATCACTGAGGACACAGGCCATGCTAAGAATGTATTTTTCTGTTTTAGGTTCATCCTTTCAGCATTTTTCTGGTCCAGGAATACTATGTAACAAACATTTTAAAGCTTATTCAAGCTGACTCAGAAAAGTCATTTCCAGTATCCCTAAGATAAACACATTAGACCAGTGTTCATCTAATGGTTGAAGTCTTGGTCCTTCAGGCCCTGAAGAAAATTTTCTGAGCTTACTTGACTGCAAAATAAAAAGGTTTCTACAACTTAAAATCACATCAGTGATACATGTTTAGATCTCTCTCTAACATTAAAGTGTCTTCCCTTAATCCATATTGGCAGTTCACTAAAATGTTTCGCTATTTAAGGCCTCATGTATTAGGCACACGATTTGGAGGTTATAACGATAAACCATTATATAGCTCTCTACAATTACAGAGTGTTTACACACAACATATATTATTTCATTTGCTTACATACAACATATATATATATATATATATATATACACATATGTATGTATGTATATATATATATTTTTTTGACCCTGACAACAACTCAGTGAGATGCATATAAGAGGCAGGATTAACTTCCTCTGAGATGCACTAAGTTGAAGTAATTGGTCCAAGGTCATAAAGCTACCAAGTGGAAGGACAGGACTTGTACACATTATGATATTGATGATGACAATGTTTAAATACAGTAAAAGCAGTTAATATGTATTAGATGACTCTTCCGTGCTAAGTCTCCGGAGGTTTTACTTGTATTACAATAGACTCCTGGCTTCATATATTTAACATTCCCTATTTCCACTGTTCTTGAGATACCTCAAAGGTCCACGTCATTTTGATGAGACATAAATTTGAATGGCTGATAGTATTCAGATGAGAAAATTAACCACATAGAAAGTGACAGCACCTTGCCCACCACCTAATATCTGTACCTCAGGTTGCTGTCTGCTCCTAACATATGTGGTTACTAGTTAAGGGTTTAAGGGTGATGTTTACAATTTTTCTATTCTACTTGCATGCATTTTATGGGGAAATTACATGCTGTAGTAATATATGTGAATGTGTGACTGAAAAGATGCAGAATTTTTGTTATAATAGCCTTGAGAATCAGGCCTATTTCACCCAGAAAAAGGAGATGTCCAAGAAGATAGAGTGCCTCTGAGACCTGGCACCTAGGAAGTGATGGGTCTAGCCAACACTGAAGTCTGCCTTTTACTAAGTTAAATTACTTATTGCCTTGAGCACAAGGCTTTTACAGAAACTGTGGGCCTACAGTCAAGATATTATATGCAATATCGACCTCACAATCCCCATTTCAGCAATCTCACACTTAAGAACAATCAGATATTTCCTTGAACTCTCAGATAATGGTTTAAACTGTACTTTCCCATGGTAGCACCTGTCGTTAATTAACATTATCTGTTTAAGGATATTCTTCCAGTTACACTGCAAGCCTCATGAGATCGAAGTCCTTGGTCCTCATTCATGTCTGTAGCATCAGATTATAGCACCACTAAGTAGGCTTCGATGAAGACCACATGAGTTTGGAGTTGCCATATATTAGGAATTTTTATAGAATAATAAAGAAGGTTATGAGCTTTGGAGTCAGATGAAGCAGGAACACCTACTCACTAGCTGTCTGATCTTAGATATTTAACATTCCTGAACTCAGTTTCTTCATTTCCTCATTTATAAAAACGTTGTGAGGACTAAATGAGATAGTAAGTATAAAAGCACTGATTATTTCCGTACGCCAAATGATTGCCTACAGCAACATGTGTTAGTAAACACTGGCTAATACTATTGGCTGGGGGGAAAAAAAGCCCCCTTTGAGCACGGCCTAGAAACAGGAATCTTTTCAACACAAAGAAGAGAGCTATAAAAAAAAATATGACGGGCATTACCTGGGGTGTCTCTGAGATTTCCTGCATAAACTGCACTAGGGTTTCTACAAATCAAGTTAGACACATATTGCCACCCCTTGTCACCTGATCACGGCCAAATTTATTCCCTCTGGATTCAGACGTAAACCTGCACCATGTGGTGCTTGGTTTCATCACCCCACAGTCTTCCTCCCTGTGTTTAACAAGAGGGATTGTACACCACGGCACTCTTTTGGACACTGCGCTGTTACCTAGGAAGACAAGCACCCTGTGGGGACAAATTATCCTGTTATGCATGTGCTACAAATCAAGTAAAAATAGAGAATAGCAGCAGCAACAACTTACTTCCAACAATACATATGTACAGACAAACTTTCCTGTAACTATGACAGACAGTATCATAGAATATTCATTTAGAAGGAAGTTCTGTCTTACAGTTAAGTTATTTTGGTTGCCCAGCTTCATAAAACCAGAGCAGAGCTGAGAGTAGAGAGGTGGCTTACTGAGGCCTGGAACAGTTCAGAGAGTGATAACTACCTGAATTTGAAGATAAAATTCTATGCGATTGAGAGCTGACTTCTAATTTCCTATGGGATTTTGGCAACCTTGTTCTACCTCAGTAAGTTTCTAAGCTTTACAAACAGTTTATACTCCTTTTACGCACAGAAAGAAAATGAAAGTGAAAGACACCTAGAATTCCTACAATGTTCTAAAAAAGGTAAAAGAACAATATTAATAATTATTTAAATGATGATACATACAAAACCTGTTTTAAAAAGTCAGACGTCCCTTTAATGAAGAAGAAATACTTATACCACAAAAATATGCAAATAGTCTATTCAGAACCTACCAGTTATTAAAAACGTTTCTTCTGTGTATCAAGTAAAAATTCTGCTTTCCTATTACTTCTACTATGTAGTCCTAGTTTTTGCCTTTGAATGTGACATATATTTAACATTCAATTACAAGCACTTTGCTATCATAGAAGCTTAAAGTAAGGTAATTGTGTTACATGAATTTCTAAAATGGGATCCAATAATTTATTCACAGGATATATTGCCACCTGTTTGAAAACACTATTAGGGGCCCAGCCTCCCTTTATCCCCAGGCTAATGGATCCTTGGTTTCTTCCATCAGTCCTCATATAAAATAGCTTGCAGACTACCTTCCGAATCACCCTTCTTTGAATATTCTTGAGTTTGCCAACGTCACCTGTAAACCACATCTTTAAGAATTATACTCATTGAGATAAATTAGCTAAATACCATTGATAAATATTCTAAATGTAGTCTGATTGAAACAATCTGTATGGTAAAACTATTACTTCTCTTTTTCTAGCTCATATATACATTACGTTAATACAACCTAACACAACACTTGCTCTTTTTCAGCAGTCTTCACACTGTCAATCAACTAAAACTTCCAGATCGTTCAACATTTGCTTCTGAAACCACATGCATAATTCTGTGGTGTATTTTCCAAACTTGCCAGACATAAATGTATCTCTAATGCACGAGTGTTTGTTTCAATCCATTTTTGAAGGCTCTGAAATCCTATTACTCCCTAATACCTGATTATTTAAGGTAACAGGTAAATTTTGTGTTATCCACAAATTTGAGAAATATTTACCCCAGTTAAATTTCATCTTTTTAGGTGCAGGCTGTTCATCCAAGCTTCTAAACTTCTTTTGGAATCATTATTCCCTTGTCCAACTGTTCAGTTTCCCTTTTTATTTTCTGATATCCACACATTTGACAAGCATGATTTGACGGATTCCGCCAAGTTATTCATGACAGGTGAATAATGCAATGAAAAACAAAGCAACAAACCATGTGGCTGCCACTGGGATCTCCTTCCAGAATGATACTCATTAGCCAATCGGTATAATTTGTCTACAGAAGTTCAATCTGCTAAAAATTCATTTGATTATACTATCGCCCAGTTCATATTTGCCCATCACTTTTAAAAGAGTCCCACAAGAGACCACATCAAAGTGACTGTCTGAAATTTAGCTCCAACAGGCACATCCTCCTGCTGTATGTCTAACAATCCTATCAAAAATAAATAAATTTAATTGGACATGAATTAACTTAGAGAATCCATAAGGGCTTCCAGGGATCACTACTTCCATTTCTGTTTAAAAATGCACTCTAGAATTTTACTGAGAGTTGAGATAAAGATCTACAGTCTATAATTTCAAAAAATTTCTTTTCCTCTTTTTTATACTAATAATAACAATAGAAAATATACAACAGTTACTCTGCATCAAACTCTATTCTAACATACAAGCTTACTTAATCCTCCCAACAACCGCCTTATCATACTTAGGTGACACCATTATCACCCTCATTTTACAGATGACAGATGAGGGAACTAAGACGCAGAGGTGTTAATTTGACTCTCCCAAAGTCACACAGCTACAAAGTGGTTCAATTCTTGGACAACTGATCCCCTATTCTCTGTGATTTTCCCCATGATTATCAGCAGCGCTCCTGATCACATCTGCAGTTTTTCAGTGTCTTGTTTGGCATCAAACTCATATTTGGTCATTTCTTATCCCATCTGAAACACAGTGGATATAACTTTTATATTACTTGCCTTATCACACCTTCTTTTAAAAATATGCATTCGTTTAAAGAAGAAAAATACAGTGAAATATTTCAAAAATGAGAAATCATGCCCGATGATCAAGCTGCTGTGACTGTGACCTAGACCATGGTACCAATTCCAAGGCAGCTAAAATGCAGAGGCAAACAATCTACGGGAGTTAACTCCTGTTAGCGTAGAGACATTGGTTTGTCAGAGTAGATAAGGTTTTCCTATTCCTAAACTAAGAGAATCATCTCATATGAAAATTCATACAGAGGCACTGGGTGCTAATAGACAGGATCTTCAAAGGCAAACATAGAACATACATAAATTCTATTGTTGAACCTCTCATAAAATCTAAACATAACACAAAAATATAATAATTGAGACTAATTAGATGAAATAATGCAGTTAGATAGTATTCCCAAGGTCCAGTATGATTAAATTAAGAGTATATACCCTAATGACGACTTAGAGTTTATTTATATTTTACTACTCTAGGTAGATATGACAACTCTGAAAAGCAGACTTGCAGATGGTAGAATAAGATATTACGAAAATTAAGAAGTTTAATGTGTACATTTGTCCACATGTGGGAGACTAAACACCTGTCCATATGGAAGTCTCTGGTCAAAGCCAGCATTCTCCTCAGGATAACATTCTGAAGAAGCAATCAGTTGAGACCCCAAATTTCCTTATCTTGGAAATCCTTACAAGGTGCTCAATAATACCTTAATAATAGCAAGTAGTACTTACATAACGCCAGAAATCATTTTGTAATAAATATAGGCGAGGCACTTTTCTAAGAACTTGACTTATGTTAACATATTTAGTTCTCAAAATCACCTATCAAGGTAGGTATTATTTTTCTGTAGATGAGAAAATTAAGATGCAGATATTTTAATTCACTTCTTCCAGGCTAGTCCCAAGTAACAAGCAGAGCGGAGTTTCAAACTCACACCCTTAAACTCCAAGTGTTTCACCACCACAATATGCTACCTTGTAGCAAACAGTCTAAACTTACTTGGAGGGTAATTTAGCAGTACTATTAAAATGTAAAAGGTAGGTGGTCCCATTTGTTGAACCTAGTCTGTCTTTAGGTATTTTTCTTACAGAAATCCTCAGCTCTTCCTGCATGTTCAATAAAGCACCATTCAAAACACTTTTATGAAAGACATAATGTAAGAGAGAGATGGTTAAATAAATGAAGGCACATACATACCACAAAATTAGAAAGAAAGAAAATATGTACTGACTGATACAGGAGGATATCCGCAAGAAAGTGATGACTAAAAATAAGCAAGCTGAAGAACAATATGTATAGGAACTTCCCTGGTGGTCCAGTGGTTAAGAATCCACCTTCCGGGGCTTCCCTGGTGGCGCAGTGGTTGAGAGTCCGCCTGCCGATGCAGGAAGATCCCACATGCCGCGGAGCGGCTGGGCCCCTGAGCCATGGCCGCTGAGCCTGCGCGTCCGGAGTCTGTGCTCCACAATGGGAGAGGCCACAACAGTGAGAGGCCCATGTACCGCAAAAAAAAAAAAAAAAGAATCCACCTTCCAACACAGGGGACGCGTGTTCGATCCCTGGTCAGGGAACTAAGATCCCACATGCCGTGGGGCAACTAACCTTGCACACTGCAACTACTGAGCCCACGTGCTCTGGAGCCCGTGTGCTGTCACTAGAGAGAAGCCCGTGTGCTGCAACGACAGATCCCGCATGCTGCAACTAAGACCCAACTCAGCCAAAGAAATAAATAATTTAAAATAAAAAAAAGAACAATATGTAGAGGAGGTATATATTCAAGTACATGTGGTAAACATACAAATACACCCACAAACCCCCCCACACACACACATTCACACCAGATAAAAATATTCAAACACTTAACAATTGTTACCCTGGAGAGTGGCAGAAAAGCAAAATCAGAAGGAGGAAATTTTATACTTTTAAAATATCTGTGTATACCAAACGTAAGGTAGATAGCTAGTGGGAAGCAGCCGCATAGCACAGAGAGATCAGCTCGGTGCTTTGTGACTGCCTGGAGGGGTGGGAGGGAGGGAGACGCAAGAGGGAAGAGATATGGGAACATATGTATATGTATAACTGATTCACTTTGTTATAAAGCAGAAACTAACACACCATTGTAAAGCAATTATACCCCAATAAAGATGTTAAAAAAATATCTGTGTATTTAGAAGCACAAATTACTTTCATAATCTTTAAACTGTATACGAAGATAATCTCTATATTATACAACTTATATAATAGATGCATCTATCATATAATATTTAACAACTAACTTAAAATCAGTTCCAAAACAAAATACAAATGAATATTCAAACACCAAAGAAAGAGTTATATGCCCTATACTCTAAAGCACAATGGGGAAAATAAAATGCAGGTATATTGAATTTTTTCCAAAGCAAAGATTACTCATCATTCAATCTGAGTCAGGGGAATTCTTCAGTGTTATTCTCACAGACTAGCCTGAAATGACACAGCATCCAGATGTAGCTGCCAGAAGGAATTAGTTGCAAAATATATCTTGAGATAATTGTAGAAAATGACTTTGTTATATGGGATTATTTGACTCTGACCACTTAAATGTTGAAGAATGACAAAAACAATGATGCTTGCTTTGTTACAGTTAATACTAACTCTTCCCCTGACTGTAGTTAGACAATAGCATCACCTCCTTGATAATTCATTGATTTAACAAATATTTACCAAACACACACACACGCACACACACACATCCACACATCCCAAAATGAAATACAATAAAACATGCCATCACCATCTCTGGAGACACTTAACCTCTGGTTTACTATAGTTGAGGAGGGAAGGGTGAGAAACATCTAATTTACTTACAAATGACTTAAAAAGAAGGAGACTAAGCCATGTCTTCTTCCATATCCATTCAAAATGTTGGTTTAGTCTACACAGAAATGACCCTTTCCTACCATATTCCAGTGATGGATGGTATTACACGTCAGATTCTATGGAAGTAGTGATGATCATCACGGTGTTTTTTTCTTTTTGGTCATTGCTATATTTCTGATCTACCATGGCACATGGTAGGCACTTAATAAAACTTGCCTAATGAATGAAAACAAGATAAATAAATGGCAAGGAAAAAGTGATGTACTGAATTTCTTGTTTTGTGGACATATTATTCTCTTCTTCTGAAAAATACCCTTTTATACTGTTATTTGAATGGGAGCCATTCTATTCCTGTAGATACTGAAGAGTTGCCTACTAATGATGGGGTGGTGGGGTGGCAGGGGGAGGGGACACAGGGAGGGTTAATCATTGATCTTCCCCAGGATACATTAGCCTAAAACTCAAGAAAACAAATATCGGTTGCTTTCTGGTAATAACGCCATGTGATGAAACCATGAGACTTGTTGGGAGCCATGCTCCTAGTCATGTGGAAGAAGCCAGACTCAGAAAATAAGGCATCTGTACAGAGCGAAGCAAAGATCAGAGAGCCCTGAAAGACTCATTCTTTCTTTCCAGGTGTTACTGAGGAACTTCATTCACCTATACTGGTTATGTTCATACAAGTCTTCTAATAAACTCTCCTTCTCACTAAATTGGTAAGAATTGGATTTTAGTCACTGTTTGTGACCAAATGTTCACGACCAAGGTGTCTGTTATACCAATTATTAAGTCCTCAGTCGGTTCCCTTCACAGGACCTAAAAAAAATGTACAAAATAGATTGTTTCTAAACCTGATGTTAATTTTTGATTCCTGTAGATGAATAGAAGAGTAGCTATTACTAAAAATTCTTAACCAAATAAGAATCATAAATGCAGAGTTAGTCTTTTGTCAAGCATGCACTTTGAACATCCAGAGACAACAGTTAAAAAATTAAACAATTGTATAAAATTAGGAACTCACCAGGCAAAGCTATGAATAATTCTAGCAGTAAGAAGTCTTTACCTAGAACTCAACTCTGATGAATAGTTAAAAGAACTTCTGAATCCCAGGCTTCAGAAAGAGGGCCAACATTTAAAAAATGTGAAGAAGGTATCCTAATATTTTAACGATACGATCTACAGGCTTTCTATAGACCAAAGGGTTTATGTGACATGTGCTTTCCTGTCTCTAATTGGAATCATACATAAAAATCTACCGTAACTATTTATACTAAAAGCCAAGTCAAAGATCCGCCACCAGATTTACAGTACTCAAGTAATTAAGATATAATTAAAGTATCTGCATCACAATTTATACTAAATGCATTCTTGGGGCAATTACTTTGATATTCTACTTGACGTATTACCCACCTTAATATTAGCCAAATTTTCCAGGTTTGCATCCAACCCTCCTTTCAGGTCCTGTTTCTTAAACTAGGTGCTAGAGAAATTGAAGGCCATATTTATCAGGGCACAAAGCAACAGAACTGGTTTCAATCAGCCCATATTTGTTGATATGAAGTATGGGCTGAGTCTCTTTAAGGGAGCAATGGAACATTAAAACTTACCTTTGCCAACAAAAGATTCTTTATGAAATCAGATAGTCCCTATTGCTTTTTAGCTGTCCTCAGTCCTGATTTTACCAGTTGAGTTTTGCACACAACCAGGCTGGGAGCTCATTATACCATAATGCCACGTTTATGTCAGAATGAAGAAAAATGATTAGCTCCGATGTGATCAAAATATCTATCCCTTTGAAAGAAATACAAATAAGAGTTACCTATTAACCAACTCTAAATTAGTGCTTACAGAAACTCTTACTTAGATTTTTCCTAGAGGATGCCATTCAGCATTATTGAATTACTCCTGAAGATAAATTAGGCCAGATGTTTTTCTCCTAGATTCACTCAACTACAGGCAGTAGGCATTAAGCCCACAAGGAATCAAATTCTCCCTGTAGAAACTATCTGTAGAAAAAGCTTTGAGAGTTCTGTTAACCACCTTGACGTTCAGGTTTTAAGAGCTAATTACACCTGCCATTGGGTATAGAGACCCTATAGGAGAACAAATACTGGAATATTCTGTAGGTTACCTGGTACAAAGGGAAGATAAAAACAAAATGTATCATCTCCATATTATTGGGAATTAAAATGAGAAGATGAAAGTCTGCTTTGTGACCCTAGCAATTCAGTGGTGGCTTTGCCTATAATAATTATAATGAAGGAGCTACACCCCCATACAAAGGCCAAAAAACTCTGAAGATAAGGAATTCATTGTGAAAATCAATGTCTCCTACAGATAAATTATGCTGTACTGAAAATTATAGTTTAACACGTAAGGGACTGCGCATCAACAACTCCACTGCCATTTGAGCAAAAGACTGGTAGAAAATTCTAGGAAATCTGGTTTTGAGTTTTTGCTTCTGAGCATGGAACGGATAGGGCTGCATACTGGTGAGTTCAAGGGCTGGACAAACATTGTTCGCCTGGTTTAAGATGCATATGGTCAACACATTCCTTGTGGTATGAAAGTCTGCAGGCTTTCAAGACGAGTTTTCTTCATTTTTTCTCCCTTTTCCTACATGAAAAGGTAGGGCTCAATGGGGAGTCTGTCAGCTGTCAGGAGTTTCTGTGTGCTGTATCTAGAGAAGAGTGGAAACTGGTGGGAAATAGCCCGAGGGTGACCAAGCCCTCCATGGAAGGGAAATGGAGACAGAACTCTCTGAGACAGACTGGGAAATATAATCCCTTAGTGGGGGTGTTCCTTTCTACCAGCACTCCTCTTGGCAAAAAAAAAAAAAAAAAAAGAGAAAGAGAAAGAAAGAAAGAGAAAGAAAGAAAGGAGGTGTTATTACAGTATCTGCTTTCCTGTTCTCAGTGGTGTGGAAATCTGGCCATACCTTTTCAATGTGAAACAGACTTTGTCTGGACTTGGGAACCTGAACTTGTTGAAAATGTCCAGGTGCCCTTTTTCTATCTCTTCAACCATTTTAGAATTCAATTCCCTGTTAACAATAATTGTTCCACTCTTTCTGGTTAGAAAACTGTCCTCCTCAGTAGACAGATGGAAGGAAAAGCACTTATTTTATCAGGAAAAAAATAAACAGAATTATCTTAAGAGAGAATATAAAAGAATTTTCTGTGAATGAAAATCCTCTATTGTTTTCTGGTTTAAAAATATCAAAGATTTTTACTGGAGAGGATGATTTTACAAAGCAATTTAATGCAATGAAGAAGAAAACAGGGACTTAACCTTGTTTGCTTTCCTTACCTCTTAAGCATGTAATGAAGCATTTAGTGTCTCATAAACAAAGGGAAAAGGTGGCCTGGAACAAAAACATCTGTTTTGCTATCAGGACTGTATCTGTCAGGACAGGCAGGGATAGGAAACAGTAAAAACCGACCCCCAAATCTTAGTGGATTAAAACAGATGTTGATTCCTCATTCACATCTACATGTCCAATCAAGACACAGGGTGACGGAAATTTCATCTTGTCAGCAGCTTCTGGGATCAACACAGCCGGGAAAGAAAAAGGTGAATCAAAGCCTGACCAGAGGGAATAAGACCACGCACCTGGTAACACCTGACTTCAAGGGGCAAAGAAGTTCCACCCTGCGCCAACCTACTGCCTATAACAAAATCGCCAGTCAGCCATTCATTCAAGACAGAGGAAGAGATTAGAAAAT
This sequence comes from Delphinus delphis, assembly GCF_949987515.2. Taxonomy (NCBI): domain Eukaryota; kingdom Metazoa; phylum Chordata; class Mammalia; order Artiodactyla; family Delphinidae; genus Delphinus; species Delphinus delphis. Next base: position 48,113,971 of record NC_082695.1, on the reverse strand, counting down.
AATAATAATTTAGTCGAAAACAATCTTTTTCTCTCTGTAGGGTCTCTCCAACACAACTGAAAATAGCTGACCCTTGAGCAGCATGGGTTGGAACTGCGCAGGACCACTTATAGATCTTTTTCAGTAAGTACGACACGATCCACAGCTGGTTGAATCCATCGATATGGAACCACAGAGGCAGAGGAACTGCAGGTAGGGAGCACCAACTCCCTACACAGATTTTCGAATCTGCGGTTGGTCTGTGCCCCTAACCTCTGTGGAGTTTAGGATCAAGTGTGTATGCAGAAACACACAGGAAAAAAAAATTATGACAAAACACTAAGCTTTATTAAAGTCCCACTGCTCGTTTCTTCATCATTCATTTTTCTGGATGACACCTTTAACGTGCTTCAAGTTGCTTCTTTCATTTGTTAAAACCTGCCTATGACTATCACCTAGTATCAGGAGAATAAGAGACAATTCTTGAAAAGATGCACTGGAAGACTGGACTAATTTTAAAAGGGCCTCATTCTCCACTAAAGCTTTTAACAAATGAAAATAACTTTCATGAATCTTGCATTTCCTACCATGAAGCCAAGCTCATTCAATAGTGAGTTCTGGAAAAAGGGGAAAAAAACAGTCATTAGAAGATTAAAAGGTGATACAGTATCTATATTTGCTCATTGATTTTTGTTTTTCCTACTGATAATCCCTCTATTCCCATTTAGTTATTAGAACTTGGTTTGTGAAGACAGCATTAGCTAAAAGTGGTAAAACAGACATATAAAAACTGGAGAAAGGATGAGAACAGGAGATAGATGATATTTTTGTTTATATTTAACAGTCTTTATTTATTTTTCTCATTTCCTCATTAAAGATCCTGTTGGGTTAAATGTGTTTTTCTCTTTATACACAGTAGCATCTCTGCCTAGAGCAGACCATGAATAAACATCAACACTCAGTGCCATCCACCTTCATCCAAAATGAAAAGGTATGGGGATTTCCCTGGTGGTCCAGTGATTAAGACTCCGCGCTTCCAATGCAGGGGGCATGGGCTCGATCCCTGGTCGGGGAACTAAGATCCCACATACCGTGTGGTGAGGCAAAAAAAAAAAAAAAATCAAAATGAAAATGAAAAGGTATGGTTGAATTTCCACAAGGCTAAGAGCCATTAAATGAATAAATAAGAAGTGACAGCAATAAGACTGTGATGCCCACAGAATTCTATATGAAATAAGGAGTCATTATCTTATGCTGATCTTATCTCAATATTCAGAGAAATGAGTGAGGATTTACATTATGGAAAAGAACAGTTTGCTCTATTTCGCTAAACTAACATCCTCTAAGGGTCATGATCATCCCTGTGAAGAAAACTTGGCATTTAGTCAGCGAATAAAAATATTTACTTGCCGCCAGAAAGTACCTGGAAGCTTCATCCAGAATTATGTATTTTGTGAATTATGCTAAACTACGTTATAAATATTATATAAAGACCATTAGAATATAACTCTATTTAAAGAAACTTGTCTGTGAGGGAAAACAGAACAGAAACCATCCATTGTAACTTCTAGCCTCTAAATCAGGAAAGTTAGTTCCAGAGGAAACACCCCAAAGAAACCTTCGGAATCTTCGCAATGGCTGCCTAGGCTTTAACATCTTGAAAATGTGAAGCAAATATCATTAAAACAATACCAGAAAGAATGAATAAGAAAGTATCTAACTTTAATATGCTTAATATTAAAGTTATATGCTTAATATGCTTAGCTCTTAAGTTGGGCAGACATGGGTTTTAATCATTGCTCCACTACTTACTAGCTCAGCAAATTAACTCACCCTCTCCAAAAGCCCAGACAACGGCATTTATAATGTTTTCCCAGCACACTTTCCATCTTTATTGGTGCTTTTGTGTAATTTGCTTCTGCTGTATGTGATCCCTGTATGGTAATCAATCATGTCACCTCATACTGGCCATTGCTGTCGATGAGGGATGGGTATATCAGCCAAGTAGGACAAAGTAAAGGCTTCCCTGGGAGGGCATTTACTGAATAAAATAACAACAACAGAAACAATAATAATGAGGAGGAGGAGGGAAAGAGATTCTTTTTATGCTGGTGTGCTAGGCTTGGAGGATGCAGGTCTGGGGTGCAGTAACCATCTTATCTGGACCAAGACTTCTATCGGACCCTGTCTACAGTATGAGGCCAAGAAAAAACAAAGACAAAAGATGGAGAGAAAGCAAATACTTTGATGACATTCTCTATATCTCCACACCCACTTACAACCGAAGTCCACCCTTGGACTTCTCAGTTTTGTGAGCCTTTTTGCTTAAACTAGTTTTCACTAAATTTATTTCACTTGCAACTGAGAGAAACTCAACTGACACTCTAAATCTCAATCTCTTTATTTAAAAAGGTAGATAATACTACAATGTGTCTCCTAGGTTTGCTCTTAGGATTAAACAATATAATGCATATAACAAGTTAGTGTAGTATCAGGTATACAAGCACCCACTAAGTATTAGCTATTATTAGCCATTATTAGTCATTACCTTAGTAATTGTTATTTTAATTATTAGTTAATTTAGTAATAGTAATGTTTTATGATAGCTGATATACAAAGTCTATTCCATCATTATATCAGATTTCTACACTCTCAAAAGGAGGCTATGACATTAAGCTTATAAATATTTTACTTATGTGTATAAAGGAGATTATTTACTTTGCAAACATTTCCAATCTGTGTTGTAAATCAATACACTAGATAATTCTCTTTTTGGTTTGCGAGTCATAGAAAGCCTTTACAGATCATCACTGTGCCTTATTAAAATCAAACATAAAAGAAGATTACTTTTAGGTTACTGAATTTCTACTACACCTTGCAACTTTAAATTTACAAAAAAAGTATCTCTTGGGCCCTAAGGGTTTTTTGTTTTTTTAATGATCATTTCCCAAAGGTCAACGTTCATATCTTATTGCAGTCACATGGTACCTAACATATTAATGGCAGGAACTGAATATTTTTCATTGCCATTGATTTCATTAAATTATTATCTCAGAGTAACAAAAGAGGCTAGTGAATTGACAGCAGACACAGATTTTCAAAATCTATCAGTTGTCCAACTTAGTCTCAGGAAATTTGATCCCTTCTCTAGATTGCACAATGACAATGACACAGAAATAAATCAAGAAGACAGAAGTGTTACAGTTCTGCAGATCTTTTGAAAACTTCTAAAAACTTAGCTCTAACAGCTCCTCTGAAAAATCTTCTTTGACTCATTCACTTTAGTTAACTATAATAAGCACCATCCTAACACGAGGTAGTGCATCAGGCACTCGGGAAAAATTATAAACAAGAAAGTAAACAACTAATTATAATATACTGTCCCAACTATGAAGTGCTTTGGGAACGTGTAAAAACTTCTCAAAGGAAGCTGAAATCTGAAGAAAGTGTGGGAATTTACCAAATGAAAAGAAACAGAAGGGTAGGGAAGGAGGATTTTACAAAGAAAAGGAACAACATGTACCAAGTCAAGACAAAATATGGGACAGTATGATAAATTCAAAGATCTAACAGTACTTTATATGACTGTCATTTAGAATGACGATGGTAAGAGAATCAAGCAATGAAACTGGAGATATAAGCAAAAGACAAACCTGAAGGATCTTGAAGCAAGTGGCACAATACTCTTAGAATAATGGGAAGCTATTAAAGGGTTTTTGAAAAAGAGGTACTTTGTATATTCCCCATTAGCAACTCCAGATACACTTTTTACCCTTCTCCACCCAGCTTTGTGACCCAGTAGGCTGACAACTGAATTTCCTCAATGGAGGTCCTCTGTCCTCTGACTAATGGGTGGGTTCAGCCAATAGGAGGCACCAACTGGAGATCAGCGGATGGAAGAAGAGTGGAGCGAGTGTCAATGTACATGTTTTCCCCTCTTGCAGGGGTGAGGGCTGGCAGCGGCTATGTTCCACCACCTATGGTCACAGCGTCTGTCAGTCACCCTTCTCCTATAATCAGAGCCCACATCACTGCAATAACCACTCCCTGCTCTGCTTGGCCCTTCCAGTCTAAGGATAGTTACATCTTCCTGCTGGTGATATCCCCGATTTGTCTCACTATCCCTTGTTCTTTTCTTTTATTGTGCCCTAACTTTCTTCAATCACCCATTTTAAGATAATGCCATCTGTTTCCCACAGGAACTAAGTCAGACTCAGGGGGATACCATGAACCAGTTCTACCTCTGAAGAAGCAGCTGTGGATGTAATAAGGAGAATGATTCTCAGTGGAGGCAAGTCTAGAGTCAGTGAAACCACTTACAAGGTGCTTGTATCAACTTAACAAGAAGATGGGAACTACCAGACACTAACATTAACTGGCACCTTCTGATGTCAGACACTGTACTTAAGTACATTACGCATCTTATTTAAATATTCCAACCACTCTGTAATGCCATTATTCCCTTTAATAGACAATTGAACTAAAATTGAGAGATGTTAAATAATTTGCCTAAAGTCAAACACATAGTAAGTGGCAGAACTGAGACTCAAACATACATCTGCCTGACTTTTAGGCCTGTCATTAATCTACATTCTTTCCCAAACCCACATACTGCCTGAGTCAGGGTAAATTACAGTGGAAATGGATGTAAGTGTAGCATATATTTGAGAATTTGAAGATTTGAAGAAAAGGAGATAAAACTGGCAGAACTCAGTGATTACTGGATAAAAAGGTAAAAAGATCAAAAAGGCATTAATGATGACAAGAAGGTTCCTGCTTTGAAGAACTATGAAGATGGTGGTGGCTTTCATAGAGAGAAGAAAGAAAGGGGGAGCAGACTTGCTGGGAACAGAAGGTAGGAAGAGATATGGCATTCAGTTTTAACCTTGTTGACTTTATTGTCACTATGAAAATGCAAATGGAGATGTTTCCACTACAGCAGTAAAGAGGCCATGTACACCTTCTCATCAGTCCCTAGCAGCTAAGGTGCAGATTTGGGAACCACAGTCTGACAATTAGATGCATCTGTCTGTGAATATGAATCTTGAGTCTGGGATGCAAAGACAGAGTGGATTATGATACATCCATATGAGGGCTTCCCCGGTGGCGCAGTGGTTGAGAGTCCGCCTGCCGATGCAGGGGACACGGGTTCGTGCCCCGGTCCGGGAAGATCCCACATGCCGCGGAGCGGCTAGGCCCGTGAGCCATGGCCGCTGAGCCTGCGTGTCCGGAGCCTGTGCTCCGCAACGGGAGAGGCCACAACAGTGAGAGGCCCGCGTATTGCAAAAAAAAAAAAAAACAAAACAAAACAAAACAGAAACATATGATACACTGGGAGCAATAGCAGTGTCCTATGACAGCACTAAGTCACAGTGGTGACACGAGTGGTGGTAGTGGTACCACAGCCATATCCCAAGTAGAATGTTCTTATAGCATGACTGTGTGTGTTTTTGCCGCCCAGCCTCTACCGATCCCTGCCTATTTTTCCAGCCTTTTTTTTTTTTCCGGATCCTTCCGGATGATTATATAAACTACTTTATGGCCTCCAGAAAAAGCCTCATTTTCTACTTAAGTTAGCATGAATTGTTTTTTGTTGCTTGCACTCCATAATTCTGACTGGCAAAGCCAGCACATTCATTGTTGTATCCTGTTCCATATTAGGGGAGTCCTTTCCACGTTGTTTTTAATGCTAACCCATAAGCTAAACTATGAGATGCTGTGGGAACTCTTAGAAGACTTTAAAGAATTCATGGCCTTCTGGGGACACAATAAGTAAGCTCCATACCAAAACATGATTAAAATTTTAAAGCATAAAAAGGCAACAATTAAGTACACTCTAAAAAAAGAGTATACTCTAGGTACCAGGTAGAATAAACACAAACATTTAAGACAAAGCATTAAAACTTCAGGACTTCAAGGATAAAGAGAACATGTAACAACTCTCATATACAAAAAGCATATTACCTCTTAAAAAATAAACAATGACACTCATCACAGACAAGGTATTACAACCACTGATGCAAGAACATAATGAAGAAACATTTCTGAAGTACTAAGGGTAAAAAAAAAATTGTCAACTAAGACTTTTACAACTAGTTAAATTAGCACTCAAAGGTGAGAGCAACATAGGATCTCTTAGTTTTGTCCTACCAGTTTCTCCAATTTTTCTTAATGGAAGATGTGCTGAGCTTTGTGAAAAAAATCTCTTTTTGAATTATAATCCACATATTTGGGGGATAATGCTTCCTAAAGGCTGATGCTGCCCACTTTTGCATACCCAATCTTGACTGTATTCAGATTAAAATTATGAGAATATGGAGGGTTTGGGAAGAAGATATGGATGACAGGGAGAGGATTTGGCCGTTTGTTCACTCTTTTTTAATTCTTATAACTTCATGTGAGTCTATAACTCAAAATACAAAATCTTAATAAGAAAGATTTTTAAGGGGTGGGCAAAACAAAAACATTTCAGAAATACAAAGACTGTTTATGAACCTGGAGACCCTCTATTAAAAAAAAAGCTGTTAAAGGAGGCAACTCGGAGAGTGAGTATAATACAAGAAATAAAGTTGAGCACAGAAGTTGATAAAATATGTTGATAAATTTAACTATCTCATATTAAAAATAACTACTCTGTTACGTTTCAAAGAATTTAAAAGAAATCTAAGGTTGCAGAGATTATCACACAATGGGAAGGTTGGTGCGATGTATAATGGACAGAACATGCTAAATCCTGCATATTATTAGGGGAAGCAATCAGACATCACCTAACAAAAGGATTTCTGATATTGAAACGGGCTTCCCATGACCCGTTGGACTTTAACTTACAGGTAATCACAAGAGTGTGAGCAGAGGAATGATTCAGTAAGATCAGGTCTGTTCTAGAAAGATAAATACAGCTTCAGTAAGTAAGATTTGGAAAAGAAATTAGTGATGAAATTAGTTGGAAGGTCAGAACTCAGTAAATATAGAGAATGAAAAGAGGAGGAGCTAAGTGTGAGCTATACTTAGAAGGCAGAATTTACCACTCTCCACAGACACCACGTGTTTACGTTCATATAGATAAGTCTCCAGACAGGAGTGCTGTCCTTTCCTCTTTGTGGACCCAATGCATGGTACATTGGTGGGAGGTCTCTAATGAATATTTAACTGAACTGGATAAATTTCATTTGAAATATCCACAGTACATAGAGATAAACGATAGACACTGTTAGTGTAAGTCCAAAATTTAAGGAGGCTAGAGTCCTTATCCTGGGACACTTCCATTGAGGTGGATGAGACTGCCCAAGGAGAGGAGAATCAAAAGGATGGGGGACACAGAATTCTGAGATATACCAGCATTAAGAGGGAACCTGAAAGGAGACCCTCAAGCAAGCAGGAAAGAACAAGAGTGATGGAAAGGGAACAAGGAAAATATCAAAGAAGTTTAATTCAAAAAGTTTAATTGATTTCTAGGATTGACTTAAAAGAGATAAGAAATTAGACTAAACAGAGAATTTAGGAATGACGATTTCTGACTGCGATATTTTGAGGATATGATAACACATATTTTAAAGGGAGGAGATTTTCTTATTAAACACATTTTCAAATAAGAGAGTGTCTGTTGCTTGTGCATGGTAGGGAGAGGATGCAGGGAAGGTCATACAGAGTCCTGATGGTCCAGACAGTGACTTAGTTCTGCAGCTACGTCAACAAGGTTTCCATACATGCACAAATTACATGTGTAGCCATTTATTTCTGACATTAAAAAAAAAAAACCCTAAGAATAACCAACAGCCTCACTATATCATGTCTTCTCTATGACTGAGCTGAAAAACAAGCGCAAAGATCCAATCTCAATTTCTAATTCCCTGAATTTACTAAGACAGGTTTCAAAACATGATAGTTAACAAAATCTTGAAAATGCCATCTGTCTTCTGAATAAGACGAAGAAGGTCCTTCCTATTCCCTTCTTTAAGTCATAAATAATATATTCCGAAATCAACTATTGGATTAGCAAACACTTGGAACACTTGCCAAAAAAGTCAGTTGTGGAATTATTTTAAAAATCATTATCTAAGTTGTTCATGGACTAATTTATGCTAAATATAAGCAAAATAAACCCATGGTAAATAACTGCATCATAAAGTAAATTATACATCTATATACTTAGACAAAAATCTTACAAGTTCTAAGTTTGTCCATTAAGTATAAATTGCACTGCCTTGGAGAATTCCTCAGGTTCTAAAAGTTCCACCAAAGCTAAGGTCTTGGATGTCATTTAAGTTATATATTTCAGCTATTAAAGTCAATGTTCTGACAAGCCCTTTGGCTCTAACCCCAGGGCATGAATTTGCCTTAAAACTACAGAAGAATGTGTCAGAGGGCTATATGTCAATCAACCAGGAGAAGTGCCTATTCCCAATTTAGTTTCGTCAGTTGCTGACATTAAAATCAGCAACAGTTAACTGTTACCACTTCAAGTGGGAATATGGAGGCAAGAGGAAAGGTAGGTGTCTAAGTTCAGGCAGATAAAGCTGTTAATTGCTATCCTTTTATGTAGATTTGTTTAATAATGAAAACAATGTGGCTAATCATATAATGTTTCTATTTGTTCCCCAAGGGCTCTTCAGGGAAAGTTTCAGTCAGGGCTAGATTTCCACAGCTACCCACTGTGCGGGGACAAAAGCAGAACAATCAAGGCACTCAGTCCTGGCAAATAGCGGAAAGTCCTTCTGTACAGATGCCCCTCCTCCCAGCCCCGGCAGGAAAGAGCCAGGATCTGCAACTGAGGACCTCAAGGGTGGGGGAGAAGGGATCTTAAATTATAAATGAACAACCACTACCACCACCATGCAAAGTTTTGATGCTTAGAAAAAGAGAGAGAGAAAGAAAGAGAAACGAAAGGCAGGCAATAAGTGTGATGGAGGCTTGGATCCTCCGCATGCCTCCATGCAACAAATCCGTTAAATTCACATCCATTAAAATGCTTGTATTATTTTTTTAAAATCAGAAAGACAGCACAGAATTTTTAAAAAGAGACCTATGCCAGCCCTGCTCCTTACAAACAAGGTGAAGATACTGGGCACGTCATTAAATCCCACACTAGGAGAATGAGTTACTGAGATAACCCTAGCTACCTACTGATCTCAAGAGAGTATTTTTGGCAAATGAGTGCTCTGGATACATTTTCTACAACTGTAAGGTATAGTACTTACTAATGTTTACTTTCCCTCATTTGGCAAAGGCTATGGGACAGAACAAAGTTGTATTATTTAAAATAAAATATTTCTAACATCAGTTTTGCTTTTAGACTCTATTTCTAAGTAATGGAAGCATTCAGAGACACCCTCAGGCCACCGGGGTCCCCTCTCTGTAAGGAAGAGCCATTCTGGGGTATGTGTGTGTGCGTGCTGTGTGTTTCTACTACCCCCCCCCAACCCCACCAGACCCATACTACAATTTACAAGGTCCAACTGTCTTAATATTACTTTCAAAACCCTCCCCAATTGGGTCACGATTTAATTTTCAACTTTATTTCAGTGCCCACATCCTCAAGCCTTCTGAGATTTCTAGACTGTCCTGTTCATTGTCCCCTGAACCCTTCCTCTCACCTGACAGTACCCGTGTGCCCGTGCGGTTCTCTTTTCCTAGAATGCTTTCTCATCACCTGTTTAATCTTATTCAGATTTCAAGGACAAACCAAGCTTCGCCTAATCCAGTAAGCCTTCTACAATCACCTTCTCCCTTCTGTAAATCTGTAAACTGGTGCCTCTTGATCATTCATGCGATGCCCACGGCTGGTGTCTGCTCAGTCACCCTCCAAGTTCTCTAGTCTCCACCACTGAACTCTACACTCCTTAAGGATATATCTTTGTATCGTCCCTGGCATTTGAACCATATGCTATGTAGGAGCCCTCAAAATATTTAGGGACCATACTTCACATTTCCAATGCAGTTCAGTGAAGTGTTGAAATGATTACATTATTAAAAATTAAATTTAATTACTTTATCAGTTAGTTTTTCTGTAGTGAAATTCCAAGTCTAAAAGCTACCATATGCTCATCTGCTACTAAAGAATTTGTCAAAGAGAGAAAAACTTAAGAAAGAATTCTTAAAATTCTCTTTCATGTCGGCAGGAAATAAAAAATTAACAACCTATACACTGGGCCCAAGTGCACATTCCTCATTATTTCAAACACATTTTTTTTTCCAACTTGAAACTCCTTCTTTCTTCTCGAGAGGCATACAGCTTGCTCAACTCTTTTCCATCTTTCATATTGCAAAATGAAAATTTAGGTTGCATATCTGAAAGAAAGATGATGAGATATAGACGTAAAGAGATGATGCTATGTGTGAATCACAGAAAACAGCTGAATCAAACCAACCAAAATGTAAGCTTTTGAAAATAAAACTGCGTTTGCCAAATACATTAGCCAGGCTCCCAAACCAGTAAGCACTGTCACAGTTACGGCTCATGTGCACCTTTGGGGCTTACCCCGAATCACAAGTCAAAATGTTCTCAACTGTTATGAAGGCCTGGTCATAACCTAAAATCTGAGCATCACTAGAACAGTGAGAAAATGCCAAAAGCAGGACCAATGCTCTCCCCTCCATCCCTATGTTCACCGCCCCTGAGAAATTATATTTATTTCTAAAATACAAAGATAAAAGGCAAGGCAACCAGTACATTAACAATTAGGAATTGTTTTCTAGTTTGACAGCTACCATTACCATTCAGCTTTATTTGACAGAAACCCTAACAGTTTATTTAGAATCTAATGCATTATGCAAAAGAATCTTCACTGTGCAAAAGATTCGCACAGATTTCCTTTAATTAATAAACCCCTACTTAATTTTTAATAGATTATGATTTACAAAATTTCAATTTACTTAAAATCTTCAGTAACTCTGCTATGGCATAAAGGGGTATGTGCCTGTTTTCTCCCAACAATGAGTCAAATTTGCCATTAAAAAATTTTCCAAAGGTCACCTTGAACTACCAAAAAAAAAAAAAAAAAACCCCACTGATATTCATTATCTGTGTGAATATATCTAAACTATGAGCAAATAAATCAGCCATGTTACCAAGCACAAAGCAATTGAAGATTAAGATTTATTTTCAGGTGCCAGTGAGACTAAACAAAGATTGTAAGGAATGAAACAAATAGAAGGAAACTCAGGGAACAAATTAATACATTGAACCATTATCTTAACAGCAGCATTCCCTATAGAACAAACTGATTAGACTATCAAAAAGCACTTCTCAAAGCAACAACATTTTTGCATGTCAAAAAAAAAAGAACTAACCTAGAATAAACATATAAATAACAGTATGTTCTGTGGTAAGCCAGTAACAAAGAAACCCCTCAGTGCAGTGAAACAAAGTCCTGTCAAATCCTCATTTTTTACAAAGAAGCATGAAGATGCTTTCACAATGGTTTAAACTGTATTTATAGTAACAGAGTGAAGACTTGAGATAAAAGTCGAAAGGATTAAAGTCAAAGCCCCAGCTCGACATGAGTTATGGTTTTGATTTTTATTCTTATTGTGGGCTACATATATTAAGACAGAAGAAACTTCCATGTGATTGTGGGATCCTCTGAGACTCTACAACCTCAGAAGAGCAGATAAAACAGATGAAAATGCATCTGGTTTGGGAGCAGACTCCATATTAAATGGCCCTGCGCTAAGTAACAACCACAACTGCAGAAGGCCGAGGGGGATGGGGGGAGGCTGAAGGCTGAAATTTCTGCAACTGATGCAGGGCAGAAAGAAAATAAAAGATGTCATATTACTATTTAAAAATGGCAGCCTGTTAATAATCACCGCATTCTTGAAAATACAGGGGAACTATGCCACCATCCCTCCTTTCCTAAGATAAACAAGCCCACCACATCCAAACAGGACATACTTCTATGAGAAAATTGGTAGAGCTTGATAGCTGCATCTCCATCTAAAATAAAATCCCTGGAGCTGACACTCAGAGTTTACAGATTTGGAGGCTGGATACTTTTCTCACAAAGAAAACCAAAATTCTGTTGTCAGATGGAAGTTCTTAGTTACTCTAGAAAGAATTGTTCTTCCATATACATTTTTCTTAAAAGTGAATACCAAGCTACATTTAAGCATAAGCTTTTGGTCTCAGTTCAAAAAAATCTATTTTGCATTCCCTCTGCTTTGATATCCTCTCGTTCAAGATAATCACATGCAAACACACACACCAGTAGGATATATATATATATATATATATATATATATATATATACACACACACACACACATATATGGATATAGATATAGAATACATAGTGTACACTGGATGATTTGGAAGGTTATTCTTAACATTAATTTCGATACTCTCTCTTTAGTTCTTATATTGCAAGAACCACATACCGAGTTGAATATTTTCCATCCATCTTTAGTCTTTAGTTTTAAATTCAGACATCTGGTTTAACATTTGATGGAGAAAAGGCTAAAAATCCTTAACAACAATGACAGCAAAATCAGCAGTGGCAGTGTAAAAATACATAATAGTATTTCTAACACAGAAATGCTAAAAGAAAGGCATCCCTTTTTCATCGAGTATAAATTAATACTATCAATTATAAGAGTAAAATGTTTTTCATGCAAGTTTGGAAGAGAGTTTAAGTCTATATGCATTCATGTAATCATAAAGAAAATGTGAACAACTGTCACTATTACCCAAATGGAACCATTTCTCCTTTTTCACAAAATAAGTTAAGAATGCTCATAAGTCACTACTACAAACGGCAAATTTCTGAAAAAGATATTTCCAGTAACAATTACTTGCTATTTTATTCGGTATTTTATTTCAACTGTCACATTTTGAATACATACACATTTGTACAACTACCAGGGGAAAAATAACTTGAACCAAATTGAAAAATTACCATAACTACTAGTTCAATATGTCTGGTTAAAATACAGACATCTGGTCTATCATTAATTCTTTTGTGTTGATGACTCCTAGTGTGTCTTTTCCCACCAATGAACTTTGCAAGAGGAAAACGCAACTTTTAACAAAACATTGCAACTCGGAAACCTATTTCAAGATTTATCAATACAATATAATTAGATCAAATAAAGCACAGGACTTTCAAGGATAGCAACATATACTGACTGAATACAAATGGTTAGCTTTAAATTCCATCAGAATACTGTTACTTATTAAAGAACTCTCTGCAGGCAGATACAGCTAATTCATCAATCATTATTTTAAAATATTTATAAATCAACTCATTGTTCACTTGTTTAAAACACATACACTGAAGCTCTATAATAATACTCGATTGCCACTCCAAGGAAACTGAAGAAGGCGTTTTCAGAAGCCTTGCACACCCTCACACAATTCTGAATTAATGGCTCAGCAAACAATAAGTAATGTACTCTGCTTTAGCAAAAATACAGTGATAACATCATTCTGGCATCTACTTAACGCTTCCTGCTTACTTTTCACGTATTCCTCACAAATAAGTTTCCTCTCCCAGATGTAGTTCATCAGAGAATGACTATCACCTGCCCATTCATCCACAGACAGTGAGTGATTTAGCCATCAACACGATCACAGATTAAGGGGAGAAATCATAACATACACTATTACAAATTAAAAGATGAAGTAAAGGGGCCTGGCCACTTCAGCTACCAATAACTAGACCTCAATTAAAAAAGGACTTTTGCCACTTCTTCGCAGGGCAATAGGGTCAATTATCTAAAACCCTTTGCCAGAATCCAGAGACATATCACCAAGGCCCTTCAACCGAACTCAGATAATTACTTTTGACAAATGTTCTCCTTGAACATGATGTAGTTACTCAAAAGCTTTAAAAAAAAGCAAAAACAAACAAACAAAAACCCCGACCACAGTTATAGTAAAACAACCCTTACAAAGTCAACCCAGTAACATATCCTGGGGTCTTCTCCCCCCCATCCTCCCCCCTGCACCCCCGCTGCATGCAGTCTGCTTTCTTTTGGTCAATTTATAACTGATAGTAAGTTGGTGAATAAATATTTAATTTATACAGCCAAAACCCTGAAAGGCTCAGCTTCAAATGTAATGCCTTGCATTCCCGTGAGACACACTGTACAGAAATATCCTTTAAAAAAAAAAAAAAAACCGTTTACAGCTGTCCGTTAAACGAAGAAGATGAAGGAAAAAAAAGAAAAACCCACACATACACATGCATCAAACCAAAGTCGCCGACGCCCCTCTGCCAACCAGCATTTCTATAGAGACATTCTTTCGCTGATTAAAACGTAAGCTCCGAAAGGTTAAAGAAAAGGAAAAGCAGCCAAGTAACACCGCCCAGGAAGCCGGCAGTGAAACACACCTAGCTGTACACTCTTAATAACCTCCCGCTACAAATGACACTGACCCAACTTCACCAAACACACACACCCGGACACACACACTCACAAAATTGCACACACGTGCATGGAATGTACACACAAACATCGGTCAGAGCACAATACCTACAAACACCAACGAACTTGATCCACACAAAACATGCACGTATCAGTGTGCATACATAATGCACACGACACGGCACACAGACACGCAACGACCTAGGCTACATGCACACGCCCCACAAGTCCGGGTCGGACACACACCGTGCATGCACGTGTAAAATGTATGAACTCACAAACGCCGAACCTACACACAGACCGTGCACAGAGAGTTATTGATGAAATTCCGGGGGGTGGAGGGGCCGGGAGGGAGTGGTAATTGCCACACAAAGGTCTCCGGAGCAGCAGAGAGGGAAGTCGAGCGGGGCCGAGCGCTCGTAAATTCACCCGTGGAGGAGGTACAGCCGAGCCCCGAGAGCGAAGTACCGGGAGAAGTGTCCCGGGCGCGGCGGGCGCCGGGCTCCCCGAGATAATCGCTGCGCCCCTCCGCGCGCGCACGCACGCACACACACACACACACACACACAGACACACACACACACACACACACACACACACACACGGGCCCCCGGGCGAGCCCACTCCCGCAGAATAACAAAGAGCAAGAGCCAGGCGAGCGGGCGGCGGCTCGGGCTGGAAGTGGCCGTCTCCGCCGCCGCAGGCCGGCGCGGGGCGTGCGGCGGGGCCGGCGAGACGCGCGGGCGGCGGGCGGCGGGCGGGGAGCGGTACGTACCAGGCGGGCAGCCTCGGCCCAGGTGCGGTCCTTCTTCTTCCTCTTGTCTTTCATGTTTGCATCTCATTGATGGTTCTGATGATGACGTGGGGGATTCCACGGGGTGCTCGGGGTTCGGGCGCGGAGACAATGACCCAGTGACCCGGTGACCCGCACTCTCTCCGCGGGGGGAGGCGCGCGGGCGGCGGCGGCGGGTGGGAGGGATGGAGCGAGGGGGTGGGGTGGGTGGGGGCGCGCGGGCGGCGGCGGCGGCGGCGCGCGGCGGGCGGGCCGGGGGCGGGGGCGATGGAGCCGGGGAACAGGGGCGGGGGCGGCGCCGGCCTGGCTCGCTCGCAGGGGGCTCGCGCTGCGCCGCCGCCGCGGCCGCCGCGGTGACAGCTCCGGGGATGCTACGCTCGGCCCCGCTCACAACAATACACTCTGACGTCACGGGGAATGGCGACGCGGCCGCACACTCGCCGCGCTCACACTCGCCCTCTCGCGCGCGCACACCCGCGCACACTCGCCGCGCGCCCCCCACTCCAGCCACGCCCTGAAACCCTCACGAGACCCCTCTCCCTCCAACCCAGCCCCCTAGACCTTCAGGGCGCTGCCAGCTCCGCGCAGGCCGTGCCTTTCCGGCCCCCCTAGGGCCGACTACCGCGGACACGGTGGCCTTTGGAACTTGTGTACGAGTCCGCTCCGCAACTCGATGCCTCTGTCCTGTGCGCTCACACACACACACACACACACACTCACTCTGCACTACTCCCCTCTGCTGGACTCCTTTAACCCTTTTCGGCTGGGTTGAGTAGATTCCTAAAGCCTTGTTGAAACCGTGGGAAAAAAAAAAAAAGCCTCTTCTGATACACAACTAATGTTCAAGGTGCAACTTGACACAGTGTTGAGCCACCTACATCATCTTAAACAATGCAAGACCGAAGCTCCGTAGCCGTGGATCAATGCCATGCAGTGTCTTAGCACTGGTTATTTTTTAATAGCGTCATCATTTTCTAAAACATAATGAATATGTAAACAACTAACGCTTATGTATTTTAAAAATTATTTGTAATTGTCAGGTTTGGTGTGCACGAAGAGTTGGACTGTTAACCTTGTTAGCGAACTACAAAAAAAAAAAGTGTTAAGCCTTGAAAGTTTACCGTAACCTTTCCAACTTCTTAGATCGCTGGTGAAGTGTTTAGGTCAATAAAGTTATTGTTAGGCAAAGAAAAAAATGGCTCTATGACCCACACAATAATTATGTGTGTATCTTGAGTATCTAAAAAACAAAAAGAGCACTCATTCTGGATGATTTATGTAAGGTTATTTCCTGGCTGTAATAATAAAGTATGTAAATAGTACTTTGTGTTTTTTCATATACATTATATCATTTGATCCTCGAAACAACGCAGTTAAACATACAGTTTTCCCTCTACTGCACAAAAGAGGAAATGAAGCTTAAAAACATTACATTACATTCAAGATCTCTTGCTAAATCAGTCAAACCCAAGTCTTTTGACCCTAATCCCATAGTTTCTATTATTCTAAACTGCAGTGCTTAAAAATAAATAATCCTAACTCCAACATTTACATCTAATGAAAAGACATGTCTAAGAACGAAACAATTATAGTAAGGTGCTTCCTTTGAGAGCAATGTCAAATGACTGAAGTAATAAAAATGTTTGAAATTAAGCAGAGGCAGTACGTAATCATAAAGAGCTGATTATGCTAATTCTTAAAAAATATGTAACTTATTAATTCATTAGAATAAGAAAAATCTATGCATCTTTTTAAAAAATATCAAAAGATTATCTCCATTTCTTCCTTCTTTCTTTTTTAACTGGATTTAGAGGACACACTGAAGTTATCCCTAGGTCAAAAATGTACCCATGCAATTTTCACAACTATTCCAGCATATTATATTTTTACTTTACATTTCAAATACATTAAATTTGAATTATGTTCACGTCTGTATTCTCATTCCAATGTTTTCTCTTCTATTAAGGAATACCTATTTTAAGCAATCAGCCCATAACATACATATCTATATATATATATAAAAACATATATATTTGTTATTTTTGTGAAATAGTGCTTAATAACTTTTGGAAAACATACATGTTCAGTGGCTTTGCAGTAATTATTATTCTTTAATAACCAATTCTGATTATTAAAGAAGAGAAAATATATCATCCCACTTAAAGCAGGTATAAATTGATTATATTTTTAAAAACTAGTTGTTGTTTATATATCCATTCTTAGACAGTGAGCCAAGTATTATGAACTGACTCTTTGGATTCTACCTCTACTTTTGGATATTTGAGTATAAATACTCCATAGTAAGTAAGTCTGGTTAAAGATTTGATCAGTATTCTATGCTCAAATAACATATATTTCATATAGCACCAGAATAGAAATGGGCCACCATTCCAGAGATGCTGTTGCTGTTGTTACATTCTTTTCTTCTATGTATATCTATCTACATTCAACCATACTTTTCCTTAGGACTAACTCAGTCTCTACATAAATGTGGTGAGAAGAAGAAACATATAGATCAATTATAGATCTTTTATAGTTTGCTAAATTCCATGTATATCTTTTTAACTGAGGTAGAGAGTGATGAATGTCACAAGAAATGTACAAGTAAAATTTTGTGAAAATTAATAAGAGAAATAACTCTCTACTGGGGAGATTAAAGAAGGCTTTAAGAAAGAAATGTCCTTTGAAATGGGATTTGAAGGATGGGTAGGATTTGAACATTCAAATTTGTAGGAATGAAGAGAAGCTTTTCCAAATATAAGTGCAGTAATAGTCAGGACAGTTTAGTACTAGGAAAATATTCAAACAGATAGATGACATCCTCCAAGCACTGCTAGCATTCATTTAAATTTCATATAAGATCACATGTATTTCAAGAACCATTCCTTTAAACGAGGAGAGAAAGGTAACTCAAAGAGCACAGGCTCCAGTTAGAACTGCCCTAGAAATTCTTCCTTTCCTAAGATCCCCATCCCAATTATATAGCAATAGCGGTAGCTCAAAAATTCATTGGCATGTAATGGCACCTTCTCTGCATTCCCCTGCTTTTTTATTTCCATTCCTGCTTTTAGGTTCAGATTCAACAATTCAACCTCCTGGTGTGCATGTCTCTCCTCATCAATTCCAGCAGATCTTTTTGTCTCCTGGAATGTTATTTTATATTGTAAGATATTTAACCATTGATAAACATTCAGTACAGACCAAATCCAAACAGTAATCAATATCAGTTTGTATAAAACAAAATAGAGGTGATGCTGTACTGGGAAAGGGTTCACCTTCCTATGAGACTCCGATACTAAGAGAAGAGAGACTGCAGAATCTGGGGACAGCAGTTGTTGTGTCATGACTGATCTCTTAGGAAATACAAGGTTTCACCTTGGATCCTAATTAAAGTGTTGACCATAGATTGGAGTTTAGGTGTTTCAGGCAGGAATAAGGGACTGAGATTGCTTCCATTGCCATTCCACATGCCCATTGCCTGTGGAAGTCTGGAATGAAAGGGAATCTCTTATACTCCTCCCCCATACATGCCCACCAGCAGGCACAACACAGAGCAGAAGGTGGGGTGGGGAAGGAGTAACAAAAGTTGAAGGGAGAGAATAGAGTCAAGGGTTGCAGGGGAATTGGGAGAAGTCTTAGGTGGTCTTGATGACCTTGCAATATTTATTTCTGAAATATATGTATTATGCCTAAGCTGAGAATCTCTGAATTCTACAGATAGGAACATTTAATAATTCTGTTTTTCCTAAACATCTTTTGTTAAT
Organism: Delphinus delphis; assembly: GCF_949987515.2. Lineage (NCBI taxonomy): Eukaryota > Metazoa > Chordata > Mammalia > Artiodactyla > Delphinidae > Delphinus > Delphinus delphis. Next base: position 48,095,071 of record NC_082695.1, on the reverse strand, counting down.
GATCAATTAAGATCTAACTAGTCTGGAAATTCCATGAAGGTGGTTACCTTATCTTCTTTCTCCCCTGCCCAACTGACTGAATTTCCAGCACTAAGCAAATTACTTGTCATAATCCAAGCCACAGTAAATACTTACTGAGTAAAAACTAAATGATCGGAAATTTAGGGAATCAATTCCTTTTATTGTAAATACAATAAAAGTCCAGCCAATCAAGATATATGTCCTTTTTTTCCTCTTAATAGCAATATGCCACCTCCACCAATTTTTCACTGAGTAGTTCAGGAGTAATACAAAGCAAAGTGAAATAATGCCAAATATTAGCATTATTAATCAAGTACAGTCAGAATGCTGATAAACATTAGCCGCACTCCAAGAACATACAGAAGTGTTTTAATAATATTATGAGGGCTTCCCTGGTGGCACAGTGGCTGAGAGTCCGCCTGCTGATGCAAAGGACACAGGTTCGTGCCCCGGTCCGGGAAGATCCCACGTGCCGCAGAGCGGCTGGGCCAGTGAGCCGTGGCTGCTGAGCCTGCGCGTCCGGAGCCTGTGCTCCGCAACAGGAGAGGCCACAACAGTGAGAGGCCCACGTACCGCAAAAAAAAAAAAAATAATAATAATAATAATAATATGAGACTAATTTTATCTAAAATATTGACAATTCTTCCACTAGGAAATAAGTGGATTAACTGATTATTTTGTTTTTGTTTTTGAAATCTACAACAGTTTAAGATTTTAATGCACTCTAATTATAGAAATATATGTAGCTAAAAAGAAAAAAATTGTAAATTTTCTTCAAAACTTTTCTGTAACTGGTTTTATTTGCACTGTCAATGCATATAGTTTTCCTTTTTTAATTGATTAGAACTATTTTGACACTCATTTTAAATTCTCTGGTCAATTAATAGTATTATTGCATTTCAGTCACTAATTAAAAAATAAAAATTTTCACCTTATATCCAGCCTCGTTAGCAGCTAATGCATTCTTAAATCTGAGGAGAAGTAGAATAAAATGGCTAAACCATTTTCATAGTTTTCCTCTCTTTCATTCTCTTAAATTGCTCCTCTTTCTGCTTTATCTCTCTACTTCCTTTGTGAAATAACAAACTCTGCTTCTGAGTAGAGACCTTCATTCAAGAATTTACCTTTTCCCCCTGTAAACCCTTAATTAGGCATAGAGAACACAGTCTGATTTATGGCCTAGTGTTTAACAGGACTCACACTTAATCCATTACACAAAGAGGGATACACATATTCCCTAACAGCACCACTCATTAGTTTATACAAAATGAAAAAAAAAAAGCACTTAGGAAATGTAAATAAAGCTTTGCTTGATACTGTCTTCTTATGCATATGTAATGTGATCAGAATATCAACATTGCAGTCTAACAGCTTTTTGCTTATTTTCAAAACGACAAATTAGATTTCTCTAGGTAAACTCTAATTCAATCCCACATTTAGTGGATAAGAAGGAAAATTACATGCTGCTAAATTCATCTTTGTGTAGAAAGAATGTTCTTAGTTCACAAGGGAGGAGACTAGAATTCTGATTACAACTACTATCTCAGACTCTAATTCAAAGGAATATTGGCCATGTTTCTGACATTCTGCTTGCCTCAGTTTCCAGGTTTACCAGAAGAGTAACTTTAGTGATTGAGACTCCCAGAAAAAGTGCTTCTGAGGAACCACTAACAAGTAATTTATTCCAGTAATCTTTCACCTAGCTGCTATTTTAAGTTGTACAGTAGGGTATATAAAGTATACACTGTGGGTATTAATCTAGTAGTAGGACTTCCCCTGTATTCCATTCACAGCACTAAAAGCTCAAAGGAAGATATAAGGCCATTCTGAAACTTTCACAAGGATGGATTGAAGTGATGGGGAGATAGGGCTCCTTTTGTAACTGAAGAATTCTTATTGCTCTCCCGTTGAGTTTATTGCAGGGGACATGGCTGATCATCTTAGCCAACACACTTCCAGTAACCATGGGGTGACATGATTGATTAGCTAAATAGCAGGAATAACTGGAAGATCTCTTAGGAGCCCCATTGTAGCCAGGGAAATGCCATCTAATTGTCTACTGGTTTATGTGACGACAGAAAAGAAGTGTGTGTGTGTGTGTGTGTGTGTTCAGGAATTGCCACCTCCACTCAGAGACCCACCTAGGAGTGACGAAAAGCAGCAGGACTGCATTTCAGAGAACAATGACCCTGAAATGTCTGAAATCTGTCCAGGATTTTCAAACCTCCCTGAGGCTTGCGGTGGGGGTGGAGCTAAGCATATTTACCTTTTGTGTGAGAATAGAGAGATGCAGAAAAAGAGATTCTTACTCACCCACTCCCCCTGATTTTCTTCCACTCTATCACATTTAGGTAAGGTATCCCCAAGGAAAAGGATCAAAGATAGTTATGACATTTAGGTGTCAAAATAATGAATCATGCATTTTCCACAATACCTGGATTGAGTTGCTTGTAAGAATTTTGATCAATGCGCATTTTTTAGTAGAAAATTCTTTTCTCTAGAGACTCTCCCCCTTAATCACCCAGAGGTGATTAACGCTGTAGTAGATCCAAAATGTCTAGAGCACAACTCTTCTGCCTAACCCATAATCATTTATTTAATTTCCATTTCATAAATCTAATTCCTTCTTCCTTTCTATTCGTGGGCTTATTGCTGATTTCTCTTTCCAGGCAAAGAGTGTTTGCTTTGTAAAATTTAAATATTTTTTAAAATTTGTAATTTTTTTTTTACTTGAGGTATAATTATCATAAAATAAAATGCATAGATCTCAAGTGTTCCGTTTGATGACTTTTGATAATTGTATACTTCTCAGTAATTATCATCCACAACAAGGTACAGAACATTTCTATCACCCTCAGAATGTTTCCTTACGTCATTTCCAGTCATTCCACACCCCTCACAGAAATAACCACTTTCAGAATCCAATCACCAAAGATGAGTTTGGCCTGTTAAAGGACTGTTAATATTTTCCCCTGGTTGTAGCTTGTCTATTCAGTTTTGTAATGGTCTATTTAATGAGATCTATTTTATGATTTTTTTTTCTTTTATGATTAGGGCTTTTGAGTATTGTCCAAGAAATCTTTGCTTAGCCTAACTTCAAGTAGATATTCTACTATCTTTTATTCCCAGTTTTGATATTTTTTATGTTTTGGGAAATAATATTTTATTTGTGGATTATTGGCTGATGATATATAGAAATAAAATTAATTTTTGAATATTGATCTTGTGTACTGTCACCTCGCTAAATTCATTTACTGGTGTTACAGATTCAAGTAGAGTCCTTGTGTCTATAAATATGTTGCTTACAAATAATAGAAGTTCTACTTCTTTTCTGATTTAATATATTTTATTTCTTTTTCTTGCTTTATTGTACTGGCTAGGACCTCTGCAGCAATTCTGAATATAAGTGGTGAGAGTAAACACACTCTGTTCCCAAACTTTGGAGTAAAGAGATTCATGTTTCACTTAAGTATCATGCTAGCTGTGTGATTTTTGTAGATGCCCTTTATCTGATTGAGAAAGTTTTCTTCTTTTCCTAGAAAGCTAAGAATTCTGCCCTTCCCTATTATGAGTGAGTTTTAAATTTTATCAAGATCTTTTCTGCATCTATTGAGATGATCATAAGATTTTTTTATCATTCTGTTATACTGTGTTACACTGATTTTCTACTATTAAATCAAGCTTGGATTTCTACAATAAATTCCACTTGGTCTTTTTTATTACACTTTTATATGTTGCTGGATTCACTTTTCTAGTATTTTGTTAATTATTTTTGTCTTTATGTTCATGAGGAATATTGCTCTTTAATTTTATTCTTTGAGCTTTTTTGAGATATCATGGTATTGATGAACTCATAAAATGAATTGAAAGTTTCTTCCTCCTTTGTATGCCAAAATACTGAGAGAATTTTTTTTTCCTTTGGATTAGTGTTATTTCTTCTTTAAATATTTGGTAGAATTCACTGGTAAGATCACCTGGAACTAGAGTTATAATTGTGTGTGTAAATGTTTTTGAGAGCAAATTCTATTTCTGTAATATATGAAAAACTGTTTATTAATTCACTCCACTGTTCCTTTGAATTCTACTTTATTGAAGTTTTATCAGTTTTACTGAGGTATAATTTACATACCACAAATTTATCCAATGTAACTGTACAGTCTGATGTTTTTATTTTTGAAAATTTAGACAGTTGTGCAACCATCACCTAATCTAATTTTAGAAAGTTTTGATCATCCCCCAAAATTAACCTCATGCCCAGTTGAAGTCAAACACCAGTTCTACCTCCAGGACATGGAATTACACAGTGTGTAGTCTTTTATATCTGGTTTCTTTCACTTAGACATAATCGGTTTTATATTTGTCAATTCTGTTGCACGTATCAGTACTTTGTTTCTTTTTATTTCTACGTAGTATTCCACACTGTATGGCTATACAACATTTTGTTTATCCATTCACCAGTTAAAGGACATCTGGAATGTTTCCAGCTTTTGACTATTATAAATAATACTGTTATGACTATTTGTATACAAATCTTTGGGTAGACAAATGTTTTCATTTTGCTTTATAAGTGGAATTACTCTCTCATCTTGAGTATACGTTTGAGTTTTCAAATTTCTGTACCTTATTTTAAGTATATGTCTACATTTTTAAGAAATTGCCAGACTGGTTTCCAAAGTGACACTATATTTGATGAAATGTGTATTCAAATATTTTACCCATTTTAAAAATCATGTCACTTAAGCTCTTATTATTAAGAGTTCTTCATATAATCTGTATATGAGTCCTTTATCAGATATATGATTTACAGATATTTTCTCCCAGTCTATGACTTATCTTCTTATTTTCTTGTCGGTATATTTTGAAGAGCAAAATATTTCAATTTTGATAAAATCCAGTATATCAATTTTTTAATGTAGTATCCTTAATGGTGTCATGGCTAAGAAATCTGCCTTACCTAAAATCATAAATATTTTTCTCATGTTTTCTTCTAGAAGTTTTCTAGTTGCAGTTTGTAAATATTTTTATATGATTAATTTTGAGTTATGGTGTGGATTTTGGGTATAGTGTAAGGTAAAGGTATCTGTTTATTATTTTTGGCATAAGGATACCCAATTTTTCTAGTACCATTTGTTGAAAAAAAATGTCCTTTCCCCCACTGAAGTATTTTGGCACATTTGTTGAACATCAATTGACCATAGTTATGTAGGTATTTTATACACACACATACATACCAATAGGACACATACCAATATCCTTATACCAATATCACAATGATTTAATTATTGCAGTATTATAAATTTTGAAATCAGGTAGTGTAAGATTTTCAATTTTCTTCCCCCTTTTAAAAGCTGTTTCATCTATTCAAGATTCTTCAGATTTCACATAAATGTTAGAATCAGTTTGTCAATTTCTGCCAAGAAAGGATTGGGAAGAAGCTACTGGTACACCATCCCTATCAAATCCCTCCATTGTCTTTTCACTTGCATTATTTGTTGATGAGGAATCTGCAGTAATCCTCATCCTTGTTCCTCTGTTCATAAGGAGTCTTTTTTCCCTTGACTGTTTTAAAATTTTTATAAATCTATTAGTAGGTTTTAAGCAATTTTATTATAAATTTTTTTGGGGTGTAGTTTGCTTCATATTTCTTGTATGTGATGTTCATTGAACTTCTTGCATCTGAATGTATAGTTTTCACCAAAGCTGGAAATAATTCAACCATATATTCAAATGGCTTTTCTGTTCAGTATTTAACTCTCGCCATTCTCCTGTCTAACTGGATTCTTTATAAGGAAAGGAACGATGGCTTTTTTGGCCAGCACTGTAGCACCGTGACTAGCCGAGGGTTTAGTACATATTAGTTGTTAGCTAACATATGAATGAACTAATCGCATGAACTTCCAAGCAACAAAGACAGCATTTGTTGGACTCATTTTGATTAAGCAGTGTGTCCCTAAATATCACTGACTTAGTTATGAATAATTAAGTGATTATATCCACCAGTTTGGATTAATATAATTCTCAAGTTTGTGCAATTAAGTCCAACCATCTCAGGCCAGGACACTCTACTATGACCTGTTCATTTTTCCTTATATTTCTTTCGTAATCACTGTCACTCCCACCCTTGAAAGAAGCAAGTAAAAGAAAAGAAAAAAGAGTGAGAGAGAATGGAGTGGAGGGGGAGAAGAGAGGAGATCCACTTGGATTCTCGCTTTCAAACTCTTAATGACCAATAGGGAATTGTCTGACTGTCGCATCTACAAGGCTATATTTAGAGAAATTTTATTGACTTATTTTTATGTATCAATATAGTCAAATATTTGCCCATGTTAAGGACAATACATATGTGGAAATGGATGGTTCTTGGCATTATGCCAATTATACAACAGCAACATAGATTGAGCACTGCTTATGCTATAGGGGCTTGTTATAAGAATTTGTCTTACTATCTGCAAGAACATTATGCGTTATATACAATTATCATACCTGTTTTACAGATGAGGGAGCTTGATTGCAGAGAGATCCAGTCAATTGCAAAAGTTCATACAACTTGCAAGTAACAGAGCTGAGATGAAACGAGGCAATGTGAGTCAAAATTTCTTAACCTTTACCTACTCCAACGAAGCACACCTCAGCACAACGGTGTACATTTTTTTTTCTAGTATAAAATATTTCTTCTTTTGTTAAAAACTGAAGCTAAGGCTACATGCCTTATTGTATCTAGGATTCGGATGAAATATATATCCCACAAATAAAGATACAGAATCAGTTAAATTACTGACATAATTTTCCATGTATATTTGTAAAAGAAGCATGTGGCTCCCTGTTTTCTTCATGTTTGTGTGTGAGTATCTATGTTTATTTAGAAAAGCACACCTAACGTGCTTAACTTCTTGAGCACCTTTGAGAACTTCCTGTTTATAAACCTTGTATTTTGGAACAGTTTTATACTTACAGAAAAATCGCAAAGATCTACAAAGAGTTCTCCTAAGCCCACACCCAGTTTCCCATATTATTAGTATCTTTTATCATTATGGTACATTTGTGACAATCGATGAATTAATATTGATACATTGTTATTAACTAAATACTTTTTAAATGTTCCCATTGTTTTTGCCTAATGTTCTTTTTCTGTTCCAGGATCCCATCAAGGATAGAATTTTTTTTTTTTTTTTTTTTTTTTTTTTTTTGCGGTACGCGGGCCTCTCACTGCTGTGGCCTCTCCCGTTGCGGAGCACAGGCTCCGGACGCGCAGGCTCAGCGGCCGTGGCTCATGGGCCCAGCTGCTCCGCGGCATGTGGGATCTTTCCGGACCGGGGCACGAACCCGTGTCCCCTGCATCAGCAGGCTGACTCTCAACCACTGAGCCACCAGAGAAGCCCAAGGGTAGCATATTACACATAGTCATCAGATTTCCTTTGGCTCCTCTTGGCTGTGACAGTTCCTCAGACTTTCCTTGGTTTTGATGGGCTTGACAGTCTTGAGTTCCGGTCACACGTATTTTCAGGTATTTTGTAGGATGCCCCTCTATTGGAATTTGTCTGATGTTCTTCTCATGACTAGACTGGAGTTATGGTTTTTGTGATTAAGACCACAGAGGTAAACTGCCATTTTCATCACATTGTATCCAGAGTATATACTATCAACGTTATTGACCACCCGGCTGAGGTAGCTTTTGTCAGATTTCTCCACTGCAAAGTTCCTTTTCTCCCCACTCCTTTCCATACCGCACTTTTTGGAAAGTCTTTACTATGTGCAACCCACACTTAAGGAAAGGTGGGCATACATTACTGGATTCTTCTGCATGAAATGTTTGTTTCATTCTCCATGTTTTATTTATTCAATCATTATTAATATCATTATGGAGTCATGGATATTTTATACTTTGGGTTACAAATCAATACAAATTTGTTTATTTTGGTGCTCAAGTTGTTCCACTTTTGGCCATTGGGAAGTCTTTCAGTTGGCCTCTGTGTCCTTTTGATATACCCCTATTACTGTATTTTTTGTTTTTTCTTGTTGTTGGTTATTTTTTTTTAATTACATCCTTTCCTTCTGACACTACAAGATGCTCCAGGCTCACCTTGTATATTTCCTGCTCCAACCTTGGAATCAGCCATTTCTCCAAGAAGCCCTGGTTCTTTTATTGGAGAAGGGTATCCAAAATGAAGATCTGAGTGTTATCTGTGTTTGTTGCTCCTGAGGTCTTTTTTTTCTAGCCCTTCTCAGCTGAAAGAGTAAGTAAATATATGTGTGAATACTAACCTATATACTATTTATAAATACTATCTATATTTCTAAATGTACCCATCTGTACCTATTTAAGTTAAACACGAGTTCATACACTTAGTCTTCAACTAATTCATTACCACATCAATAATTCTAGCCTCCTCTCCTTGCTTATTTATAACCTTCCAGCACAACAGTTAGAAACCTAGCCCCCATCATATGCCATCTATTTAATTGTTCAATTCCAGTATACATGCATAGCTATATTAGAATTGTTAACCAGCACCCCCAGGCGAAAAAAAACTTCAACAAGTAGACTACAATCCTCATGTACAATTTTTTTTCCCTTTACTCTTACAGACTCCACACATCTCCAAAGTTAGTTAGGTTAACAGTGTTTCCATCCAGCCTCTTCAATGATATTCTTTCCCACATTTGTAATAAAGTTAGATTCTTTTGTCATATTCCACATTCCGCTTTGTCATGCTATGTCATGTATCCACCATTACGTATCATACTGAATATTTTCACTGCCTTAAAAATATACCCTGTGCCTCATGTATTCCAACCTCTCTTACCCAACCCCCCTGAACCACTGGCAAACACTGATCAGTTTACTGTCTCTACAGTTTTGCCTTTGCTAGAATGTCATGTAAGGGGAATCATACAGTATATGCCCTATTTAGACTGGCTTTTTTCACTTAGCAATATGTGTTTAAGTTTCATCCAACTCTTTTATTGGTTTGATAACTAATTCCTTTTTTATTACTGAATAATATTCCATTATATAGATATTCCATAGTTTGATTATTAAAGGGAATCTTGGTGGTTGCTAGTTTTTAGTAATTATGAACACATCTATAAAAACTTAGGTTTTGTGTGGACATAAGTTGTCAACATGTTTGGGTAAACACCTAGGAATGCAACTGATGGATCATACAGTAAGACTACTATTTCACTTTGTAAGAAACAGCCAAACTGTCCTCCAAAGTGGCTGTAAGATTTTTCATTCCCTCCAGCAATGAAAGAGAGTTCCTTGTTGCTCTGCATCCTCACCAGTTGTCATTTTTTTCCCTGGATTTTAGATATTCTAATAGGAATGTAGTGGTATCTCGTTGTTGTTTACATTTGCATTCCTCTAATGACAAATGATTGAGCATGTTTTTAAATGCTTTTATTTGGCATCTGTATACCTTTTTTGGTGAATTGTCTGTGCATATCTTTTGCCCAATTTTTGTTGATTATTTTATTGTTGCGTTTTAAGAGTTCTTTGTTTATTGTGGATGCATGTCCTTTATCAGATATGAATTGCAGATATTTTTTCCCAGTCTGTGTCATATCTTTTTACTCTCTTAATAGAGTGTTTCTCAGGACATAAGTTGTAAATTTTTAATTGAATCCAAACCAGTATTTTTCTTTCATGTATTGTAGGGTGTGTGTGTGTGTGTGTGTGTGTGTATGTGTGTAGCTAAAAATTCACCACCAAATCCAAGGTCACATTGACTTTTTCTCTTATTTTTTCCTGAAGTTTTATAGTATTGCATTTTACATTTCAATCTATGATCCATTTTGACTTAATTTTTGTGAAAGGTGTAAGATCTATCAATATGTCTAGGTTCATTTTTTTGCATATGGATGCCCAATTGTTGAAAAGACTATTCCTTCTCCATTGAAATATCTTTGAAACTTTGTCAAAGATCATTTGAGATGCAATTATTTAATATGTGTATGTAGTTAACTCGATTGTTGAAAAGATGGTGCTAATGAGGTCAATATTGAAGTTAAATCTTAGACAAATAATTTGGATTCATACAAACTAAATGTTTGGGTACATGTGCCTCTGTATGCTGGGAGTTCTCCAGTCTTCTACTCTAACTCTGCCTGCTGATGTGCAGATGCACACACTTGCTTATAAAGTGATAAAATATTCTATATAGCTTACTCAGGTAAAACCTAACACCACAAAGAAAATATTATAAAATAGTGAGTCTTTATTGCCCTGTTGATAGAAAACAAAACATAACAAAAAATACCCGGGAGATAGGTAAACATGTGCTGGATTAGTAGCCAAATAAATATTAAATACTCTGGAAATCTTGTTATTTCTCAGTATTCAGTAGAATTGTAGGCTACTTTTGATACTGCAGCTCACCATCCAAGCTCTTAGAGCTAGAGGAAAGGGTGCCATGAAGAACTGAAGAAGAAATACGTGTATGTATATGTGTATATATATATATATATATATATATATATATATAGTCTGCTTTTTTTGCCAGCACTTTTCCCAGCAGTTAGGAGTCATCCTCTTGCCCTAAACTTTGTTGTTATAGCAACTTATACTACTACTAGATGAAAGTGTTTCTGATCATCATTGGTTAGTTTTTCCTTCCTAATAAAAAACACATGCCTTGCAATTCTTGCAGAAAAAAAAAAATTAAACCACGAATGCTTAATACTAAAACAATAACCTATCCACATTCATTTTGCAGGATAAGTCACTTCTATATAAAAGCAAATAAAAATAGTACCAGCCCAAGCACCATCCTGCCTCACAGCTTTGAAGTGCACTGAATAATGAAAGAGCTTATGATGATATCTACCTCTGAAAGCGCTGCATCTTTTCGTTGAATACACAATTAACACAAAGGTAATAGGCACGTCCATAAGTGAGTTCATAAAACCCACTTCGCAGTCCAAATCAACGTCAACAAATTTCTCTCCTGTGAGATGTGCTCCTTTAGAATTTTGTTGGCTTGTCAGCTGTTTCATTAATATTTTATAACAGAAAGTAAATGTCTTGAGATTCCAAAATCATCACATACTGCCCCAGCTTCACTCTATTGGTTATTATAATGTCATCAAAATCCTTTGCTATATGTATAGAAGCCTCCTTACAGGGAATAGTTTCTATTCTCAGTTTATACATATGCAGAAGGAAGAAAACCAATAAAATTCAACTTTAATTCCATTGAAGGTTTGGAAGGCTATTTTGGAAATCTGGGTACATTTTTCTCTTCTGGATGGTTCCCATGGTGAAGAGTATTCAGCACCTTTTTTCGGCCAACATCAACCCTCTTGAATTTTTCATCTTTTTTATCTGGCCTCCTGTTTACAAATTGATAAAGAAAATATTAAAATGGAACGAATATAAATAGCAGCTGTAAAATGTATTCTGCCAAGAATAAATCCCTGTTAGAATTGCTAATGTATTAGAACAGTTTTATAGGGAAAAAATGCTTTTTATGACATTTCTTACTCAGTGAAGATTCCACTCCAGCTGTAGTTGAAACTTAGAAATATATATATACATACACATATGTATATATATCTATGCATGTATACATATGTATGCAGATTAAAGTGAGAAATTAAGGCAAATAGAAAAATTTCCTTTCAAGTGTATGTCTTCATATCAGAGGAGCCGAATAATTACTTGTTGACTAGAAGTGATATTTAGGAAATAAATTAATATTGAAAAATTAATTTTTCATAAAGTATACATAGAGAGCTTTATTCTTCAAACTTTTTACCTTAAAACGTTTAAATAAAGCTAAACGTTGAAAGAATGAACACATATATTGTTCACTTAGATTTAATAATTATTGTTACTATATTGTTACTTTTGCACTTGCTCTGTGTGTGTGTTTATGTCTTTATGTATAAATAGCTTTAGCTATAAATTTGTGAGTTTGTGATGAGCATTTTTTGGTCTCCTGTTCACATTGGTGTAGAGTCCTAGGGTACAATTAGCCTCAGGGGACACCTAGACACCTACAAGGTCAAATGCAGTGGTTTTACAATATATTTTCCCAAGTGCACACCCCAAAGAATTTTTAAAAATCTTGAAATCCACTACATGTGATACTATAGTACTGCCTAGAATATCAGTACAGTAGCAAATATATGTATTATCAAACATACACAAGTCACAAAATAAAAAGAAAGTTCTAAAGATTAAATAAGATATTTGTCCTTTTTTCATTTAGTTAATTTATTAAGGATACTAAACATTTTTGTTCTCATTGAAATATCAACTAATCAATATTAGATTTTAGTGACAGCATGTAATTTAAAATATTTTATTATTTTTTAAAATATAGTTTAATTCTGAATTAAATTTATGAATTAACTTAATTAGAAATAAAGCTAGTTGAGTTCTAAATTAGCTTTACTTCAAGTCCTGTTTCTAATGGCTATAGAACTGAAAAAGGTATTTCACAAATATACATAAAACTAATGGAAGAAGAGTTTTTTGGCTGCACTTATTAAATGATAATGTACATTTTCTTATTTATTTTGTTTTTTTAAATTTTTATTTTATATTGGAGTATAGCTGATTAACAATGTTGTGTTACTTTCAGGTGTAGAGCAAAGTGATTCAGTTATACATATACATGTATCTATTCTTTTTCAAAGATTTTTCCAATTTAGGTTATTACAGAACATTGAGCACAGTTCCCTGTGCTATACAGTAGGTCCTTGTTGGTTATCTATTTTAAATATAGCAGTGTGTACATGTCAATCCCAAAATAATGCACATTTTCAACCACATTCATCAATAATGAATGCAAAGATTTGTGTTAGTTCAACTAATGTATTTCCATATAATGCCAATGATTTGCTTTAACCAACTAATTGGAAGATGCTGGATTTTAATCATTTTAGCAAATTGGTTAAAAATAAATTCCTGAAATTCTTCATTTGGAAGATTAACAGGTTAGAAAATTATGTTTCCAAGTTTCTTTTTTTAAAAATTTGACCAAGTATGAAAATCTTTTATTTAGGGTCGAAATACTTAATATCATGTCAGCAACAAAATTCACCTAATGACAGTAACATTTTCAAACATCTATTTTCAACATTCTTGTTTATTCTATGAGATTCTTTTGGAAAAGCAGCTATTTTTTCAATTACTTTTTAAAAAATATCTCTCCCTTAAAGCAATAAGTATAACTATATGTATAAACTATATACATATAGTTATAACTGTTGATAGCCATGTATATCACATAAAAGATCTGCAAAGGTAGAGCAAATGTATTTTTGTTTAGAAAAGAAATGTGTAACTCATCTTTAAGCTCAATGTCTGTTTTAAGTACTTCACTATTGGATAACCTTCAAACTCCTGTATGGTACAAAAGGTTTTCACGGTCACTCCTGATTTCTTTACAAGGTGTTCTCAAGATTCTGCTATTTAAAATCATGTACATTTGGTCCTCTGTTCCACGGCTTCTGCATCCATGTGGATACAGTAAGCTATGGTACTTTGCCATTTTATATAAGGGACTTGAGCATCTGCAGAATTTGGTATCTGTGGGGGTCCTGGAACCAATCCCCCCACAGATACCAAGGGATGACTCTATTACATCAGTCTGTTACTTCACAGTGGACTGAATGACTCGAAACTGAATCAATGATTTAGAAGGCCACTATCAGGCCCTTCATGTCATATAATTTCATTTATTCTCTTCCCTCAGGATACCTGACATTCTCTTCATGACATATATACCATTATCACTCTAAGTATTAGAAATAGGAATGCATTTATTATTACTTTTTCTTTCTTTTATCAGAAAAAGTTATAAATATGGACAATTTAATTTGTGTTTCTGGATCCTCAAAATGTGATTTTACATGGTCCTTGAGACATGTGCATCCTTTTTTTGGAGACCACAAATATAAAGGACTTTTCAAACTTAGGTGTGATTCAGGCAGTCTTCAGTAACAGGATACAATATGCCCTGAAGAACAGCTATCTCAGGAGGTCTTACTTTGGGTCAGGGCTCAGGAAGGCATCTTTCCAGGAGATCTGCCAGGATTAACAGTAACCCAGCAGATCCAGCCCTTTGGAAAGAGGACTGGGCAAGAAAGAGCAAGGACAGTCAATTCAAAGAAATTGTCATTCATATTACAACAGAGTATTGCACCACGAAACTCATGGATTGGAAATCAAGATGAGCGCAATCAGATAGACCACGCTGAAAACCAGGAGGCAAGTGTGCGTGTGGGGCTTGCCCTGACATACCTAATTAGGTTTTAGTTCATAATGGAGAAGTCTGATGGGAGAGAAGTGGGAGGGAATGAAGGAACACAGTAGCCATGACAGGCCATTATATCCCAAGTATGAGTTTGACTATTCCAACACCCATTGGAGGATGCAGTAGTGGCTGTACTATATACTTCTTTCCTCACTCAAGACTGGTTCCAAATTTGAAGGAGATTATTATGCCTGCAGCATGTGAGAGAAGAAACAAGAGGCTGATTAAAATATGGACAATAAATGCACTAACCTTTTGTAAGGTATTATTATAAATGTTTGTGAGCCATTGGTAGTATGATGAAAGCTACCAACTCAGTCAAGCTTCATATTCAGTGTAACTATCAAGTTGTTTTACATGCTTATCTTTATCTACTAAGTTATGATTCCTAAAGGAATTACAGGGGCTACTGAATAAAAAAAGACTTCAGATTCTGACTAAATTCCATCATTTACAACCTGTGTGAATGAAGAAAGTTGTATAACAAGTTTGAGTCTCAGCTTCCTGAATCCTTACCTCATAGATTTGCTCTGAGGATTAAATAGATTATTTTTAAAGTTCTTAAAACAGTGTTTAACATACTCTAAGTACTTAATAACTGGTAGCTATCATTATTACTTTTCAGGTCTCAATATTTGGTAAATGAAGGAACAAGTATACGTAATTTCAAATGTTTATATTTTTAAAAACAACTATCTAGACTTATACTGAAACTATTTATAAAATAAAGAGTTTTTTTCCTGAGGACAGCAGATTTTAGGAAGATAGAGCACACTATTCATACTTTCTCCTATTCCTCATGCTAAGGACAGTTTAAAAGCCCTGGACATTATATATAAACAAACATAAGAAGACTCTGAAGTGTGGAGAGAAGGAGGAAGATTGGCTAGAAACTTTGGGACACAAGTCCCAAAGTGATGAATTCCCTGGGTTTGTTTTTTTCTCACATATCCCAAACAGGGTATTGGAGAAGTAGACTACCCAGAAATGCCAAAGAGTGCAGGAAAATCCCCCACCAAAGGCCTGCTCTCTCTCACCAAAGGGACAGGAAAGGGGTACTCTAGTAAGACAGAACACTTTTAGACAATCATTATGCTATTCCAGCCAAATACCACCAGGAAAAAACTGTGACTGCATCCCCACCCATTCCACAAAAGGCCATGTGGGGAACCTATACTTCTACTATCACCTGATTATAATGAGATACCCCACGTTCTCCTGTCCCCTACTTCCCCTGCGCAAAGCCAGGGTTGTGTCAGAAAAGACTGAGTACAGATCTTGAACTTTCATCCATGCCAGGGGTTAAAAATTTTCTATTTCTGTGGTGTTAGTGCAGACCCCTTGGGGAGCCTGAACATTTACTCCCAAGGTACCCTTTTCCTTCCCTGCTGGGATGGTGTCAGAGGAGGCCTAAGAAAGAGTCAGGACTTTTGCCAGGGCTCAGGGATAATAGCCATACTCTTGTGATGGAGGCTACATGGAGAGAAAGCCTGAACTCCCACCCTGTCCAGCAGTAACAAGGAACCCCTCCTTCCACGAGGTGTTAAAGAGGCTAAGTGGAGAACCTATACCTTCCACTACTATTTGGCAGTGAGAAGGCTGAGTCCTCGTTTACCCGTTAAAAGCTGTGACAGAAGAGACCTGCTGAAACATGAAATTTAAATAAGATCCAAAAACTCAGTAAGTAAGCAAACTACTGAGTAAAAGCTGCTCTGGAGTCAGAGAGATCTGAGTTAACTACGATCCAGAGTCTCCTAACATAATAGCCAAAATGTTTAGATATGCATAAAAACATCACTCATACCAAGACTAAGGACATTTTAATTGAGTAAGAAAATGCAATCAATAGATGCTAACACTGAGATGACACATGTGTCAGGATTATCTGGCAAAGATTTTAAAGCAGTCATCATAAAAATGCTTCAAGTAGTAATTATAAACACACTTGGAACAAATGAAAAACTAAAGAGTCTCAGCAAGAAATACAATATATAAATAATAACCAAATGAAAATGTTAGATCTAAAATATATAATAACTGAAATAAAAAATTCAGTGGATGTGCTCAATAGCAGAATTCAAGGGTAGAACAACAGACATTATACAATCTAAAAACAGAAAGAACAGACTAAAATGAGATGAACAGAGACTCAGGGTTTGTAAGATTTTAACAAAAGATCTAACATTTAGTACTGGAATTCCAGAAGGAGAGAAGAAATATGGTGGAGCTCAAAAAGTACTCAATGAAATAATGGTTGAAAATTTCCTAAACTTGGCAAAAGAAAAAAAATCTACAAATTAAAGAAGGTGTGTAAACACCAAACCCAAAGAAGTCCATGTTAAAATACACCATAGTCAAACTTCTGAAAACTGAAGACAAAAAAAATTTTTTTAGAAAGTAGCCAGAGAAGTGATGCATTACTTATAATGTAACACCAATTTGAATAAACAGCAAAGTTCCTTAAGAACCAGGGAGGTCAGAGAGAAGTGACTCATATTTCTAAAGTGCTGAAAGACAAGGACAGTTAACCCAGAATCCCATATCAGGTAAAAATCCATAAGAAGACAATTTTCAGATAGAAGAAAAGTAAGAGAATTTGTTGCCAACAGACCTACCCAAAATGAACACCTAATAAAACTCTCTAAACAAAAAGGAAATAATAAAAGATGGAGTCTTTGACTATCAGGCAGGAAGGAAGAACATAATAAGCAAAAATAGGGATAAATACAGTAGACTTTCCTTCTCTTGAGTTTTTGAAATTATGTTTACAGTATAAGCAAAAATTTTAACAATGTCTAATGTGATTCTCATAGTATGTAGATATATTAGAGACAATTTATTATAAATGAGGGAAGGTGAATGTATTATAACTAAAGGGAGGTGAAGTTTCTAACTTCACTTGAATTGGCAAAATTTCAACACTAGTACTCTGTGACAAGTTATGTATATATAATGTAATAGCTAGAGCAACCACAAAAAAAAAAACTATACAGAGACACTAAAAATCACTATGAATAAATCAAAATAGAATGCTAAAAGATCTTCAAATATGCACAGGAAGGCATGAAAAAGATAAGATTTTTGGTAGACATAGACAGATTTTTTTCTAAAATTTACATGGAAAGGCAAAAGAACTGGAATCACTGACATAATAAATTTTGAAAAAAAGAGAATAAAGTATGAAGAATCAGTCTACGCTATTTCACAAATTACATAGCTACACTACCCAAGATTGGTGGTATTGGTAGAGGGATAGAAACATGGATCATTGGAACAAAATAGAGAACAAGGAATAACCCAAACAAGTACAGCTAACACATTCTTGACAAAGGTTTGAAAGTAATTTAAGGGAGTTAGAATTGTCCTATCAACAAATGGTGCTGGAATAATTAGATATCCATAGGAAAAAAAAAATAAACCTCAACTTAAAGCACAAACCTTTAAAAATTGTCTAAGATTTGACTGGGAAAACTTGAAAAAAAACACTAGAGGTGAGCATTTAATGTAGATAGTTGTATATCTAAAACTAAAACAAAGGTGGGTACAAGAGTGGAAAAATAAAACAGAATTTGCAAACCTGGTACAAGACAAAGTAGACCTCAACTGAAAAAGCATTAAACTATGACAATGAAGAACATATTTTAATTCTAAATGCCATATTTTACAATACAGATATAACTTATGAATATTTTGGCCTCAAATAACACAGCACCCACATTTTAAAAAGCAAAGGATGGAAAGAAAAATAGATATAAATACTAGTTATAGGGTATTTTAAACATACCAGGCTTAATGAAAGAACAAATTATAGGTCAGGATAAAAAAAAAATGAAGTAACATAATGAATTGCTATATGTTATGGATAAAAAGCAAACTTTAAACTGTGACAATAGAGAATAAACCACATGCAAGTCCCTTCACTGCAGGAAGGGAGAATGCTTTTATAGAGAGGAAAGGAAGATGGTGTGTCGGGGTCTACTGTAAACAAAGAATCCATGGCTTTTTTTTTTTAGCAACTTTATTGGAGTATAATTGCTTTACAGTCATGCGTTAGTTTCTGCTTTATAAAAAAGTGTATCAGCTATACATATACATACATCCCCATATCTCCTCCCTCTGGCATCTCCCTCCCACCCTCCCTATCCCACCCATCTAGGTGGTCACAAAGCATGAAGCTGATCTCCCTGTGCTATGCAGCTGATATCACTAGCTACCTATTTTACATTTGGTAATGTATATATATCCATGCCACTCTCTCACTTCGTCCCAGCTTACCCTTCCCCATCCCCGTGTCCTCAAGTCCATTCTCTACTTCTGCGTGTTTATTCCTGTCCTGCCCCTAGGGTCTTCACCACAATTATTTTTTTTTAGATTCCATATACATGTGTTAACATACGGTATTTGTTTTTCTCTTTCTGACTTACTTCACTCTATGACAGACGTTAGGTCCATCTACCTCATTACAAATAGCTCAATTTCATTTCTTTTTATGGCTGAGTAATATTCCATTGTATATATGTGCCACATCTTCTTTATCGATTCATCTGACGATGGACACTTAGGTTGCTTCCATGTCCTGGCTATTGTAAATAGAGCTGCAATGAACATTTGTGGTACATGACCCTTTTTGAATTATGGGTTTCTCAGGGAATATGCCCAGTAGTGGGACTGCTGGGTCGTATGGTAGTTCTATGTTTACTTTCTTAAGGAACCTCCATACTGTTCTCCATAGTGGCTATATCAACTTACATTCCCACCAACAATGCAAGAGGGTTCCCTTTTCTCCACACCCCCTCCAGCATTTATTGTTTGTAGCTTTTTGATGATGGCCATTCTGACAGGGGTGAGATGATACCTCATTGTAGTTTTGATTTGCATTTCTCTAATGATTAGTGATGTTGAACATCCTTTCATGTGTTCGTTGGCAGTCTGTATATCTTCTTTGGAGAAATGTCTATTTAGGTCTTCTGCCCAGTTTTGGATTGGGTTGTTTGTTTTTAGATATTGAGCTGTATGAGCTGCTTGTAAATTTTGGAGATTAATCCTTTGTCAGTTGCTTCATTTGCAAATATTTTCTCCTATTCTGAGGGTTGTCTTTTCGTCTTGTTTATGTTTTCCTTTGCTGTGCAAAAGCTTTTTAGTTTCATTAGGTCCCATTTATTTTTGTTTTTATTTCCATTTCTCTAGGAGGGGAGCCAAAAGGGATCTTGCTGCGATTTATGTCGTAGTGTTGTGTCTATGTTTTCCTCTAAGAGTTTGATAGTGTCTGGCCTTACATTTAGGTCTTTAATCCATTTTGAGTTTATTTTTGTGTATGGTATTAGGGAGTGTTCTAATTTCATTCTTCTACATGTAGCTGTCCAGTTTTCCCAGCACCACTTATTGAAGAGGCTGTCTTTTCTCCATTGTATATTCTTGCCTCCTTTATCAAAAATAAGGTGACCATATGTGCGTGGGTTTATCTCTGGGCTCTCTATCCTGTTCCATTGATCTATATTTCTGTTTTTGTGCCAGTACCATACTGTCTTGATTACTGTAGCTTTGTAGTATAGTCTGAAGTCAGGGAGCCTGATTCCTCCAGCTCCGTTTTTCACTCTCAAGATTGCTTTGGCTATTCGGGGTCTTTTGTGTTTCCATACAAATTGTGAAATTTTTTGTTCTAGTTCTGTGAAAAATGCCAGTGGTAGTTTGATAGGGATTGCATTGGGTGGTAGAGTCATTTTCACAATGTTGATTCTTCCAATCCAAGAACATGGTATATCTCTCCATTTGTTTGTATCATCTTTAATTTATTTCATCAGTGTCTTATAGTATTCTGCATACAGATCTTTTGTCTCCTTAGGTAGGTTTATTCCTAGGTATTTCATTCTTTTTGTTGCAATGGTAAGTGGGAGTGTTTCCTTAATTTCTCTTGCAGATTTTTCATCAGTGGTGTATAGGAATGCAAGAGATTTCTGTGCATTAATTTTGTATCCTGCTACTTTACCAAATTCATTGATTAGCTCTAGTAGTTTTCTGGTAGCATCTTTAGTATTCCCTATGTATAGTAACAAGTCATCTGCAAACAGTGACAGCTTTACTTCTTCTTTTCTGATTTGGATTCCTTTTTCTTCTCTGATTGCTGTGGCTAAAACTTCCAAAACTATGTTGAATAATAGTGGTGAGAGTGGACAACCTTGTCTTGTTCCCGATCTTAGAGGAAATGGTTTCAGTTTTTCACCATTGAAAATGATGCTGGCTGTGGGTTTGTCATATATGGCCTTTATTATGTTGAGGTAAGTTCCCTTCATGCCTACTTTCTGGAGGGTTTTTATCTTAAATGGGTGTTGAATTTTGTCAAAAGCTTTTTGTGCATCTATTGAGATGATCATATGGTTTTTATCCTTCAATTTGTTAATATGGTTTATCACATTGATTGATTTGTGTATATTGCAGAATCCTTGCATCTTGGGATAAACCCCACTTGATCATGTGTAGGATCCTTTTAATGTGCTGTTGGATTCTGTTTGCTAGTATTCTGTTGAGGGTTTTTGCATCTATGTTCCTCAGTGATATTGGCCGGTAGTTTTCTTTCTTTGTGACATCTTTGTCTGGTTTTGATATCAGGCTGATGGTGGCCTTGTAGAATGAGTTTTGGAGTATTCCTCCCTCTGCTATATTTTGGAAGAGTTTGAGAAGGCTAGGTGTTAGCTCTTCTCTAAATGTTTGATAGAATTCGCCTGTGAAGGCATCTGGTCCTAGGCTTTTGTTTGTTGGAAGATATTTAATCACAGTTTCAATTTCAGTGCTTGTGATTAGTCTGTTTATATTTTCTATGTCTTCCTGGTTCAGTCTTGGAAGGTTGTGCTTTTCTAAGAATTTGTCCACTTCTTCCAGGTTGTCCATTTTATTGGCATAGAGTTGCTTGTAGTAATCTCTCATGATCCTTTGTATTTCTGCAGTGTCAGCTGTTACTTCTCCTTTTTCATTTCTCATTCTATTGATTTGAGGGTTCTCCCTTTTTTTCTTGGTGAGTCTGGCTAATGGTTTATCAGCTTCATCTTCTCAAAGAACCAGCTTTTAGTTTTATTGATGTTTGCTCCTGTTTACTTCATGTCTTTTGCATTTATTTCTGATCTGATCTTTATGATTTCTTTCCTTCAGCTAACTTTGGGGTTTTTTTGTTCTTCTTTCTCTAATTGCTTTAGGTATAATGTTAGTTTTTTTTATTTGTGGTGTTTCTTGTTTCTTGACGTAGGATTGTATTGCTAGAAACTTCCCTCTTAGAACTGCTTTTGCTGCATCCCATAGGTTTTGGGTCGTCGTGTTTTCATTGTCATTTGTTTCTAGGTATTTTTTGATTTCCTCTTTGATTTCTTCACTGATTTTTTGGTTATTTAGTAGTGTATTTTTTAGCTTCCCTGTGTTTGTATTTTTTACAGATTTTTTCCGGTAATTGATATCTACTCTCATAGCATTGTGATCGGAAGAGACACTTGGCACGATTTCAATTTTGTTAAACTTTCCAAGGCTTGATTTTTTTTTTTTTTTTGTGGTACGCGGGCCTCTCACTGCTGTGGCCTCTCCTGTTGCGGAGCACAGGCTCCGGACGCGCAGGCTCAGCGGCCATGGCTCACGGGCCCAGCCGCTCCGCGGCATGTGGGATCTTCCCGGACCGGGGCACGAACCGGTGTCCCCTGCATCGGCAGGCAGACTCTCAACCACTGCGCCACCAGGGAAGCCCCAAGGCTTGATTTTTGATCCAAGATATGAGTTATCCTGGAGAATGTTCTGTGAGTACTTGAGAAGAAAGTGTGTTCTGTTGTTTTTGTATGGAATGTCCGATAAATTTCAGTTAAGTCCGTCTTGTTTTATGTATCATTTAAAGCTTGTGTTTTCTTATTTCATAATAGATGATCTGCCCATTGGTGAAAGTGGGGTGTTAAAGTCCCCTGTGATTGTGTTACTGTCAATTTCCCCTTTTATGGCTGTTAGCATTTGCCTTATGTATTAAGGTGCTCCTATGTTGACTGCATAAATATTTACAATTGTTATATCTTCTTCTTGGATTGATCCCTTGATCATTATGTAGTGTCCTTCTTTGTCTCCTGTAGTATTCTTTATTTTAAAGTATTTTGTCTGATATGAAAATTGCTACTCCAGCTATCTTTTGATTTCCATTTGCATGGAATATCTTTTTCCATCCCCTCACTTTCAGTCTGTATGTGTCCCTAGGTCTGAAGTGGGTCTCTTGTAGACAGCATATATATGGGTCTTGTTTTTGTGTCCATTTAGCCAGTCTATGTCTTTTGGTTGGAGCATTTATTCCATTTACATTTAAGGTAATTACCGATATGTATGTTCCTATTACCTGTTTCTTTTTCTTTTGGGGTTTGTTATTGTAGGCCTTTTCCTTCTCTTATGTTTCCTGTCTAGAGAAGCTCCTTTAACATTTGTTGTAAAGCTGGTTTAGTGGTGCTGAATTCTCTTAGCTTTTGTTTGTCTGTAAAGGTGTCAATTTCCCCATCAAATCTGAATGAGATCCTTGCTGGGTACAGAAATCTTGGTTGTGGGTTTTTCCATTTCATCACTTTAAATATGTCCTGCCGCTTCCTTCTGGCTTGCAGAGTTTCTGCTGAAAGATCAGCTGTTAACCTTATGCGGATTCCCTTGTATGTTAATTGTTGTTTTTTCCTTGCTGCTTTTAATATTTTTTCTTTGTATTTAATTTTGGTAGGTTGACTAATATGCATCTTGGCATGTTTCTCCTTGGATTTATCCTGTATGGAACTCTCTGCGCTTCATGGACTTGATTAACTATTTCCTTTCCCATATTAGGGAATTTTTCAAGTATAATCTCTTCAAATATTTTCTCAGTCCCTTTCTTTTTCTCTTCTTCTTCTGTGACCCCTATAATTCAAATGTTGGTGCATTGAATGTTGTTCCAGATGTCTCTGAGACCGTTCTCAATTCTTTTTTATTCTTTTTTCTTTATTCTGCTCTGTGGTAGTTATTTCCACTGTTTTATCTTCCAGGTCTCATATCCGTTCTTCTGCCTCAGTTATTCTGCTATTGATTCCTTCTAGAGAATTTTAAATTTCATTTATTGTGTTGTTCATCATTCTTTGTTTGCTCTTTAATTCTTTTAGGTCCTTGTTAAACGTTTCTTGTATTTTCTCCATTCAGTTTCCAAGATTTTGGATCATCTTTACTAACATTATTCTGAATTCTTTTTCAGGTAGACTGCCTATTTCCTTTTCATTTGTTTGGTCTGGTGGGTTTTTACCTTGCTCCTTCATCTGCTGTGTGTTTCTCTGTCTTCTCATTTTGCTTAACTTACTGTGTTTGGGGACTCCTTTTCATAGGCTGCAAGTTCATAGTTCCCCTTGTTTTTGGCATCTGCCCCCAGTGGGTAAGGTTGGTTCAGTGGGTTGTGTAGGCTTCCTGGTGGAGGGGGATGGTGCCTGTGTTCTGGTGGATGAGCCTGGATCTTTTCTTTCTGGTGGGCAGGACCACCTCCAGTGGTGTGTTTTGGTGTGTCTGTGACCTTATTATGAATTTAGGCAGCCTCTCCGCTAATGGGTGGGGTTGTGCTTCTCTTTTGCTAGTTGTTTGACATAGGGTGTCCAGCAGTGTAGCTCACTGGTCGTTGAGTGGAGCTGGGTCTTAGCATTGAGATGGTGATCTCTGGGAGAGCATTCGCCATTTCATATTACGTGGAGCTGGGAATTTTCTGGTGGACCAATGTCCTGAACTTGGCTCTCCCTCCTCAGAGGCACAGGACTCACAAGCGGTCAGAGTACCAAGATCCTGTCAGCCACACAGCTCAGAAAAAAAGAGAGAAAGAAAGAAAAAAAGAAGGAAAAAGTACAATAAAATAAAATAGAGTTATTAAAATAAAAATAAAAAATTTATTAAAAATTAAAAAGAAAACAGAAAGAAAGAAGAGAGCAACCAAACCAAAAAAGAAATCCACCAGTGATAGCAAGTGCTAAAAACTACACACACACACACACACACACACACACACACACACACACACACACACACACACACACAAACACAGACAGACAGAACCCTAGGACAAATTGTAAAATCAAAGCTATACAGACAAAATCACATAAAGAAGCATACACATACACACTCACAAAAAGGGAAAAAGGAAAAACATATATATATCTTTTGGGAAGTCTGAGGTCTTCTGTCAGGGTTCAGTAGGTGTTCTGTAGGAGTTGTTCCACATGTGGATGTATTTCTGATGTATTTGTGGGGAGGAAGGTGATCTCCATGTCTTACTCCTCCGCCATCTTGAAGGTCTCCTCTAATCCATGGCTTTTTATTGGTTAAGTCCTTGTCAGGTAAGAAGACTTTTTATCTTCCTGTTGGGGTCTGTTATCTTTACAGGGCATGAAAGCTCCCTCTTCTGGTCTCCCAACTCTATTTAATTGAAGTTTCTGTTTATTAATTTTTTACCCTTCCCCCCTTTGATCAAGATCTTTTTCCTGAAAGCATCAAGAGTGTCAGGTTTTCTATTTTCAGTGATATTTTATCCCAATATCAGGAAAGACCTTTCCTGCATGTTGTGTCTCACACTGGAGGGAAAGTGCACAGATTGGAAACCTAGTGAGGTCACATTTGAGTAACAAGGAGGGGTGGGAAGGAGAATACTCAGGCATTTTTTGGTCTAAACTCTACATGTCATCAAGATCATAAACAATGGAGATCCCCTGAAGTGTTATGGCATCATCAAAGGTTTGGCAACAAAATTCCAACAGGCCTGGTCCGATTGTCTTGAGAGAGCTTTCTCATCAGATGTCCTCTGCTTTAATTCTGGGAAATCTTTATTTTCAGGTCACCAGATGATGTGCAGGTCCAGACAGCCTTCAGCATCTTCTTTAGGTATGTCACATGAATCCAAGAGTCTACACTTTGGAGTTTGGAGGCACAAGAATTGGTTAGGAATACCTAATAAGGACATTTTCAGTGAGGTTGAGTTGTGTTCTTCTTCTGGAGGTAGCTTTTCCAATAGATGAAATCTCTAATTTGAAAGATGTGATGCTTAGGGTCTTCATCTCCTGAGAGCAAACTATGAAAAGATTGTTCTACCAAAACATGGTTATTCTTAATAGAAGCAATTAGGCCTTTGCAATATTGGAGTTATCTCTCCTTTTGTTGGTTGTATTTCAAAAGAGGCAGGAGCCAAGTGCATTGGGCATCCTTTGACTGTCTCAAAGGGTGAGAGATTAGGAGTTCCCAAAGGGGTGGATTTGAGATTTAGAAGGACCAGTGACAATGCTTTGGAGGTATTTGGAGGGCCTCTACAAATTTTGCCAAATGAGTCTTAATAATGCTGTTGGTGAATTCAACTAAACCAGAGGATTGAGCGTGTTAGACACAGTAACCCATAAAATTGGGTCGGGGTTGTTTTTATTTAATAAAACATACAGAGGTTTGGCCATAAGGGAAAAATTTGAAATCCAATTTCAGCAATAACCAACTAGTCTGAGAAAACCTCACGCTTCGTGCTTAGCTTTGAGTTTTAGGAAACGTAGGACACCATGAAGTCTATCTGGATCCAGGTGTAGCCCTTGTTCTGATAACAGGTGCTCTAAATATCGAAACTGGGTTCGGTCAAACTGCAATTTTTCTTTGACGACCTTAGGTCACTTTAAGCTAAAAGCTTTAGCAAGTGGATGCTGTCTTCCTGTGAGGAGGCTTGAAAAGGAGAGCAAAGAACCACATCATCCACATGTTGCAAGAAAGCAGAGACACTGGGGAACTTTATATCATCCATATCAGCCTTCAGGATTTGCAAGAAATGAAAAGGACTCTCAGTAAAACCCTGAAGCATTACTGTTTAGATGAATTGTTTTTCTTCCCAAGTGAAGGCAAAAAGGTATCGGTTAGCTTTCTCAACTGGGATACTAAAGAATGCATTGCATAATCAATTACAGTAAAGAATTTACTTCCGGTAATTCCCATGGATGTTAGTAATGTATGAGGTTTAGGAAAACTAGGGTGTTGAGGGATAATAATGTTATTGCTCAGAAGTCCTGGACAAACCTCCACCCTCAGCCCTTAGGTTTTCTCACCAGTAAAAGAGGATAATTACAAGGACCAGTACAAGGGATAATGAGGCCTTGACCCTTGTAATCTTCTATAATGGGCTTCTTTACATACAGGGTATTGATTAATTTAGGGAAGAGGTTTTGAGGGATCTACTTGAATCTTGATGGGAGATGCTCTGTGAATTTTGCCAGTATCAGTTAGATATTTTGCCCATAAGAAAAATGGTAGCCAATTTAATAGGGACAAATGATCAGTGTTTCCAGAAACTGTTCTAATATCATCAGAGATGGAACAAATAAAATATGTCAAAGGTTCATTTCATTCACTTGGTTGCTTACTTTGATGACTATTGTCAATTTCTAGAATTACTGCCCCCTTTTGGGATAAATTCCAGTATGATAATTCTCTAAGAATTCTTGGCCTAGTAAATGGATAGGGGTGGAGAAACTAAGGAGAAAAGAATGTGTATCTCTCAAAGGGCCTAAAAAAATAGGAATAGGATCAGAGACAGGAACATCTTGAAGTTCATTTGAAGTATTTGAACTGTTTCAGTACTCTGAGGTAGGGGCTGCATTATAACAGTGGGGTTGAGCACCGAGAGTGTGGCTCTGATGTCCATTGGGACTGAAAGAGATTCATCCCTAGTCTGGAGAAATGTTTCTCTAAATCTATTAAGAAGGAAGGTTGAGGGCTTCCCTGGTGGCGCAGTGGTTGAGAGTCCGCCTGCCGATGCAGGGGACACGGGCTCGTGACCTGGTCCGGGAAGATCCCACATGCCGCGGAGCGGCTGGGCCCGTGAGCCATGGCCGCTGAGCCTACGCGTCCGGAGCCTGTGCTCCGCAAAGGGAGAGGCCACGACAGTGAGAGGCCCGCCTACCGCAAAAAAAAAAAAAAAAAAAAAAAAAAAAAAAAAAAAAAAAGAAGTAAGGTTGGGAAAAGCTCCTGTGGTTTTTCAGAGCCATATCATTGAGAATAGGGAGGACGCTGGAAAGGCTGGTTAGGGGGCTAAATGTGACTGAAGTGCTTAAATTTGTAACAATCTCTTTTCCAATGTCCTGGCTCTTTGCAATGATAGCAGAAACTAGGAGGGTTTTGGTTTCATTTAGGAGCTTTCATTTGCTGGAGTTGATGATTAAGTATTCTAGTGGTCTTCCTTTGAGATAAATCATCTAGAGTAGGCGAGAGCTCACCAGATTAACTAAATCTGGAGTACACACTGTTTCCAATTCCATCCTGGTCTTTTTTACTAGAAGGGAAAGGTCATGATTCAGCCCACTAATAAACATAGCAATTAAAAGCTACCCAGGTGGAATCAACATCTGCAGAAAGACCAAAATTTTCTTTAAAAACTGTCTGAAGTGGATTGTAATATTCATGAACAGGTTCATCAGATTTTTGCATGCAAGCCTGAATTTTGTTCCAATCAACAGGCTTTTGAAAAGCCCTGGGAATTGCTCGATGAAGTTGCCTAGCAATACTGGTGTGATCATATAATAATTTGCGGGCTGGTCTCCCGGTGGTAATTTTAGAGGCCTTTCAGGATTTTCCAATTAGCAGTTGTCATCCAATGTTGGGTCTGACATTCATCAACAAGTATATGAACTAGCTGATATAAGTCAGAGAAACGAGATTGATAAATTTGAACGACTATATGAAAATCCTCATCAAATCTGTGAGGATCTTCAGCTACTTTGGGAAAATCTTTGACTATGGCTCACAGTTCAACTTTAGTCCAGGGAATATAAGAAATTAAGCGTTTCCCCCCTGGATCCTCATAAGGCTTAATTTTAAAGGGACAGGTTCTGACAACTTTGGAGGAAAAGGGAGTGGAAAGAGTTTCAGAGAAAAGGGGAAGTTTGATAGGAAAATTAGTTGAGGGAAACTGAGGGTAGAGAGAAGGTGTAGATAGCGTAGAGGGAAGGAGAAAGATGGTGCCAGAGGTGACTCTGACGTCACGGAGCCGAGGAAGAGAGACAAGACAGCAGGGGAGGCAGAGCCTGAGACCAAGAGGCCGAGGAAGAAGAGCCCGCGCCTTCAGGATCCATTTTATCTTCCTCTAATAGCTTGTTTGCCTCAGTTAACCTTAAAATCTTCTCTTGAAGCGAGACAATTTTAGATTCCTGATTGGAAAGCCTCAAAATATCAATTGAAATAGGCATCCTATTCAGTTCTGGAAATTTTTGAGCTCCTGTAGTCCAATTTGGTTTTAAAGAAATTAAGTTTGGGTATTTCAAAAGTTTCCCATAACTGCCATTGATATTCTAAATTTCCTTTGGTCTCCTTGGTCCATTTTGTTAGAAATGCACATCAGGAAGGACTGTGGCTTTTTAAAATAATATCGGCCAAGTCCTTGTAGGGGGGCACCCTTAAAATATTTATATAACTGTGATCTCTTTTCTCAGAGGTTTTTCTCTAGAGTAAAGAACAATTTTCAAATAGCTCAAACAGTTTACAGCTCAAACAGTTCAATTCAAACAAGCTAATCCCAGCCAGTTCTAAAGAGACAGCTTGGTCTGGGAGAAGTCAGGCCAAAGGCTTTTTTAGCCAGTTTCCAGAGAACAGCCCCTTCCAAAAGAATAGGCCAAAGGCTGAAAAACTGGCACAGATTCAGAGAAGCAGCCCCTGCTCCAGAAGCAAAGAGCAAAAAAGGCATTTTCAGCCAGGTTTGGTTTAAACAGTCTGATCTCAAAATCAGACTAAAGTGCCAAATGAATACTTCCATATGGAACAAGGCCTTAACTAGAAAGATAAAGCCTTAAAATAGATCCCAAATAAAACTTGGAGAGCTCCAGAAGCAAAGAGGGTGGAGCTTGGATCCAAAAGAAAGAGCTACCTTCAAAATCCAGGGTCAGAGAGAAAAGTGGTAAGCAACAGTGGGCTCAATTTTGAGTACCACATCTGTTTGCTCACTGGTCTCGGAGTTGTTGGGGGTCTTCTCCCGTCCTTACAGGGGCCACCAAATGTTGACCTAAACCAAATAGCCTGCCAGATATTTCTCTAGCAAAGATGAGTTTATCTGGGATCAGCAGAGAATTATTGAATGCAGTTTGGGATCTGCAATGATGACAAGCTACATGTTAGCTGCCACACAGCAAGGGAAGGAGAACACTTTTACAGAGGGTAAAAGGAAGTTGGGATGACAATAGTAAATAAAGAGTCCATGGCTTTTCATTGGCCGAATCCTTGCCAGGAAGGAGGAGGAGTCTTTCTTCTTCCTGTTGGGCTCTGTTATCATCGCAGGGTGGGAGAGCGCCCCTTTCTGATCTCCCCTTTCAGATCTCTTATGATCTGAATTCTATTTAACTGAGGTTTCTGTCTATTAATTTTTTACAACTTAAGAATTTGCTTAAAGGGTATAGCTTATGTTAATTACTTTTATCACAAAAATAATAATAACAACAAATAAAGAGGGCAAGAGGAACTTTATACAGGTGATGGATATAGTTACGACAAAGATTGTGATGGTTTCATTGTGTATATGCATCTCCAAATCATTAACTTGTATGTATTAAATATGTACACCTTTTATATGTCAATCATACCTTAATAAAGTATATTTTTAAAAAAGAACTTATTGTGACAAAGCACAAAAAGTGATAGCTTTAACTATAATAAATATAGTGGTTCTTTGAAAAAACAACAGAATATTTACCTAATTTAATGAACTTCTACCTAATTAATAAAGAAAGTGAAGAAAACACAGACATACAAAGTAAGAAATGGCATAAAGGTAATAACATTGAAACAGAAGAACTATTTAAAAAAATATTGAAGATGCTACTTTAAAAACCTCTATGCAAATAAATTTAAAAGCCTAGTGTAAGTTAATACATTTAGGAAAATAACTTTTACCAAAACTGATCTTTTAGAGATAAAAAGCTTAAAACATTAATTTCTGTAGAAGAAATCTTAAAAGTTACTAAGGAACTACTCTACAATAAAGCACCAGGCCTAGTTAGTTTGCCAAAGAAGCCTACAAACCTCTAAAGAACAGATAATCACAATGCGAAATAAAATGTGAGTGGAGTAAATGAAGAAAAATGCCCCAACATTTTTTTGAAGCTAGTTTAAAATCAATAATTAAACCAAATAAAGATAGCACAAAAAGTTACAAACCAGTAAATAGAGTATTCATTACCCACTATATAATGAAAAGTAAGTGATATTTATTTCAGGAATGCAAGGTTGGTTATTTATATAAATATAGATATATGTTAGCAGATGAGAAATAGTCCCACTCTCCCCTCTATTGCCTCTCTATTATTTAGTTATTTAGCACTGTACTGGAGGTATTACCTAAGGCAATTTGATAAAAGAATTCAGTTAGAGACATCTGAATTAGAAAAGAAGTAATAATTCTCTATTAGCAAAAGATACAATAGTACACCTAGAAAACATGAGAGAATCAATTATAATATTGTCAAACAAAAAAATGAGTAAGGTAGCAGGGTATACAAATGATATTCAAAAATCAGTAATTTGGGGCTTCCCTGGTGGCACAGTGGTTAAAAATCTGCCTGCCAATGCAGGGGACACGGGTTCAAGCCCTGGTCCAGGAAGATCCCACATGCCGTGGAGCAACTAGGCCCGTGAGCCACAACTACTGAGCCTGCGCGTCTGGAGCCTGTGCTCCGCAACAAGAGAGGCCGCGATAGTGAGAGGCCCCCACACGGCGATGAAGAATGGCCCCCGCTTGACACAACTAGAGAAAGCCCTCGCACAGAAACGAAGACCCAACACGGCCAAAAATAAATAAATAAATTTTTAAAAAATCAGTAATTTTCATACATGTTAATAACCAATTAGAAAATAAATGTTAGCAAACACCTCATTTTCAATCATTAAATAAAATTAAAATACTTGGAAATTAACTTAGAAAATGAGCAAAACCAACATGAAGAAAAGCTTGAAATATTCCTAAAAGACACAAATGTAAATTTGTACAAAGAAAACACATTCCTGTTCTTCAACAGAAGTCAACATCATAAAGATGTCAGTTCTCCCAAAAGTAATTTGTAAATCTTATACAGTTCAATAAAGTACCAATAAACTAGTTTTATGCAGCTAGAAAACTTGATATTAAATTTCATGTGAAAAAATAATCATGCAAGAACAACTAAGAAAAAATAGAAAAAGAGAAACTGTAACAGACTCACAAAATATTAAAACATAAAATAGACTCTATAATGAAAGCAGTATAGTATTGGCCCATAAATATAGACCAGTGGATAACAGAAATTTCAGAAACAGACCAAGTTACATATGGAAATTAAGTACATAATAAAGACGGCATCACAAATCACTGGGCAAATATAGGCTTTTTCTTAAATGGTGCTGAGATCATTGGCTAGCCATTTTAAAAAGGATGGAGATGGGCTTCCCTGGTGGCACAGTGGTTGAGAGTCCCCCTGCCGATGCAGGGGACGTGGGTTCGTGCCCCGGTCCAGGAAGATCCCACATGCCGCGGAGCGGCTAGGCCAGTGAGCCATAGCCGCTGAGCCTGTGCGTTCGGAGCTTGTGCGCCGCAACGGGAGAGGCCACAACAGTGAGAGGCCCGTGTACCGCAAAAAAAAAAAAAAGGATGGAGGATGATGATCCATGTCAGACACCATATGTAAGAAAAAACTCCAAATGGGTCAGGGACTTACATATAAAAAAATGCATACAAATAGAAAAAGACAAGATGTGTAAGTTCCTCAAAAACCTGGGTGTAGAAAAGGCTTTCTAAATATGACTCAAAATCCAGATGTAATATTGAAAAATTGCTGAATTCTACTATACTAGAAAAAGCCAAACTTTTGGATGGTGGAAACACAATAAAGCAAATGTAAAAAAAAAAAAGAAAAAACAACAAACTGGAGAAAAGTTTACATGTACAGCATAGCTAAAGGTTAGTATCCCTAATATATAAAGAACCATCGATAGCATTGTAGTGACTGTCTAGAAGTATCAGAGCAATTATTCACTTTATTTCTGAAACTTCTTTGTCATAATTATGCCTTTCATATAGAATCATTCATGTGGTAGTTTAAAAGAAAACATACACTTCCACTATTTGAATTATATTTGTGTGTAGCTGTAAATTCAGAATACAGAGTATAGCTGTAAATTCAGAGCCTTAGGCAAAATTGTCTTTTTGCAAATTGAATTAAGAATCGTTTGACTGCAAAAGTCATATCCACAGCCTGACTTTATGCTAATTGGCTAGGTGATTCAGGTTTTAAAAACAAATTTCTTTCCCTCGTCCCCTAATCAATTTACTGCTCTGTCTTTGAAGTTTTACTACACATTCCGGACGAGCCTATGGGTAAATCCACCACAGTCTCTTTGACTAAATGGTTGTTAATGAATACAATATTGAGCTTTTTTGTTGGCTAAATTACCTCTAACAAGATATTTTAGAGTTAATTTAATGAAGTGCACTAGGAAGTTAAGTAAGTGGCTTATTTCATTGAATGAGGCAAGTTGGAAGAGAATAAACACAATAAATACTGTAAGGTGTGAATAATTTTCTTGTTTACAAAGTATTTTGAAATCCTTCAAGTTGAAAATGTTAACTCCTGTCATTAATCCCTTCCTTCTATGTCTTATCTCCGTACATATTGGATTGATAAATTTATTTTATCTTTCTATTTTGATCCAGGATGATTTCACATAAACCATATATAATTAGTACATGATGTTACTATGTAACTTAAATAATGGATGTATCCAAATAGTAAAGTAGAAAAAGCAGTATTTTTTACTTATATTACCTATAGGAATACTTGTGTTGTTTTCAAAATGTCAATTAGAATTAAGAGGAATTGCACGGCTATCTTTCCTACTTTTAAGAAATACCTCTCACACTAAATATCTGCATATTGATTTAAAGTTTACATAACATTTTACGTATATTATCACTTGATTCCTACAACAAATCTTCAAGATAAACAAAGAAGGGATTTTCTTTTCTGTTTTAAAGATAGGAAAACAAAGGATCTAAAAGAGGTTAAGGACATCAGATCATATTGCTGGTATTGCTGAGCTTTTCCTATAAACTTAAGTGCTTCTGTGTAAAATAAAGTTGATTCTTTAAATGGTCTGGGGATAAATTGTTGCTGCACGCAATAAAACAAACATCTGGCATTGGCTTCTTTAATTTAGATAGTCTACCACCCCTTTGCTGAATCGACAAATGCTTCAGGGGAGAGTTTTCCTGATATTTCTAGCACCGCTGGGCAGGGCTCAGCAGTGCATTAGTTGGAGTGCATATGTACTTTCATCAAATATTATGAACTCTTCTGAACACAGATAAGGAACAGGGACACCCTCTGGACAATCAGTCCAGAAACTTGTTGACTTGCCACAAACACATGCTGTACTATTGGGTTGAGTTGGAAGAAGTCCTGTGCTGGCAAAAGTTTAACAATTGGCTCTCTAGGAAACCAGAAATCCTGATTTGTAGGGTTTGCCATCTCTGTTCTGTAACTATTCTCACCATGGCCAGTTTCAAACTTCTGACATGGTTATCACTGAACTCAGAGTTGGGAAGAGATGTGCACAATCGGCTCTCATGGGCCGATGTGATTCAGCCCCAGCACATTACTGGTTGAAAGTCGCCATTAATTTCCAAGGGTCTGAAGGGTAGCATTTGGAGAAGGGGTAGTGGAGAATATACCTTTGGATTTAGATTTTGTATTTTACCTGGATCACCTGATATTTTTCACCTAATCCATAACCAGTGTAAGACCAGGGAAATGTAAAATGTTTTGTGTTAAATTATTGAGAAATAACCTTCAATGAGGAGAATTATCTTACTCTTCAGATATTCTGTCTAGGTGTCCCTCTGGTTCCCTGCACTATCACCACCAAAAAGTAGAAGGCTAGAAACAGAAAAAACAAAATTCTGTTAATATATCTAGGTAAAATTCTTAGAATTTCCATTACAAAATTGACCATGTTTAACTATGTGCATCTCATACATCAATGGTTTTCAAAGTGAGGTCTCTGGAGCAACAGCACATGGGAATAGATTCTCCACCCCACCCGGCATCTACTGAATTAGAAATTCTAGGGGTGGAACCCAGGAATCTATGTTTTAATAAGCTCTCCAGTTGATGCTGATGCAGGCTCAAGTTTGAAAATCACTGTCTTAGAACAAGTAACTTTAACGTGGAAGGACTTTTTCCCCCTATTGGTTTAATGAATAAAATTCTAGAAAGAGATATAGGCAATTTTATTTCTTGACATTCTTTCGTTATCTGGAATGACTTTTTTCTCCTATGTTAACCAAAACCTTCAAATATTATTTACCTTTTGCTGTTAACTTCTATGATGGAATAAACTCATTCTTTTGTGAAAAAGTTACCTGAATCCTCTAAGACTTCTGAACTACTTCAACTACATTTAATTCTACTTTAAACACAGCACAAGTAGATTTGAATTGTAGGGCTTTTAGGGAGATGTTTATTTTGTAGCTAATAAAGGGTGAGAGTATCCTTACAGAAATTTCTGCTTGAATCCCTGGCCTAACACTTTTATGTGGGGGGTGTCTCTTTAGACTAAATTTAAGTCCTATAATGAACAGTGAATCCTCTTTTTCCTATTCTTCAGAATGTAGTTTAACTCACTAGCTCCCAAGTATTTGGAGAAAAAAGTACTCCGCTGCACGGGTGATTAGCTGAAGATCGGGCTCTTCCCAGATAGTAGCTACATCCATTTAAGACGAGACAGTTTCCACAATTACTTATAAAGTCAACAAAGCCCAGGTTTATTGGACTTTTTTCCTTTCTCTTCTCCCAGATATTTTACTCCTTTCTTCCCTGCTTGGATTCTTTCCCAAGCCACCTCTCTCTATTTTATCCCAACTTAACTTTTATTTTCCAGCTTCTCTCTTTTTCTAATCCTACTAATTTTTGCTCTCTGAGTTTTATCCTGGTTCCTCTGTTACACACGGGCTGGCTCCAATTATGGAAACCTTATATTTACTCTTTTAAGATCCATATTTGAAAACAGGCTCCTTCACAGATAAGTACACTTTTTTGTAAATAGACTACTCTGATTCAGAGAAACTCTTACTGACATTATAAATAAGATTATTGGTTCTGGTTTCAGATAATCAGGAAAGTAAAAACCTTGCCCTATTGACAGGATCTGCTGGACTTTTCCCCCCCTTGCTTACTTAATGGTTTATAACTTTTTGAAGGTAAGTTCTTAAAGCCAGAAAGGTTTAAAGCTATTTTCTGGGCTTCCACCCACTTCCTGTCATTTTGTTTATCATTCTTCACAAAGTACAGGTAATTGTTTCCTTGCTTTTTAAAGGTACATTATTCAGATTATTTTGAAGGGCATAACATCCAAGAACTGCTGTAATTTTCACTGTTTTAATATATAAATTACAACTTTAACATTTGCTGTTTTAATATCCGAATACCCTACAAAGGATCGCAATATTTCTCTCTACATTTTCTTAGACAATGTAAATGTCACACATCTATCACTTCTTTAAGTTTGAAATACTATAAAAATCTGAAATATTCATTTATCAGAACACTAATTCTTTGGTCCCTCAGGTTGTAGGCGCTCTTTTTAATGTGCAACTATGTGGAAGATTATCCTATAGCTCCTCTCCCATCTCAGTGCAGTTGAGAATTCTGACACTTTCTTGGCACTCTTTAGATTTTGTATCTCATGCTAATGTTTAATTCTCATTAATTTTGTTGAATGAACTCATTCTATCCTGCATTAAATTAAGTAAAGGGGCAGTGTGTTCATTTAGTTTTTGTTGTCATTTGTGTGGTCAAAAACTAATAGTATCAACCAATACATAAGAATTTAGCATAGATTCTATGACTGATTCAATCAAGCATATTTTTAGATTCCTAAATATTCATACTTACTTAAAAGTATATAAGTACTTAGGTGTTCTTATACACCACATATTTCCAAAATTATTTTTGAAAAAATTAAAAATAGAGAAAAGTACACAGAAATATCATAGACAATTACATATAGAAATTAATAAATGCTAGCATTTTGTGTTATTTGCTTCATAAATTTTAATAAAAGAAAAATTATAAGTACAGTTAAAATTTCCATTGTCAAAAAAATTTCCATTGTCCACCACTCCCATTCCTTCACTATTATAAATTTGATATATGTTCTATCAGTTCTTATTTTATATTTCAACATATATATAAGTGCATCAATGAATAAAATACAATTTGTAGCTGTTTCAAAAATTTTATATAAATGGCTATTATTTAATCGTCAAAGTATAGACTTGTTTTATTTAATTTACTACTGTACACTATTCCATTCTGCTAATCTTCTACATTTTTAAACTCATTTCTGTACTGACAGCCATTTTTTTTTGCTGTTATAGACAATTTTTCAGTGAACAACTTTGTATACGTCTCTTTATGACCCTGTTGGAGGTATTTTTCTATTAGGATAGACATCATGACACTTGTTGTGTTGTAGGGTATGGGTATTTCCAACGTGACTAGATTCCCTTTAAGTGTTGAACAACGTGGTTATACCAATGCACACTTCTACAAGCTCTGAATGAAGTTTCAGTTTCCTTATTTATTAGTCAATATATAATGATGGTAGATATATAACATTTATCAGCATAATGAGTGAGAGATTTTCTTATGGTATTAGTTGCACTGTTTCTGATACTCAGACTTTCTCTTTTGTGACTTCCCTATTCATATCTTGTTTAGGTTTTATTGCATCTTTTGTCTTTTTCTTGTTTATCTGCATGAGTCCTTTAAGTATTATAGATTTAAATAGTATCTTTATTTAATATGTTGCAAATATCTTTTAGTATGTTGCTTATCTTTTAACTTTGATTATATATATACAACTTGTTAATTATTAAAAATGTTAATTATAATGTATCTTCTGATTGACCAAGAAGTATAATATCAATAATTTGTGTTCCAATTCTCCTTGACTTATAACTCTAATTTGATATCCAAGTTGAGAAGTAATATTTAACTTTTAGGAAAAATATATTTGGAAAACTGACCTCATTGGGAATAATTGTAATTACTATGCTTCTTTGATCAATGACATCAATGAGCTTTGAATTCTTAAAAGATATGGAACTATATATGGTACTGATTAAGGACTAGTTTCCCAAAGTTTCTATGTTTTGGCACTGAAAGGACCCTTAGAGATCATCTTTTTCTTGCTTTACACAGTCTGGAACTAAAATCCAGAGAATGTAGTGACCAAAAACCCAGTATCCATGGGGACATGCAGCCAGAATCAATGCCTATTTATTACTAGTTTGGGGTAGTTTCCACTGAACCACAGTCAAAGCAGCTCCAAGAGCAAATAGATGAATTTCACTTTTCAGAGTTAAAGTTAATGGTATTCCTAACTAGCGTATTTCCTTTCCTTCGGAATTGAGTAACATTGGACAGTCAGTTCTCAGATTTTCAATAATACCAACTTTCTTTGTAATGGGGGAAGGTAAGAACGTGATTCAATTAGGCTCTTTAAACAAGTGAGAAGGGCACACACACCACATCATTGCTCTTCCTGGCAACTTCACTCAGCAGGTAGCAGGGACTGGAAATAAATCTGACTTGCAGAAGTGTTACCAATTTCAGCGCCTAGAAAATTGTTCTCTCATTTAGAGAAATTCTCTAGTAAGGCTGAACTAATCCCAGGTTTCCATGTGCAAAAGTTAAGTTTTAAATATTGTTCATAATATGGAGAATGTTGACCACAGAATAATTACAGTGTAATTATGTTTGTCGTATGTTTACAACAAATTCCTATAACAGGAAGAGCAGTAAACATTGCATATGCTTAACTACTTACTTTTACCTTTAGTGCATCTACACCATACATACACATCCATTTGCTACAGGAATCAATTTACCCATTCAGTTTTGTTGTTGCTTTTCTAGCTGAAATAACTTGTGGTTGGTACAGGGATTAAACAAATACAACTAAGAATACAGCTTTGGATCGGTGTGTACCTATTTTAAAGGGGAGCTGAAATGCTCTCAAGCATAACCTGAGCTTTTTATTCCTGAGTTCTTTGTAAGTAGGCGCCCTTTCATCTTTTTATGGTAGTTCACCATTTATTTACATCTTTTAATAGTATATTTTGTAGTTCTGACATCAAGGACTATATGTTCTTTCCAGTGTTCTTTTCAGGTTCAGATCAAAATAAAACCAGAGGGTATTAGAGGCAGGAAAAAATTAGTATTTTAACGCTGTAGTACTCTCACATAGGAAGGAAATCTACATCACAAGCAAGTATACATATGCAATTCCTATAGCATAAAGCACGCTGAGTCTTAGAGGTCAGTTTGTGTACCCCATGATATCCTCCAGTTGCCATGGCAATTACTTGTTTTCATTGGGTAACTGAGCGAATGGCCACATCTGTTCTTGCTGAGCTCTCTTCCCCGCCCCCCCAACACAGAGCATAGGGAATAGATTCATTTCTTAGTGCTCAAAGATTTACGTGCATGACTGTCTCCACATCAAGGAGAGACTGTAAATCTTAAGTCAGAAAGTCACACTTGTCCTTGAGTCCCTCCTTTTTTTCTGCCCCAAAGTTCTTCTGTTCTTATATAAACACAACCAAATATGCATTTATTCAATGGAAAAGGAGACATAACATTCCCCTTAGGCAATAAAGAAATATATATATATATATATATATATATATATATATGGATATATATTGAAGAAATGGTAACTTGTCCACTGGCATGATGATACTCTGGAATTCAAAATAAAAGATTCTTTTGGATAAATCTGCATTTATTTCTTTTTCTTTTTTAAGCAAATATGTCTTAATTAATAAAGTCCTTCAGGTAAGTATTTAGACATCTTAATTCTGATGTCAGTTAGGACAAGAAGACATTTTTGCACCTTGATAAATTTGTAACAGCCTCACTGAAATAAGTAACAGCTGCACTGAGTTAATTCTTTTCCATTTCCTGCATCCCCAGAGAGAGAGAAGTGACAACAATGATGTTAGAGGCATTCAGGCCAACATTCAACTCACTAACACTGAAAGTCATGAAAGAGATAATTTCTGGTATTTCTCTTATATCTTTTTTTAATCTGAGGATCACAAGATACCATCTGAGAGAAGAGACAGCACAGGGCTTCTCTTTCTTCC
Source organism: Delphinus delphis (assembly GCF_949987515.2). Classification (NCBI taxonomy): domain Eukaryota; kingdom Metazoa; phylum Chordata; class Mammalia; order Artiodactyla; family Delphinidae; genus Delphinus; species Delphinus delphis. The sequence continues at coordinate 48,055,597 of NC_082695.1, read as the reverse complement.
TCTAGTTATAAAGCACTTTTCTCAGGCTAAAGCCTCATATTCCTATTCTTCTAAAATGGTAGAAACTACTCTGTATATTTTGCTAAAGTTTTCCTGGGAGGATTAGGCTGAATCCTCAAGATCTAAGAGATTTTCTAAAGGTGCTGCTTTGGTTGATTTGAAGTTTTCTTAAATACTTCTGGATAGATGAGGGAAGTCTGAAATTCTTAGGTACAAGAAATCCTATTGGCCAACTCTACTCAACTTGACAGTCAATTGGTTTTCCAGATATTTTCATAAGGTGTGAAGGCAGAAAGTTTAAGAAGCAGAGGGACTCCATGGTGGCGAAAAATTCTGACAGAAAAGCCAGACACCTGTTCTCAAGCTGACCTAAGAGTTAAGCCAAACCTGAGGAGATCAAGGGAGCAAGATGAAAAAGTGAGTATTTGAGCACAAAGGCAGGGATGAGCTTAATACATGGTGAGAGAATCCAACAGTAGAATCCAAACGAAATTCAAGATTCAAGCTATTCATCAGAGGCCCAGGCATGTGAGAGTTTAATTCCTCTTCCTGAGGAGTTAGAGTAGGTCTGAGCAGGATATCAGGTCACAATGGCTGAAATGCAGTTCCAGGAATAGGCCCTGGGTTACACATTATTGGATTATCCAGAGCAACCAAGAGCAGGAAGAACGGAAGGGCAAGTTCAGGAGAGTCCTACGGTCCAAGGATGAGTTGAATTATGTGCTGTGCAATGCTTGAGCATGGGGCTTGAGACAAGAGGCCAAGTAAAAAGGTCAGAACTCAGGGGTGTACAGGATTGGCACAGGGAAGTAGAGGTTGTTGGAAAGGGGAGAGTACCAAAGGGATTACTTCCAGCAAGGCTAGTGTGCCTTTGAGTGGGTCAGCCTGATTTAAATGCACCGTATCCAGCTGGGCATATGAAAGTTCTGAGAAATCAGTGTAGAGAGTCAAGAGGTACCTGTGTCAGACATTGGCTTTATGAAATTTACATATGATAGACATTCATGTTCCTCTGCTGAGTCCATGGCTAAAAAATCTTAGCACTGGCTAATTCAGGGACTTTGTCATTATCACAGAAAATAGGCCAAAGAGCTGAAAGCCACAAGCAGATCCCTCATGTCACTGCTGCTGTGGCCCCGTCAGAAGGCATGGAGCTATATGCACTTAACAACTTGCCTATCGGTTATCACCATGTAGTATTTAAAATTAATAAGCCAGATTAGGCCAACATGTTGGATTTCTCCCTTCCTTTCTTCCTTCATTTCAGCAAATATTATGGAATGCAGACTGTGTGCAAGACAGAATGCTACGTGACACGGCGATGATGCACATGGAAATGGTAAAAATGCCCAGTTCCTCCCTCAAGGGGCTTAGAGTCTTGAAGAGAGACAGATGTTACATAGCTCACTTTGCCAATCAGGACTCTTCCTTAATCCACTTCTCTAGGTGATCTCTATTTCTGTCTTTTTCTTTCATCCCTGACCAATTATGCATGCATTTTCTATCGCTTTTTGCTCCTTTGATTAGTACTGCCTTTCCTGCCCTACTCGAGGCTCTTCCTCATCTGCGCTTCTCCTTCTCCTACTCCCTACCCCTCCCCTTACCCTTGGCACTTTCAAGTGGTATTTAGACTCTTATGAAAATGTGGTTGGATAAAATTTAGAGATTTACATCTGACTTGAGTCTTCAGATTGTTTCCTGAGAGATGACACCGACTGGGTTGATGATGGAGACGGGGAGAATGGGGTGATTGTAATTTAAATATTTATTATTTGTGTAATTAGAGTATCTCCATAAAGTTGTTCTCAGATCCTATTAGGAGGTAATTCCATGAAGGCAAGGATGGGTTTCTTTTAGTTCACATTTGTAGCCTCAGTGCCAAAACAGTCCTTAGCACATCGTAAACACTCAATATTTGGTGAATGAATGCATACATAAATGAATGAACAATTAGATGAATGAATAGTGGAGGACAGGGCAAGAAGAAATAGGAAGGACTGGGAAGGCATTTCTGCTGGCTCTTGGAATGAATGTCAGAACGGATATGTTTACATGTGGGGCATGGTACAGGAAATATACACTACCAAACGTAAGGTAGATAGCCAGTGGGAAGCAGCCGCATAGCACAGGGGGATCAGCTCGGTGCTTTGTGACCACCTGGAGGGGTGGGATAGGGAGGGTGGGAGGGAGGGAGACGCAAGAGGGGAGAGATATGGGAACATATGTATATGTATAACTGATTCATTTTGTTCTAAAGCAGAAGCTAACACACCATTGTAAAGCAATTATACTCCAATAAAGATGTAAAAAAAAAAAAAGCCTTGAGATACTGAATCAAAATTCTGTCCACTTCACATATTTTATTGGAGATGGTCCTTGCTCATCTCTGCAGGACTCTGCAGAAAAGTCAAAATCTTGTGTTTACTCATCTCATAGGCCTTGGAGTCAGCTGGACCTGGCTTTACATGTCATAGCTCTGGGGCAAGTTACCTAATCTTCATCCCCAGCCCCATTATTTTGGAAACTGGAAACTGATGATTATCTGACAACATGTCTGTGAGGGTTAAAAATGAAGTGGCCAGAATCATTTCATATAGATGCTCAATGAAGCCTTTCTCTTTCTTTACAGCACTAGCTGTTCTTCCTGCCCTTCCCCACTGGCTGCTCACTCATCATCAGCCAATTTTATTTCCAATTCAGTCCATATCTTCTTTGTTAATGGGAAAAGTAAACTATTTAAATAAATGATGACAATTATAGCACATTTGCATGTTAAAGAGAATCCTGGCAAATAAATTCTGGATAAAATGGATAATTTCAAAGACTAAAGCCAGTCAGAACAAATAACACAAGACAAATAATATGAGCAATTATTTGCAATAAGGAACTGAAAGTCTCAAGTTGTTCTTTCAGAGTACACTTGAGTTCTTATTAGTCATAACTTTGTATTTATACAATCAATATAAATGAGAGTTTGAAAAGATCTTATTAGCCTTAATCCATCTTCACAAGTAGTGCTATTTTATCCCATTTTCAGACATAGAAGGTATTTAAAGTTACAAAAGAAATAAAGCATTCTTTTGGCTTCCAAGTTTGACAGATTTTTTTTTTTTCAGGGAAATCTCTGGGGTTTATTTAAAATAATTCTTTGAGTGAAATTAAACGTTAATTACCAAATTATTATTTCATGTTTTAGCCACATAGATGAATGCGCTTTTGCACAAAGATTTATAGACTTTTTAAAAAGCAATAGCTCGACTGTTATACAGCACAGTAGTTGTCTTTCATAAGTATGAACCAGTATAAAATGAACAAGCTTTATTCATCAGTACATTCTTACATTTATCTTAATTGACTAAAAGTATCCCTTGATTCTTCTGCATATTGATCAAAATATTGTGACAATGACATAGGGAAGGAAATTATCCTATTTAAAATACTGGTAAAAACAAAGTTATTCTGAACCAAGCTTTATTAGATATGTCAAATAATCATCCATTTTTTAAAAACTATATTTTCCTTTAAAATGCCAAGAAGATATAATTAATTCACTACATGTTCTGCTTAAACTAGTAATAACTATAATAAATATTTGAAGGTAAAATTATAATCTAGATCTCTTTATAAAATTACCTCTGTGTTTATTACATTTGTGAGTAAAAACAATCTAGTTTAAATGAAAGGTAAATAAAACGCAAGTGATAAAATAAGTAAAGGACAATGCTTCACTTGAGATTTTCGATTTCTTTTTCTGTCAGGACTCAGACCTGAGACTGAAATACCTTTTTACTCAGGGAGAAGTAGGAGTCATAAAGTGCTTTTGTCTAAGCACTGGTATATCAGGGCTTTTCTGCAGGATTGGAGGGGCAGTGTCCCCCAGAGACAGCCTGTCCAGTGGCTATCACCACAGTTCACTGTGTGCTTCCTGAGAGTACCTGGGGTGTAAAGTGTTTAGTCACTATGCCTACTCTATTCTTTTTCTCTTCAAATAAAGTCAGTTGTGAGTGAAAAGCTATTTCTTGGCATTTCTTAAATTTAACTCATTGTGTGCCTTCAAAAGTGACAAAGCCTATTCTTCTTATAGGTAAACCTTCTCTAAGAAAGTACTTTCTCTCCAGCTGTGAAACTGATTGATGTTTTTAAAACCCCTGAGGAACTTCTCCTGGCAGCTAAGGGTGCATTTTCAAAGAAGAAATAGATGTGGCATGTGTTCTTATGTAAAGAAATATTCTTGATTTCTACTTGAAGGAGCAGTATCACTGCACATGAGGTACTGAAAAATCAGTGCAATTAATCAACATTTAAAAACTGATTTTACTAATGCTTAAATATTTTAAAAATTAAATTAAATTAATAAAAATACTGGTATATTTTTAGACTACTATAACACTGAAGAGATGGCCCAGCTATGAATGACCAAAATCCTGTATTTTTTAGGAGGTTGTTCAGAGCCAGAAAAGTCATTAAGAAGCTATTTAGTAGGGATTAAATACATGGGAATATCTCTATGCATACTTTGAAATATCTGTCTTATTGGAAGAAAGGAGAAGGAATACAAAGAAGAAGAAAGAAAGGAGTAAAAAAAATAATCAGATTTCTTACTTCTGATTTTAAGGAGGTATTGCTGTCACCTGCTATCCGTCTATAATTGTGGCATTCTTCAATAATCCGAGGTAGGTGAGAGCTTTAGGACTTCTCACACAAATTTTAAACTGGGTTGTATATTATAATAAAAGCAATTTTCAGACAAATTTTGCCATAATTAAATACTTATTAGCAGGCAAGCGTAAAAATACTAAACAACCTATTCTTTCGGACTTGCTTAAGTTCCGCTTTATCCTTAAGGAACTGTGATAAGTACTTAGCACGGAGCTTTTATTGGAGGCAGATGCTCCAATGTTCTAACAAGAAGATCAGATAATCATTTAATCAGATGGGGAACAGAATTCTCATGCCTAAATGAACTAACAATAACAACTATAATAAATATTTCAAGAGAAAATTATAATGGAGATTTTTTAAATGAACTGATCCCTATGCTTATTAAGTTGGTGAATAAAAACAATCTAGTTGAAATGAAAGGTAAATAAAACACAATTGTAAGCTAAGTAAAAGGCAGAGCAGAAGAGAGTCCTTGGAGACGAGATCTCCTTTCTAAAGAATCTTTGAACACTGTTTAGGCAACAGGGCAGATACTTGCACATTACTTAGCAATCTAATTTAGGATTACAAGATTAGGACATCAGAGGTAACAAGAATTTTAAAGATATCAATTTCGTGGCCACAAACTTCCATATATACCATTTCCTAAAATCACTGATTCTTCTTTTCTCACCTGCCCTTCACTCATCCCTAATTTTGCATGGTGCATTGCCCTGAGGACACCAAATCTGGATATTTAACAAAGAGACAATTATAAAATAGCGTTTCAGGGAAGTGTCCTTTAAATATAAATGAATGCAACTGGCTTGTAACTTTTTTTATTTTTTAAAAAAATTTATTGAAGTAGAGTTGAAAAAATATGGACCGCTTCACGAATTTGTGTGTCATCCTTGGGCAGGGTCTATGCTAATCTTCTCTGTATCTTTCCAATTTTAGCATATGTGTTACCGAAGTGGGCACTATAACTTTCTCCCTTAAAAATTTTTTTGTAATATAACTGTCTGGTTTTGGTATCAGTGCAATGCTTTCTCATTAGGTGAGTTGGCACATGTCCCCCTTTCCTCTACTCTCTGAAAGATTTTGTATTAGAATGGTATTATTCTTTATGAAACATTTCATAGAATTTACTATTGAAGCCACCTGGGATGGAATCTCCTTGTGAAAGTCTTTTTACTTATAAATTCCATTTTTGTAAGGAGACATTGGGCTATTCAGATTTTCCATTTTTTCATTGAAAGCTTGTTTTTCAGACTTATGGTGCATTTATAGTGCTTTTCTCTGGATTTCAGCCGTTTACTAATACATGCCCCTTCAAGGGTCTCTTTTGAATTCCTAGGGTGTTCTCCAAGGAGTCTCTATTTTGACTGATTGGAATGCACGCGTGTCCAGCTCTGTGTGAGCTCTGTGAAATATGCAGTTTACACCGTCTTGGTTATTCTTTGAACAGACTTGAAGATTTCTGGAGCCATTTTTCTGCATGGATCTCTCTTCTTCATTACATTGCCTTGCAGATTTCCAGCTACTTCTGCCTCCCAGAACTCTGAGTTCTCTCTCCTCCTCTCAGTAAGACTGCTCGCCGCTGTTTTGGTTGCACTTCCCTGTGTCACAGGTCAAAAATGTTTCCAGGCAAAAAGCTGGAAGATAGTAGCACATACAGATTATACCTTGTTTGTATGCAGTAGTAGATTTTAAGTACACTTTTAAGTACACTTTTCTAATAGTTATTTACCTAAACCAGTTTTGGTTACTATTTGTCTGATAGAATGTTTTCACTTACTAAAAAGTTTCAGGTGTTCATATGTCTTTATGCTTTAGATCTTTTTCTTGTAAACAACATATATCTTGATTTTGTTCGTTTTTTAAATCCAATCTGAAAATGTGTCTTGAATAGTAAGTTTAGAAAATTTACATTCAGATTAATTCTTCGTATATTTGTATGTAATTCTAATATTTTGGTTTATTCTCTTTCCATGCTTTCTGTGTCTAATTAAAAACTTATTTTTACTTATTGTCTTTAACTCTTATCTCTCACTTCAAACAGGATGGTATACTTACTAACTTTCTCATCCCTTTGCCACACACTCCTTCTTTCCTTTTTAGTTTGATGTGATCTAGATTTTAATTCTGGGGTAATATGTATATATTTTCTTTCTATTATGCTCACTGTGATTTTAAAGAAAATAAACTTTACTGACATATTTAATTTCTTCTTCATATTTCTTGTAGCATCTCATAGATTTATTGAAAAATAAAAATGTTATTATTTAAAATGCTATTTAGGGACTTCCCTGGCCGTCCAGTGATTAAGACTTTGCCTTCCAATGCAGGGGGTGTGGGTTCGATCCCTGGTCGGGGAGCTAAGATCCCACATGCCTCTTGGCCAAAAAACTAAACCATAAAACAGAAGCAATAGTGTAACAAATTCAATAAAGACTTTAAAAATGGTTCACATAAAAAAAAAATCTTTAAAAAAATATATAAAATGCTATTTAAAAATATTATCCAAAACAATTTTCAGTGCAAGTCTTTTTCGGAAAAAGCTATGGTTTTGAATTCATGTGAATATTTTTTATCATGTTGTAATACGTGAATTAGTTTGGTTGGGTCTAAGCATCTATGTCCAAAATTTTTTCTTTCAATATCTTCAAAATATTGTTCCATCTTCATACTGCTTCCAGGGATGTTGTTGAAAAATGTGTTGCTGATCTGATGATTTCCTTGATCTGCTCCTTCTTTCTGAAGCTTTTAGAAGTTTCTTGTTGTCTTTGATACATTCTTTAATTCCCAGGTGTTTTTCCCCACTAATTTGTCACTTTTAACAATCTAGGAATGCTTGCAATATGACTTTTTTCATTTATTTTTTAATTCCAGGGAATACTTCTCTATTATTTAAAAACAAAATTTCCTTCTTTCAATTTCTATTATGATCTCCTTGAGGTTCTATTATCTGTATTTTTTTATTCTACTTTAATTCTACTTTCCAGATAGCTTAACATTTAATGTTTTCTTATTCTTTATCTTTTAATTCTTCCTTCTGGATAGTTACTCAAGTGGGTCTTCCAATTACTAATTTTTTCTCCCAGTTGTATCAATTCAAATCTGTATAACCATTGTGCTCTTTATGTTGACTATCTTATTTTTCAAATCATTTTTTGTTCTTTTAATGTTGTCTTACTCTACTTCACATTAAAAATATCTTGTTTATATTTTAATATACTTTATTAGATTAATTTAAAATTTTTGATTTTTTTTGTTCTGATGTTTCTATTTCTGAAGGACTTTTATGCAGTGTGTTCTTTTTCTTTGCAAATAATTCTCCTCAAATAGATTGTTATTTTATTCTTTGAGGACATTTCCTCTGGGGCTATCAGATATCCTGTCAGATAATGAGTATGGGAGGTCAGATCTCAGGTTATAAAGCCCTGTATGTTCCAAGGGAGGAGAATGGATACGGTCTTTGATTACAGAGGTCTAGAGACCAGAAAAACCACAAATAATCACTCTTCATTTGGGAAAACTTTTCTCACTAGAGTTTCAAGTTTTGTCTTTTGGGTATAAATTGAATTGAGAGGGATGACTCCTTATGTTGTCCTATTAGCTATTAAAAGAGATGCAATAAAATCTCCCAATATGATTGTCGATTTATTTAGGTCACTATTTACTTTTGCCAGGTTTTGTTTGATACATTTTCAAATATGTAATTGTGCACACATAGACTTAGGGTTTTTATTTCTAACCAATGGGTTAGATAACATTACCAAACATCTCCAAGTAATTCTGGTAATTCTTCTCATTCCTTTAGGTTCAAACGTTCTGTGTCATAGAATTTACTTCTAATTACCATACTATTTCTTAATATTGAGTCTGATAATTTTACTCTTTTATTGAAATATTTGTTCCATTTAAATTTAATTATTGGTATACTTGGGTCAATATCTACCATCTTGCAATTTGCTTTATATGTGACTGATCTCCTTATGTTCACTTTTCTATCCTTTCTTGTCTTTCTTTGAATTAATAAAATATGTTAAATTATTTTATTTTTCCGTCTTTAATTGGTTATACATTCTTTCATTATTTTTTAATGGTCATTTTAAAGATCTCTACTTTAGAGAACAGATATGTGGCTTAATGCATCTAATAAAATTATTAATTTTATCATTTCCTTGATAATGCTTAGATCCTAGAATGGTTGAATCCTATTTACCTACCTTTCCTCTTTTGCCCTACTATTGTCATGCATGTCAATTCTGCATGTATTTTGAATTCTACAACACATTATTATCATCTTTTGCAGTTAATATACTTTCATAAGGACCCACCTATTTACCATTCATTGCTTTTCACTGTTTCCTCTGTTTCCAAGTAGCTGTTTGGAATCTTTTCCTTCTGCTGAAGAATTCTTTCTTGGTTAGTCTGGCTAGAGGTTAATATATTTTATTGATATTTTCAAAGAACCAGCTTTTGGTTTCATTGATTCTATTGATTTCCTGTTTGCAATTTCATTGACTTCTTGCCTAATTTTTCTTTTCTTCTGCTTTCTTTTGGCTTAAATTGCTTTCCTTTCTCTAATTTCCTAAGATAGAAGCTTAGATTTTTAAATTTTAGATATTTTTCTTCTCTAATATATACATTCAATGCTATAAGCTTCCCTATAAGCTTTGCTTTTGCTGCACGCCACATATTCTGATAAGGTGTATTTTCACTTTCATTTAGTTAAAAATATTTTAAAATTTCGCTTGAGACTTCTTTGACCCCCACATTATTTAGAAGAGTATTATTTACTCTCCATTATTTTTCTGTTTGTTTTTCAGCTATTTTTCTGTTCTTGATCTCCAGTTTAATTCCATTGTTTTCTATGAACATTCTTTGAGTGATTACTATTGTATTAAATTTGTCAAGCTGTGTTTTGTAACCCAGAAATGTGGTCTATTCCATTTGAGATTGAGGAGAATGTGTACTCTGCTGTTGTCAGATGGAGTATTCTATAAACGTCAATTAGAACAAAGTGATTGATGGTGCTGTTCAATTCAACTACATCCTTACTGATTTTTTCACTGTTGGAAGTACTGATAAAGAGGTGTTGAAGTCTCCAACTGTAATAGTGGATTTCTCTATTTCTCCTGGCAGTTCCAGCAGTTTTTTAATTATGTATTTTGACATTCTGTTGTTAGGTGCATACACTTTAAAGATTTTTACGTGTTCTTGGAGAATTGACCCCTATATCATTGTGTAATACCTCTCATTACCCTTAATAATTTTTCCTTGTTCTGGAAGTCTGCATCGTGTAATTAACATAGCTACTCCAACTTTCTTTTGATTGTGTTAGCATGTAATATCTTTCTCCATTCCTTTACTTTTAACCTGTGTCTTTATATTAAAGCAGGTTTTTTTTTTGGCTTGTAGACAACATAGTTGGGTCTTGTTTCCTTTTCCACCCCCCATTCTGACAGTCTCTGTTTTTAAATGGCAAATTTAGGCCACTCACATTTAAAGTTATCATTGATATAGTTGGATTGATAAGTAGCATGTTTTTAAGCATTTCCTATTCATTATAACTGTTCTTTTTAAAATCTTTCTGTCATTTTCTTCCTTCTCTGGTTTTAACTGAGTATTTTACATGTTTCCATTTTCTATCCTCTCTTAGTACATCAATAATACTTCAAAAATTTTTTTAGATGATGCCCTAAACTTTGCAATATACATTTTTAACTAATCTAATTCCACTTCCAAATAACACCATACTACTTCATGAGTAGTGCAGGTACTTTATAATAGATCCCAGAACATTTTAATACTATAATACTATATATATATATACACTACTCTACTATAACAGAGTAGTCCCAATTCCTCCCTCCCGTCCCTTGTAAGATTTCTGCCATTCATTTCACTTGTCCAGAAACTATAATCACCTAGTATATTGTTACTATCAATATTATTACTTTGAACAGTTATTTAATAGATAATTCAAAAATAGGAAAAAATAAAAGGCTTTATTTTACTTTCACTTATTCTTTCTGTGACACATTTCCTTTCTTTATGCAGATCTGGGTTTTTGACCTACATAATTTCCCTTCTCTCAGAGAAACTTTTTTTTTTTTTTTTTTTTTTTGTGGTACGCGGGGCTCTCACTTGTTGTGGCCTCTCCCGTTGCGGAGCACAGGCTCCCGACGCGCAGGCTCAGCAGTCACGGGCCCAGTCATGGCTCACGGGCCCAGCCGCTCCGCGGCATGTGGGATCTTCCCAGACTGGGGCACAAACCCGTGTCCCCTGCATCGGCAGGCGGACTCTCAACCACTGCGCCACCAGGGAAGCCCCAGAGAAACTTCTTTTAACCTTTCTTGCAGGGAAGTTTTACTGCAATGAATTCACTTGTTTTCATTTACCTGAGAAAGTCATTATTTCTCTTCATTGCTGAAGGATATAGAATTTTAGTTTGGTATTTCCTTTTTTCTTCCAATCATTTTAAATATATCACTCCATTCTCTTCCTCCTTTCATTGTTTCTGATGAGAAAATCTGATGTAATTCTTATCCTTTTTCCTCAGTAGGTAAGGTGTACCCCCACCTCCTCCCAGCTTCTTTCAAGATTTTCTTTGTCTTTGGTTTTCTGAAGTTTGAATATGATATGCCTAAGTTTTATATTTTTTGGTAGTCATCCTGCTTGGTGTTCTCTGAGATTCCTGGATCTGTAGTTTGGTGTCTGTCATTAATTTTGAAAAATTCACAGCCATTATAACTTCAAATATTTCTTCTGTCTCTTTTTTTCTTCTGGTATTCCACTTACACATATGTTACCCCTTTTGTAAACACCCCACAAGCTCATAATTCTTGGATATTCTTTTTTAAATCATTTCTTCTCTATGCATTTCACTTTGGGAAGTTTCTAGTGATGTATCTTCAAAGTCACTGCTGGTTTCCTCCTTATTCAGTCTACTGATGAGCCCGTGAAAGGCATTCTTCATTCTTTCCAGCATTTTTAATTTCTAGCATATCCTTTTGACTCAGTGTTTCCATATTTCTGCATAAATTACCCATCTATTCTTGCATGTTGTCTACTTTTTCCATAAAGCCCTTAACATATTAATCATAGATATTTTAAATTCCATGTCTAATATTTCCAAAATCTGTGTCATATTTGGGTCTGGTTTGTATGCTTGCTTTACATCTTCAGACTATTTTCTCCTCTCTTTGGCATACCTGTAACTTTTTGTTAAAAACTGGATGTGGTATATTGGATAATAGGATCTGAGATAAATAGGCCTTAAGGGTGAGGATTTATGTTAATTTGGCTCAAAATTGGGCTGTTTTTAATGTTTGCTGTACAGGTAGGTGAAGAGGCTACAGTTTTCTCTAGTGTCCTTTTCTTCTTCTTCCCTTTTGTCTTTGTATTTCTCTAAGAACTCTTTCTTGATCAGATTTGAGTCTTGCAGTTCTTTCAGCTGCAATTCGTTGTTCTTATACTGTAGGCTTGTTGATGTAGTGGTAAAGTGAGGAGAGGAAGCCTGTTATAATCTTTTTATTAAAATTGGTTTTTTAATGGGACTGAGTTTTGGGGCTATCATGTTCAAAATGTTTCTCAGTACCTCTCCACCTACCCCTAACATGAGACAGGACAACCAGAGGGGGTTGGAATTGGCTAATTTCTGTTTCCTAAGGTGAGGTAAAGCTCTGGTAAAGTATTTTCTCTTAGAGAGTAGTTCTTTTTTAAGGAGAATGCTCTGGATATATTTTAAAATGGATACTTTCCTTCATCTCCTGCCAGAAACAGGTGGGAATTTTTCTGCTTTACCATTAGAACTTGGCAGGGTTCCTAGAGGGAAAACCCAGGAAAATGTGGGGTCCCAAAGTGTTTCTCACTCTGAAGCTAGTGCACTCTCAGGCTCCAACAATTCATCAAAATTGTCATTTAAGCGTTCCCATTAGATTGTGGATGTAGCAGCTTCTGCTCCAGATAAACCAATCTCAGCTGTGACTCTCTCCAGATTTCAGGGTGGCAGTTTACTCTGTGACCCCATTTCTCTGATGAGTCTAAGAAAAATTCTTGGTTTTCAGTATGTTTAGCTTTTGTCTTGTTGTAAGGACAGGACTGATGACTTACAAGCTTTTTACATAGCAGAGCTCTAAAAATTTAATTGCTTTATATGTTTAGTGCAGGTTTGCAGGCAACATATTCTTGCAGTTTCTGCTTGTCTAAAAACCTCTTTATTTTACCTTCATGGAGGTAAGGAATATTTTTACTGGGTAAAGAATTCTAGGTTGGCAGTTTTTCTTTTCAGTTCCTTAACTGCATCACTGCACTATGTTCCAGCTTCCATCATTAGTCTTATCATCCCTCCTTAGAAGGTAATGTGTCTTTTCTCACCTCTTACTGCTTTTAGGACTTTCTCTTTGTCATTGCTATCCAGCAGTTTTACTGTGACATGCCTGGGATAGGTTATCTTTTCATAGATCCTTCCAGAGATTCCTAAAGATTTTTGAAGATACTCAGCTATGACTTTTTCAAGTGTTTCTTCTGGTCCATTCTTTTTTTTTCTTCTTCTGGGATTCTTATTACACATTTGATAGGCTTTCTTTGTGCTTTAGGTTTGGGTTTCCATTGTCCTTCAGTTTACTAATCCTGTCATCTGCTACTTCTGGTTTGCTGTTAAACCTATTAGATAAATTTCTAGTTTCAGATATTATATTCTAAATTCTAGAATCTCCATTATATGTTTTCCTTGTGTAGTCCAAGTGTCTGGTGAAACTCAATATTTTCATGCATTTTCTACAACATTTTCTCTATTCTCCTGAATGGATTAATTATAATTGTTTTAAAGTTTTTCATAACCTCAATATCTGGACTGCATTTTATTCTTTTATTATTGTCTATTTATTCCTCCTTAGCCTGGTCATATTCTCTTATTTCTTGGCATAGCTATTACTATTTTATTGAATCTTTCTGATAATGTTATCACATCCTGAGAATATTTTCCCTTTTTTTATGCTAGGCAGATGGAGTTGGGTGCTTGGTTGACGTTTTAATAAGGCTTAGTCTACCGCTGGTTTGTTCTGTCATTAGGGCTTAGCCTTCTGAATCTTTTCAATGAGAGTATCCTTATGTTCATTGGGGCCCTTCCTGTAGTTAGTCTTTGCCCTCTCAGCAGAATGACATGAGTACTGTGATCCTTTGAGAGATTTTTGGCTTACCTTTTTAGTTTTCTGCACTGAAGTGTTTTAGAATTATGTAAATGTTTTTTAAAAAAATGTCTTCATTTGTGACTTCACAGTTTTCTACTTTTCTCTCTATCCCGTGTGCTGGCTGAAAACTCAGCTTCCTCTGCAGAGGCCCTCTGTCCTGCCAAGCCAGTCTTAGTCTATAGCACCAATTCCCCCAAATCAGTAAAATACCATCACGGTAAAATTGGCTTCAGATCATCAGTTTACTGTGGTTCTGGTATATTCGCTGGAGTCACTTCCCGTGAAAGGTCTTTGTTTCCTGAGATCGTGTACAATTCATCTCTGGTTTCCATTCCAGCTTGTTTGCTTCCCACCCCACATAGCTTCAAAATTCAGCAAATGTGCCATGTATTGAGGCTTCTGTAGTCTCCACTTTTGGCACTCCAGCTAATCTGATGACCCAAAGTCCTACTATTTCCCTAACGGGAACTGCCTCCTGCAGACGCCTGTACCAGAATTCTGTATCAGCCTTGTTGTGGACAGGCATTCTTTTTACCACGGCAATGGTGGGGAGGAAACAATAGCAGAACTCTAGCTCCACCACTGCTACTTTCCCTCTCAAAATAACCCCAGGCTGTCAACCCTGTCCTGGTTAAAGTCTAGAATTGACCCCCCCAAACCCACCATTTCACAACAATCTCCCTATTACCCTAGAGGAATTTTATACTTTTCTTCTTTTCTTGGTATTTTCCCTGTCTAGTTTCTCTGTGGTTACTTTGGGAGAAGCGGATCAACTATCATGCCATTTTAGTGTCTTACTAGAAAACAGATCTAGAACTCTTTTTAACTTAATTATATTAGTTTATTTTTTGTAATAATGTTGTTTATTGATTTACTCATACTACCATCTATAGATAATTAAAGCTCATTATCTAACACTGAAATAACCATTTTAAAATAAAATATATATAAAGTAAATATTCAAACAAATGCTAACTCACAATAGATAATATAACAATTCTTATTTTTATCAATGTTTTACTTCTTGAGCAATGTTTTCCAAGTGTCATCTACCCAGCAAATTGCATCAGAATGATCATTTCTGTATGTGAGTGTCTGTGTGTGGGTGTGTGTACAGGGAGGGGAGAGGTTGTTAAATCCACGTTCATGGGCCTTTTTCACAACTAATGAATTTAAATTTCTGGAGGTGGGACCCAATAATTTACATTTTAACAAGTTTCCTCTCCCAAGGAGATTATGATCCATGTTACATCTTGTGAGCCACCACTTCTAAGTCTCTGATACACACATATTTCTTTTCTAAAATGTTCAAACAAATGCAAATTGTTATTAACATCATTGTCATAATTAATTTTAAATGATTAATGAAATTGGCTTTAGTTTTCCTGGTTTAATTATTTGCTAACAACACTAGTTTAATTAATTGTTCATGTCGACAAATACATGATTCCTGTTTTCACAATTTTCATAATCCCACCCAGAAAGCAAATCTTTTATCAATGCAAGGCATGGCCCACCTGTCACCATTTCATGTTGCACTGATTTGCTAATTTGATACTCTCTAAACAGTGCTATATTAATTTCTGTTCTCAGCCTTTTATTCAGTCTAAACATTTCCAAAGGACTAACATCTAGCAAGTTCTGCCTAGGTACGCACAGGCATCAATTCCACTATTGAAAAGAAGTACCTTCAATAACTCAGATGAACATGCATTTGCTATGGGAGGGGAGTGGAGAATGTGGAATTATATGTATTTTAACATTCTCCCTGGGGAATCCTCTCTTTAGAGGTAAGACAACTATTTTTTCTCAAGCCTTAGAACCAAAAGATTAAATTACTTTAACTTTCTCCAGGAAACTGAATTGGATAGTTCATTGCTTACAACGTCCCAAAACTCATTCTTTAGGAAAAGAAAGTGCTTTCTTCCATGATTCTATTGTGGTTTTCGGCATCTCTCTTTACAGAAAAGAGTAGAAAACCCTAAACATTTCATGTATGCTGGGCATCCTGTTACAAATGTATTTGTTTCTGTACTTATTGTTTAAAGTCTTTAGACCATGGCTGCTTTGTTTACTTCATACAACCAGCCATAGCACAGTCCTTGAACTATCAAAGGTCCTTGGTAAATGTATATTGAATCTCTGAGTTTTGGGTTACTTCCTAGAATTTTAGGGGTGTTTCGCTTTCATCCTTATATACAACCTGCAGGAAAGATATATTTTCCTTGAAACATCTTCCTGCTGAATTTTAAGTACGTAGCAAGCAATTATCTTAACCCAAAAACTTGTGTGTCAAACAACCTACTTACTCATTTTCTTTCCTTTTTATTAATTGCCACAATTTTGGCTCTGAGTACCTATCTCACTAGGTTGAGGAGAAATTTCCCTCTTATCTCACTGCCATTTTTACTAGGTCAGGAACCAAAGTACAAACTTAGCAGAGCACTGGGAACTGAAATGCAGATTTGAAGAAGAGGATTTTAAAGGCATAAATGATTGCTGACATATGAATAAAATGTATCTCCCCAAAAAGTTCAGCAAAGTGTATCATATCTGGGAAAGACATCTGGCTTCAAGATGGCAGGCTAAGTATAAGAGGAAGACTGAAAACAGATTAAATCTTGATGTATTAAAAATTCCAATCCTGTATGTGTATTAAAAATTTAAAGCAAACCACCATTCTAGAAATAGGCTGTAAAACTTCTATACGTATAGAGAATTAAATGGAACAAAGAAAATGTAATCAGGCCAATAACAGAAGAAATGTTAAAAATGAGAAAGAAAAAGAGAGTATTGTAAATATGAAACATGAAATAAGATGGCAGAAATAAGTTCAAATAAATTAACAATAACTAGTTTGTTTAAAGAATATTCATTCTTTGTATTAAAAATAAAGCTATAATTTATTTTCTAGACACATGTCTAATACAAAGTGACACAGGATGATGGAAAATAAATAAATAAGAAAAAAGATTCTAGCAAATAGTAACAAAGAGAAAACGGTTTAACTCTATCAACAACATTCAGAATTCAAGGCACAAAGCATTAAAAGGATCAAAGAGAGGCATTTCTTTTCCATAAAAGGAAAAGAAAATAATATAATAATACATTATTATTATATTTATATAATATTTATAATATATAAATATTATATATTATTTATAATACATAAGTATTATATATTTATATAAATAATATATAAAATTATATAAATAATATTATATATATAATAATGTAATATTATATAATGTATAATATCTGTAGTAAAATAAAAATTTATGAGACAGGCACAGGTGCATATTTTCCTTTAATTCTTCAGGTATGGTTTCCTTTTGTTCTTTGAACATATTTAAAACAGCTCATTTAAAGTCTTTGTCTAGTAAATCCAATATCTGGGTATCCTCAGGGAAAATTTTTATCAATTGATTTTTTTCCTCCAAGTATGAGCCATACTTTCTCATTTATCTACATTTTTTATAATTTATTTCTTTTGAAAACGGAACATTTAAACATTAAAAAGTTTGTCGCTGCTGTTTGTTGTTGTTATTGTCTTTTTTTTGTTGTTTTCTTGTTTAGCAGGTTTCCTGGATAAATTCTTTTACGGTCTGTATTCTTTTTAATGTGCCCACTGACATCTGTGCTCAGTTAGCTTAATGATTAGCTAATGATTGGACAGAGATTTCTTTTAATGCATGAACAAGTCCTTCAGATTTTGAACAAGGTTTTTGCGTGATCTGGGAGGCACTGATTTAATGTTCAGATGTGAAGTTTACAAGTCTACCTTAACTTTTATTTCCTACTCGTGCAGAACTTCAAGTTCATCCAGAGTTGAAGAGCTTAGGGCCCTCTCAGTTCTTTCATAGCTGTGCCCACAGCCTTGTGTATGCACATGGCCTTCCAGATTTCTAGGAATATTTCAGAGCTTTTCAAAGTCACCTACATATATCTCATTCAAAAGCTTTCTATTTTAAGAATTTCAATCTGTTTGATGTTTCTCTCAATTGTTATTGCTACCTCAAGAGGTTGGGATATTAAATGATTGTGGCTGATTGATTCTGAAAAACACCCCCAGAGAAAAGGCTGTCTGCATTGGACCAGCTCAGTGTCAGGCCAAAGAAAAGACAAGCCTTTCTGGTGGGATTGCCCAGGAAACTACCAGACAGGTCAGATAATGACACCTATCTGGGAACTGGGCTTTAAAGGCAATCCCACCCTGTTATTTCACCTCTTAGGCTGTTAGGCTGCTGCTTTCAGCATGCTTGTGGAAGTATTGGTTTTCAAGGCTACTGTGGGGTTGATGAAGAGTCATGAGGCTAGGAAAAGTAGAAATAACACAAAGCTCACTTGCTTACCAAGATTCAGCCAATTTTCTTGAATAATCAGTCTCCAGGTTGCTGAATATCTTTGGCTAATTTCCACACTTCTGAAAATGTTAATTTTGACAATTTTGTGTGTTATCACTGCTCTTATGGAGGAGAGGATTGTTGGAGGTCCTTACTGCACCATTCTTGCTGACATCCAGAAAAGAGTTCTTAGATTTGACACCAAAAAGCATGATCCATAAAATTTAAAAAATTGATAAATTGAACCTTGTGAAAATTAAATCTTTTTCTCTGTGGAAGACTCTGTTAAAAGGATAATAGGGACTTCCCTGGTGGCGCAGTGGTTAAGAATCCGCCTGCCAATGCAGCGGTGTGGGTTCAAGCCCTGGTCTGGGAAGATCTCACATGTTGTGGAGAAACTAAGCCCGTGTGCAACAACTACTGAGCCTGTGCTCTAGAGCTGGTGAGCCACAACTACTGAAGCCTGCGCACCTATAGCCCATGCTCCGCAACAAGAGAAGCCACCACAATGAGAAGCCCGCGCACCCCAACAAAGAGTAGCCCCTGCTCGCCGCAACTAGAGAAAGCCCACACGCAACAATGAAGACCCAACGCAGCCAAAAATAAATAAATTTATTTTAAAAAAAGGATAATAAAACACATCACATAGTGAGAGAAATATTTGCAAAACACATGTATGATAAAGGACTTGTATCTAGAATATATAAAGAACTCTCAAACTTCGATATTTAAAAACCATCAATCAGGGCTTCCTTGGTGGCTCAGTGTTTGAGAGTCCGCCTGCCGATGCAGGGGACACGGGTTCGTGCCCCGGTCCGGGAAGATCCCACACGCCGCGGAGCGGCTGGGCCCGTGAGTCATAGCCACTGAGCCTGTGCGTCTGGAGCCTGTGTTCCGCAACAGGAGAGGCCACAACAGTGAGAAGCCTACGTATCGCCAAAATAAATAAATAAATAAATAAATAAATAAAAATAAAACCCATCAATCAAATTAGAAAGTGGCTGAAAGACTTGAACTGACATTTTTCAAAAGAGAATATGAAAATGGAAAATAAGCATATAAAAATATGTTCAACATCTTTAACCAGTAGATAAATGCAAATTAAAACCATAGCGGGGTATCACTAAACAACTATCAGAAGAGCCAAGTTAAAAATAGTGATAATACCAAATGTTGGTGAGGATGCAGAAAACCATTAAATGTTGTGGGCACTCTGGAACAGAGTCTGGTAGCTCCCTATAAAATTAAAAATGGACTACCATGCAACCCAGAAATTGCACTATGGTGTATATGTGCCAAAGTAATGAAAACTTTTTTTCATGCAGAAACT
Organism: Delphinus delphis; assembly: GCF_949987515.2. NCBI lineage: Eukaryota > Metazoa > Chordata > Mammalia > Artiodactyla > Delphinidae > Delphinus > Delphinus delphis. Next base: position 48,036,080 of record NC_082695.1, on the reverse strand, counting down.
TGGGCATGAATATTCTTAGCAGCTTTAATACAGTAGCCCCAAACGGGAAACTATCCAAATGTCCTTCAGTGACTGTATGGTTAATGAAGTAAGATACATCCATGCCATAGAATACTACTCAGGAATAACTTGTTATTGAAAACTGCAATGACTTGCATGAACGTAAAATAAAGTATGTTGAGAGAAAAAGCTAATATCAAAGGGATATATACTGCATGATTCCATTCATGCAACACTTGTGAAATAACAATCACAGAGATGCAAAACAGGTTAGTGACTGTTGAAGGTTAAGATGAGGAGGCAGGAGTGAGTGTGGCTGTAAAGAAGTAGAATAGAGGAGTCTTGTGATGATGGTTCAATTAAGTATCTTGATTGTTGTAGTGGTTACTTAAAGCTATGCATGTGATAGATCTGCATAGAGCTATACCCCTTTCCCCCCATGCATAAATGAGTGCATGTATAACTGGTGAAATCTGAAAAAGCTCGATGGGTTGTACCAATGATGACAGTGCAGAATTACCAATAAAATACCAGCCATTCAAATCAAGCAATGTGTTAAAAGGACAATGTATCACAACTGTGGTGAGGATCATTAGTTATCTACTAAATACTCAGTTTCCTTCTTCCCTAGTAACAAACCCCCAATTTTAATCCAGTCACTAATATAACCAGCTTAAAAATTATATTCCTCTCAATCTCTTGGAGGTTGGATGGCTAACAAAATGCAAGGAGAAATTGTGGGTTAGGACTTCTGGGAAACTACTGTTATCCAAATCCCCTTTTTTTCATTTTTCCTGCCTCTAATGAGGACATGATGCCTACATCTCTAGTGGTCATCTTGGGACAACGAGTAAAAACCAAGAGAAGACAAAGACTTCCTCCCTTATATCCTTAAACTACTGAACCAATGCCAGCAACTGCTTTACTCTAGACCTGATTATTTCAGAAATATGAGCCTTCGTGTGTTTAAACCGCCATAGCCAGGTCTCTCTTACTAGCAGCTGAATGCAATCCCTAACTGATACAGTGACCAAGAAGGTTTAGCCATGTATTGTAAAGATGGATCAACGTGAGAAATTCTATCAAGGTAAATCTCTTTGTTAACAGACTCAAGGAGAAAATTATATGATTATTTTAATGGATGCTGATTAAAAATTTTATAAAATCTAACATGCATTCATGGTAACAACTCAAAAAATGAGAAGTATGAACTTTCTTAATGCATTAAAGCTATCTGGTAAAAACTGATGCAAAGTCACATTTAATAATGAAATATTAAAAACATGCTCAGTAATGTCAGAAATAAGAACAGAATATCATATTATCATTACTATTATTGATCGTTATGCTGGAGAGTGAAACTAAAACAGTAAAACAAAAATATGCCTCAAAGATTAAAAAGATAATGGTCTACCTAGAACATTTAAGAAAATCAACTAATAAACAGTGGAACTGATAAAAGAACTTAGCAAGTTGGTAGGATAAAATTTCCCATGCAAAAATCAATTTTTCCTATTTTTCATCAGTAAAAACTTAAAAATCAAAATGTAGAATAAGAACCTATGTACAACAGTAACAGAAATCTAAGATGCCTGGTTTAAAAAAAATAACTAAAAAAAATGCAAATGTTTATGGAGAAAATAATAAAACTATTCAATGATACATACAGATTTAAATAAACAGAGAAGTATGCTATGTTCATAAATGGAAATATTCAATATTAGGAAAATATCAGTCCTCCCCAAATTAGTCTAGTCATAGAAATGTACATAAAAACAAAATGAGATTATTTTATGCAAAAGTTAAAAAAAAAGTCTGGTAATAAAAAGTGTCAGTAAAAGTGTAGAAAACAGGTTCATTCCTAAGTTATTCTTAGAGGATGAATATATTGATTTACCCACTTTAGGCAGAAATTTGGAAGTACAATTAAAAATAAATTTTCTGACCCTGTGACCTTGCAATTCTATTTCTAGATATCTGCCTGAGGGCAAAAGAATGTTTGCTGTAGCATTATTTGAATTATCAAAATATTGAAAACAAACATCATGTCTTTCCAAAAGAAGTTCAAGTAAAACATGGAATGTATATTTTACGGAATACGGTCTATGAATTAAAATACACAATCCATAGATATCAACACACATTACTCTAAAAATTATATATTGTACAATACATGGAATATGACAACACTTAAATAAAAACAAATAGATAAAATAATTTGAAACAGCACACATATACACTAACTAAAGGTAAAAAAAAACATGGAGATATGCACCGAAGATATAATATTGATTACCTAGAGGAATGGGAAAGGATCCTAGGATTGAGGAGGTCAAAGAGGATTTTAGATTTAGATATAACTTTTTTGAAAATGTAAAAGGAAATTGGAATTATATCTTAGTTGTGCAATTAAAAATGAATTTAAAGGGTCTGGTGAATATTGTATAAGTGCATTTCGATGGTGCTCAGTTAAAGGGTAGAACAAAATTTTGTACCATGCTGAATTAATACAGGTATACTTACAGAGATTTGCATTTGACACATGGTTGGGGGCACCTATAGGCATAAATCAACCAAATCACATAGTAAGTGCTATGACAGAGTTGGGAATAGAGAAGAAGAAGTTGCTGGTATTCTCTTAGGAAACAGAAGGAGGTAAATTTGAGTTTTGAATTTGAAGGGAAAAGAAGAATTTTAAGTGAAGGAGGTCAGAGTGAGCAGAGTGACTGCAGGCCAGGGGAGCAGCCCGTACCAAAGGTGTGAGTCTAGAGAGGGTCTGACATGTTTGAAGGATAGCGTTTGCTGGCTTGACTGTGTATTCAGAGGGAAAGGTCGTGGAAGCTGTAAAGAGAACAGAGGCTGGAGATTAAAAATCGGTGCCAGATTGTGGGGCCTTTCTGCAGCAGAAATACATATGTTGTTTTCTTGATCTCTAAGACCTTCCCCAAATTTTCTACTTGTTCTACCTATTCTTAAGTTTCTAGCTCAAATCCTATGATGCCTTCCCCATCTACCTCAATCTATTTTGAGTTTTTCAGAATGTTTTTAGTGCCTATAGTCTATATACATCACTTTAATACTTAAGTGCCTTCCTTCTGGCAGGTTCTTAGATTGTTTTAGGTGTCTTGACCATCCAAAAAAATTAAATTGGGTTATATACTTGTCATGTATCGTGAAATCACTAAAATGGGTGTTAGGATCATAATGGATGCCTGTATGTTCTAAGTTGAACTAAGAGGAGATAAAGTGGTACCTTCTAGGCACTCCAACAAAATTAGCCATTAATATGGGCAACAGTACAAAGAGTAAGTTCACAGGAAGGCATTCATTTGAGTATCCATTTTATTAGCTCTGTTTCTTTGAACGGTTGTTTGCCTTCTTTGTTACTCATTTTCATCATTTATAAAGTAGGGATGATAATAACACATTTAATTTTTTTGGCCTTTTGCAATATGCCGGGAACACGGCTGTTCTTTTTCTTTTAAAAACACGTAACAGGTACAAATCGGCACCATGACACTTACATAAAATAATTGTTATATTTCTTTAGTTTTCTAAATCAAATCAAATCTAGCTTAATCACCACCTGTCAGGGTTTTGAAAAATCATCTGACTAGTCCTCACCCACAACCCTTGGGATTGATACGAGCTTTAGGTTTAGTTTAGAGAAGTTGGACTTTGTATGTGTATCATTTTATGTGCTTATTATTCAGTTTTAGAGGTCAATTTAAAGGCAGGTGCCTTTGCAGCTGAATGAATTCCCTCCATTCTTTCCATGCCAAATTCAGCCTCTAACACTGCTGTAAGGCAGTAGTTCTCAATAGGGGCGAGGGAGATTTGGGCCTCCAGGAAACATTTGGCAAGGATAGGTGACATTTTTGGTTGGCACAACCTGCAGGGGAGGTGCAATTGACATCTAGTGGGTAGACACCAGGGATGCTGTTAAACATCCTGCAATGCCAGGACAGCTCCTGACTACAAAGAATTATCCAGTCCAATATATCAATAGGGCCAAGGTTGAGAAACTGCTCTCAGGGTTACCAATGATAATGTAGACAGAACCATGGGAATTTTGCTGTTTACTGAGAACTAATGAGTATGACCAGAACTCAATTGATCACATAACCCACTAGGACTCCACCCAATTTAGATGCAGAGTTCCAACTACATCTTTCTCCTTCCCCAAAATGCTCTAGCTTCTCTCCTTCCTCCCAACTATGATGAAATTGCAGGTTCCTTTCAAAAAATAACAGTTTGGTTCTTTCAAACAAGGACCAGTTCTTAAAGTTTCTTAAGAATGGATCTTGAAACCCAGAGAAGGTGGTTAGAAAGGCTAGAACATGGTAGACTGGCTGTCCATCCTACCTCAGAAAATCAAGGTTGGAATTAATATCTCTTTAAATGATCCTATAACATTTTTCAAAATAGAAAACTGAGACTTGGGAGAGGTAAGGTCACTTGTCTAAGACCACTAAGGTATTAAAGAGCTAGAGCCAGTTAACTGAAACCTAAGCTTAGCAGTTTTCTTCAATAAGAAAAGATCTTATTTAATTATGAAGTTGATAGATGGCCTGAAGTCACTTTCAAGGTCACTTTGTCCAGGTAAACTTAAAACAGATGAAAAGTAATACATGTTCCCCTGTAGCACATGTTTTAAAGTATTTTAGTGAAATATAATATACACACTCAAAAGTGCACATATCATATGTGCAGGCTCGATGAATTGTTACAAATTGAATCTACCTACGTAACCAGTAAGCAGATCCAGAAACAGTATATTATCAGCACCCCAGAAGCCCTCTTAAAGTCTCTTCCAGTCATGAATCTCTTCTCTCCCCATAGTGTAACATCCGTTTTCATATTGGATCATCTACAGGTGTCTCTCAGGAGCCCTTATAATACCAACAATACCCAATTCTATTTTTTTGTACATTAAAAAAAATTGAAGTGTAGTTGATCTACAATGTTGTTTCAGGTATACAGGTATACAGCACAGTGATTCAGCTATACACACATATATATATATATATATATATACAGCCACACGTATATAAATACATATATTCTTTTTCAGGGTCTTTTCCCTTATAGGTTATTACAAAATATTGAGTATAGTTCCCTGTGCTATACAGTAGGTCCTTGTTGGTTATCTATTTCATACATAGTAGTATGTATATGTTAATCCCGTCTTCTTAATTTATACCCCCTCACCTCTATCCCCTTTGGTAACCACAGGTTTGTTTTCTATGTCTGTGGGTCTATTTCTGCTTTGTAAGTAAGTTTATTTGCATCTTTTTTTTTTTAGATTCCACATGGCTTGGCTTGGCTTTTTTATTTTTTTATTTTTTTTGCGTTATGCGGGCCTCTCACTGTTGTGGTATCTCCCGTTGCGGAGCACAGGCTCCGGACGCGCAGGCCCAGTGGCCATGGCTCACGGGCGCAGTCGCTCCGCGGCACGTGGGATCCTCCCGGACCGGGGCACGAACCCGCGTCCCCTGCATCGGCAGGCGGACTCTCAACCACTGCGCCACCAGGGAAGCCCTTGGCTTGGCTTTTTTAGATTCCATGTTTTGGCTATGGCAATTAATGCTGTTATGAACGCTGGGGTTCATGTATCTTTTCGAATTATAATTTTCTCCAGATATATGCCCAGGAGTGGGATTGCAGGATCATGTGGCAACTCTGTTTTTAATTTTTTTAGGAACCTCCATACCATTCTCCACAGTGGCTATTCCAATTTACATTCCCATCAACAGTGTAGGAGGGTTCCTTTTTCTCTACACCCTCTCCAGCACTTATTACTTGTAGACTTCTTCATGATGGCCATTCTGACTGGTGTGGGGTGATACCTCACTGTAGTTTTGATTTGGTTTTCTCTAATAATTAGCAACGTTGAACATTTTTTCATGTGCCCGTTGGCCATCTGTATGTCTTTGGAGAAATGTCTATTTAGATCTTCGGCCTATTTTTTTATTGCATTGTTTGTTTTTTTGACATTGAGTTGTATGAGCTGTTTGTATATTTTGGAAATTAGTCCCTTGTTGGTTGCATCATTTACAAATATTTTCTCCCCATTCTGTGGGTTGTCTTTTTGTTTTGTTTATGGTTTCCTTTGCTGTGCAAAAGCTTTTAAGTTTAATTAGGTCCCATTTGTTTATTCCCAATTCTATTTTCTCTATTTTTCATCTCTCTGTCTTTTTTTTTCCTCCTCCCTCCCTCTTTCCCCATTTTTTCTCTTCTTTTCCTTTCTCCCTCCTTGTATTCCTTTATTCTTGGCTACCACGAGTTCACTAAACATTTTCTTCCATTACTTTTAACAAATTTTGGCCAGTATAAAAGAGAATAGGTACTGAAGTAGAGAACTATTATGGCAGAAGGAAAATACTGCAAAGTTATGCCACAGTCACAGTAATGTTATTTGCTCATCTAAATCCGTTACTACTAAGCACCTGGGTTCTATGGAAGTTGGCATTACAAATATGACTTTTAGAATAAAATCCCATATGACTGGAAGAAAACCATGTAGACTGCCAAAAACAGTAAACAGGGAAATGGCAGGCAGTATTAAAACAAACAAAAAACTCCTGTCCCTCCTGGATTCTTCTTTCAATTCCATCCTGCTTGGGAGTGTGTTTAACATTAAAGATCAATAATTTATCACTTTTAAACATTCCATAGACCAGTTTCCCCCTCATATAGTAAAGCTTGGTAAAATTTAACCACTTAGGGAATTGCCATAGTATTTGAATTACAGAGCATAGGAGCCTCTTTTTGAACAGTGGGACTGAGGAATTGAAGAAGTAGGAGTTACACCTGTTTTATAAATTAATTATTCTGCCACAGAACTTTATGCTAGGATCTGGGGAATAATCAGCCATATGAAATCGGAGTTTTTCTTGTTTGTTAAAAAACACCTCAGTCTTATTTCTGAGTACATTCAGTTCCTCAAACTAAGTGAAAAGTCCTGCCAGACAGAGGGCTTGCTGACTCTAAGGAATAGAATAAAGACACATCTATCTGTAATTAGCACGTTAGTTGATTTAGTAGTACAAATGGTTACTACCACAGTATTTGAAGACAGTTGCAAATAGCTTAAACATTCCTAGGATCTTCTTCATCTGTGAATTTGCTTAGCCTGTCCTTTCTTCATAGAAAATGCAAAATCTGAGCTTTGGTAAAATTTTCACATATGTGGATTAGTGAAGTTCTATTAAATGAAATAGTCCTATAAAAGTCTGGGGAGGGCTTCCCTGGTGGCGCAGTGGTTGAGAGTCCGCCTGCCGATGCAGGGGACACGGGTTCGTGCCCCGGTCCGGGAGGATCCCACATGCCGCGGAGCAGCTAGGGCTGTGAGCCACGGCCGCTGAGCCTGCACGTCCGGAGCCAGTGCTCCGCAGCGGGAGAGGCCACAATAGTGAGAGGCCCGCGTACCGCAAAAAAAAAAAAAGTCGGGAAATTACTACACGTTCAAAAGCTATGCCTGGTCATACCGACAAATCAGCTGTTTTTCAGTTGATTTAGCTTCCAAGTCCATCTTAACGTGGCACAATCTACTTAATGAACTATGCTGTGATTGAATGGGCCATTAAGAGAGCCCCAAGTTGTCCAAATTTGGATCTGAAGTCTTTTCTCATTGAAATGTGGGGAAAATTAGTTATATATTTTTTCTTGCAAAAGTTGAAAATATGTGTATTTTTTTTTTTTTTTTTTTTTGCGGTATGTGGGCCTCTTACTGCTGTGGCCTCTCCCGTTGCGGAGCACAGGCTCCGGACGCGCAGGCTCAGCGGCCATGGCTCACGGGCCCAGCCGCTCCCCAGCATGTGGGATCTTCCCGGACTGGGGCACGAACCCACGTCCCCTGCATCGGCAGGGGGACTCTCAACCACTGCGCCACCAGGGAAGCCCTAAAATATGTGTACTCTTGGAGCACAATACTTCTTCCAAATATATTTATGAAATACAAATTATTCTATTTTACAATTACTTATCAATCTTCATTGAACATTCTTTTCTGGTATTTTTTTGTTGTTGTTCTGACTGGGATTTTGATTAACCACTCAACTGATGGCTTAATATAGGATAAAATTCAGCAGTTATTCCTGAGTTATTCCTGAGTTATTTCTAAGCAGATATTGTTAGAAGAAACAAAACTTTTTCTCATATTTCATAGGTAGCTTATCACATTACCTCTTATTTTTAAAAAAAAACAGGAAATTTACACTAAATAATAAATTCTATAATTGCTTGAAACAATTTTTGTTCTCAGCTTGTAATACCTGGATATTTCAAAGACAAATATCAATGCATTATATTTAAGGTAATACAACTGAATTCAGGTTTTCAAGAAGGGGTGATATCAGAGTTTTTAACAAGATTTTTATGGGGCAAAAATTGGGATTATGTATATGAAATTATTTTGAAATTTTTTAAAATCAATGTTAATGTTCCATATTTGTCCTGTGGCTTTGGCTGCCTTCCCAGCCCAGAATGTAATGTAACAAGCATAGTATTATCAATCATGGCTGGAATTAATCTCAGTTAACTAGCCAGTGACATAGGAAGCCTCCCCCACCCTGAGAAAATGGGACAAATTTACAAATGCAAGACTTGGGAAAGACCTTCAGGAAAGTTCCTGAGACTATGGCCTGACCTGAGTGTGGGGAAAGGCTGAAGAAACCCCAGGATTTAGGTAACTGTGTAATGAGAGTTATTTGTAGAATTTCAGTTTAATATATTTTTTAGTTTTGCCTAAAAATACTCCAGAGGGGATGGTTTCCCCCTGGTGCACTGTATGACTACACCAAGCAGGACCTAACAAAATATCTCACCTAGTCATTATTCATAGAATGGGTTCTTGATAAGTACTTGACTGAGGAATAAAGAAAGCAATGGTATATAACTTATACACTTTTGGATTTTCATTAGTAAAATATTTTGGAAAATGTCATCTCTATTTTGTCCCCTCCCTTTCTTTTTGGTTCTTGGAAATAAATTGATTTACATGAATGATATGTTATCTAAGCCAAATGCTTTAAAGTAGAGTGAGTACCAAGGCGGGGAAAGTGGGGGTGGGGGGTGGTGGGATGAACTGGGAGATTGGGAGTGACATGTATACACTGATGTGTATAAAATAGATAACTGATAAGAACCTGCTGTATAAAAAAAAAAAATCAGCAAATGTGTTCTGCCCTCTGTTCTTTTCTCTCAGAGCCTCACCTCTCCACCCCCAACACATACATCACATACCCAGTACATCCACACCGCCCCCCCCCCCACACACACACAGGGCTCTTGCTTCATGGTAACAGCTCACATTTGCAAAATAAATAAACAAACAAATAAATAAATAAAACTAGAGTGAGTTAGTTTAGTATATAGTCTAATTCATTCTTGTCCATTTTTCAAATTGTATTAACTGAAATTTGTAGCACTGTGTGTATGTATGTGTGTGTGTGAATTATAGCCACCCAATTCCTAATTTTATTCTATTAACAAATGTAACTATCACTTGAATTAAATGGGAAAAACTCTCCTAACTTTCTAGAAGTTATACTATTGCTTATATTGAGAGGAAAAACCTGAAGTATCTTTATTTCCTTTTTCAAATGTTTTATTTTTCCTTTTTCGGCATTTGCCTGCATTCAAAAATAGAAGCTCTTTCTGTTTTATTTGAATAATAGCCTTATTTTGTGCTTCATGAATATTTTTCTCATATTCCTTATTAAACAAATTTCCATGTTAAAATTCAGTTTATTTTGCTTACATCTCATGTGATTTTAAAGACTTCTTTCTTGAAAATGCGTTTAGCTCAGCAATGTTAATGAAAGACTGCATTATAGGCATTTGCAGAAGCATCTGTAAATCATAAGATACGACGAAAATATGTTTCACAAATACATATTCATGATTACTTTAAAAACATGACAAGATAACTCCAATCAGATACCTATCTATTATGAATAATTAACACTGGTTCTCTATTAAAAACAAGTTTAATAAAAAAACAAATTCTAGCCAGGATTTACAATGAGTAAATTAATATGCTGTAATTACTTTTTTTGAACTTTAAGTTCTTCTCTGCCTGACAATATAGGAAAGAATGAATCTTTTATAAGGAGATGATCCCCAGAGTGCGAATCTACCCACTGCTTTTATACTCCTTTACATCTCTTAAAATTGGCTGTTATCAAGCAATCCAGCGTTGACGGAGCTGGAACACAACACAACAGGATCCTCCTGCTAGATTTGTTATTACTGAAATCAAGCAGATGGTGGCACTCTCCTCCACTAAACTCTCTCAATAGGATCAATCAGGCTTACACCAGATGGATGTTTGTGAGCTGCAGGAATGGACAGGAAAAGGATTACTTGAAGGGCTGTTGCCATTCGGGGTTTCACCTGAGTTATAATAAAACAAGGGTTTAAAAAAAATTTTGCCTTCATTCTGAAACTCTGCAGTGGGGCTCTTTCAAAATTCTTCCCTAAGCAATTCACACTCTTCTTGATCATGGCATTTCTCAAATTGGACAGCTTCTGTGTTACCTGTATTACTTTCCCCCCTTTTGTTCTTTTATGTCAGCAAATCACATCTCTTTTTTAAAATATGAAATCCATTTGGCTACGATGATAGGTTGCTTCTTTCTATGCTACATCAAAGAAGAGCTGTGTATGATTTGATTTTATCCTATGATGCAAAATCTCCCTTATTATTCCCTTGTCTCTCACTTTTCCTTCCCTCCCTTCCCTCTCTTTCCTTTCCTTTTTTATTTTATTCTCTTAGGTGAAATACTTTTATGGTAAGTTGAATAATAACCACCTAAATATGTCCATCTCATAATCCCTGGAACCTGTATTTCCTTATGTGGTAAAAGAGACTTTACAGATGTGATTGAATAAAGATTCTTGAGATGGAGAGATAACCCTGGATTATCCAGTTAGCACATTGTAATCATAATGGTCCTTATAAGAGGCACACAGGAGTCAGAGTTAGGGGAGAAGACAATGTGATGATGGAAGCAGAGAAATGAACTTTGAAGTTGGAGGCAGGGGCCACAAGACAAGGAATAGAGGCAGTCACCAAAAGCTGAAAAATGCAAAAAAAAATGGACTCTCCCCTCAGAGCCTCATGAAGGAACCAGCCCTGTAGACATCTTGACCAGTGAAACTGATTTCTGACTTCTGACCTCCAGAACTGTAAGGATATGTTTGTGTTTTTTAAACCACTGAGTTTGTGGAAATTTGTTGTAGTAGCAATACCAATCTAATACAGCTTTCAAGGAGAAAAATAAATACATCGAGAATCTATTATTGCACATACTCTTAAAGAAAAAATAAAAACTATTAGAGACTAAACATTGAGCACTGAGTGAAAATTTTTCCTGCCAAGCAGGGAATTCGATCCAGCACAAAGTCCAGGTAGGCTGTTGGCACGAAATTCAAGGTAGGAGAATGGGGTAGGATTTTAAAGGCAAAGTTCCATGAGCTGTTACTGCCCCATATTATGAAAGGGACATCACTGAGTAATGTGTTTTGGCTGCAGGACCAGGTTAGTCAGCCGTGTAAGCACTGGGCTGGTTGGCGGTGGTCTGCTGGGAATGTGTAGATTATCTGGGGCTAACAGCCTCCATCTACCTTGTGACATGCACAAATTGGGATGTGTCTCCCACTCAGGTCTGCACTAGTGTCAGTAACAGAGGTGGAAGATCAGAGTTTATGGAGACAATAGAAAGGATGAAAGCCATATGTAAAGTGTTAGTAACTCTATCAGAAAGAAAGGGGAGAAATAGGAGTAGGGAAGTTAAACTAAAAATCATAACAATATAAGACATAACACTTAAAATACTATCTGCTAGGAATTTTTTAAGTACTCTGCATGTATTAAATCATTTATTGCTCACAACCCTATTTGGGGGATACTATAATCACGCCATTTTACAGATAAGGAATCTGGGGTTCTGAGAAGTTATATAATTTGGCCAAGGTCACAGAGCCTCTGGCCAAGCTAGATTCAAATTCAGGCCTGCCTGACTCCAAAACTGAGCTGTTGAACAGAACTTGCTTTGAATTTGAGTATTACTGGAGCTCATTCTATTTTTATAATTTGCTTACTGGGTGCAGTTACCACTGTTGCCACTAAAAAGGCTAGTCACATTTCTGAGGGACTTAAAGGATTACAAACAGTTCTCTCTGTTAAAAGATAAACTGAGGCACATTAAAATTTTTTTAAAGTTTACTTGTGCAAAAATCTATTGGAATCAGGTAGCATCAAATTGAAAGTGTTTGGGAGCGCTCCACCAACGGGAGCTAAGAGAAAGACTTTTATATGGAAGTGATGGAAGTAAGGCAAGGAAATTATTTGATTGGCTGTTGCTTAGCGGGTTACCTTATTTGGGAAAGCTGATTTGGCAGTTTGTGATGGGCTGTCCTTTGACTTCGATTTCTTATCTTTGAGGCATTGCAGGCTTAGGTTTTGGTTTGCTTAAGGAGGCTACTAAGGCATTGAAAGCACCTCAATCTAATGGTCTCCTTGTTTAATTAAGTTAATATATTAGAGCAACACTCAATTCTAGTTCTTGTATCACAAAGTTTCATTCTTATCTTTATAAATTGTTATAACTATGTAAGTTTAATATAAACATGTTAGGTTTCACTTCTTTTCCATTATATTTGTAGCATGAAATTCATGGAGCTGTATTTATATTTAGTACCCAAACTCAAGGTTATAAATAGTAGAATTCATCATTACTTGTCTTTCTTTTTTTTGTTGTAAAATCCGAAGTTTATGAATTTGCTTAAAAATTCATAATTATAATCTTGTAAATTTCTAGTAAGACTGTGAGATGTACTTGATGTTGTATCTGATCATGAAACTTTCTTCAGACAAATGTAGACTATTCAATGGATAAGCCAACTTATGTAGTTAGGGAGTGACACTTTTCTTCTGTTTCCTCCTGCCTTCCTAAGGAAGGCACATTCCAAGGCAATGGTAATATCATGTCCTTGTCAAGACAAAGAAGGAGTCAGATGTATTCAGCAGGATAATAAAAAGAGATAGACAAGGAGGATCCCCCCTTCACAATATAAAATACCTGTGTATAGACACATTACTCATGGAAGTCAGAGCCTCCCCATGATGGTGGCCTAGTATAAAAACTGTGTTTCCAAATAGAGAGGCACAAAGGTGGTAAAGGGACACAGACCACAGGAGGAAAACAGAAGAGAAAGAGGTTCCAAAAGGGAAGTGGCTGCTCTCCAGTGACTCTAATGAGAGAGATGGCCTCACAGTACAGTCAACAAGTCTAAATCGAAGAACCTTCACATGTTAAGAAAATGGACCATAAGTTCAAAAGAACAAAAGAGAAATTTCAGACCTTCTCTATCCTTCTCCTACCCACAGATTGCATTTGGTTTGGAAAATAAAGCAAAACTGAATGAAATGCTTTGTATATGTTCAGGACTATTTGTTGGCTTAATTGTTAAAGCTATATATTCTTGATTATCCACTGTATCCTTTACATTCTTGTGACTCTACGTGTAGATGCAGAGCCAAAGACTTTGTTATATGAGGAGGTTCAAGAAAGCACTCCTTTGATGATCAAGAAGCACCTACTTTTAAAGAGACCAGTCAAAACAAATCAGACATAAAAGCCCTGAGATTGAACCAAGGTTCCAAAATGCCTGTGATACAATTATTCCACAAGAATGTTTACTGAGTTGAACATCTAAAGTCTTCCTGTGGCTGGTGACTAGTAGAAAATATGGAAATAATATGGTAAGAATTTGAACACATTCTGGAAACTTGGAAATGTAGGTACATATCACTGACACCCTCTTTTCTTTTTAGTTGGGCAAAACTGAGTTTATTAAACTTAATGCAGCAAGGAGAACTCTGTCTTGAGAGTTTTAGTGGTGTCTAAAAAGGAGGAAGCTATGGAACGGTATTTATAGGATTTTTAGGGTCAGGTCTGGTTAATTTTTTAAATTTAAGTTTTTATTTTGAGATAATTATACATTCGCATACAGTTGTAAGAGATAACACAGAGATCCCATGTATCCTTTACGTCAGTGAGAACATCTTGCAAAACTATAGTATAAAATCACAACCAGTATAGTGGTATTTATACAATTCACAAAGCTTATTTAGATGTCTGCATCTATCTTGTACTCATTTGTTTGTGTGTGCAATTTAATCCCATGCATAGGTGCCTGTATCAACCATCACAGTCAAGATACAGAAAAGTTACACCACAAGGATTCTTCCTGTTGCCTTTTTATACCACTTTTCACCTCCTTGTTACCATATCACCCTACCACCACTTCAAGTGAAGTATGGAAACCTTACCTCCATAGGACCCTCACCTTACCCACATTTAAATATCAGTGTCTTGAGTATCAGGTGGTGTTGTAATTTTTGTTTCAATCAACAGATATGATTTATAAAACTCATGAGGTGAAGGACAGTCTGTACTTATATTACTTTTCTTTCCACTTTTTTTTAACATCTTTATTGGAGTATTATTGCTTTACAATGGTGTGATAGTTTCTGCTTTATAACAAAGTGAATCAGCTATACATATACATATATCCCCATATCTCTTCCCTCTTGCATCTCCCTCCCTCCTACCCTCCCTATCCCACCCCTCTAGGTGGTCACAAAGCACCGAGCTGATCTCCCTGTGCTATGCAGCTGCTTCCCAATAGCTATCTATTTTACGTTTGATAGTGTATATACGTCCATACCACTCTCTCACTTTGTCCCAGCTTACCCTTCCCCCTCCCCATATCCTCAAGTCCATTCTCTAGTAGGTCTGCGTATTTATTCCTGTCCTGCGCCTAGGTTTTTCATGACCATTTGTTTTTGTTTTTTTTTAGATTCCATATATATGTGTTAGCATACGGTATTTGTTTTTCTCTTTCTGACTTACTTCACTCTGTGTGAGACACTCTAGGTCCATCCACCTCACTACAAATAACTCAATTTCATTTCTTTTTATGGCTGAGTAATATTCCATTGTACATATGTGCAACATCTTCTTTATCCATTCATCTGTCGATGGACACTTAGGTTGCTTCCATGTCCTGGCTATTGTAAATACAGCTGCAGTGAACATTGTGGTACATGACTCTTTGAATTATGGTTTTCTCAGGGTATATGCCCAGTAGTGGGATTGCTGGGTCGTATGGTAGTTCTATTTTTAGTTTTTTAAGGAACCTCCATACTCTTCTGCATAGTGGCTGCATCAATTTACATTCCCATCGACAGTGCAAGAGGGTCCCCTTTGCTCCACACTTTCTCCAGCATTTATTGTTTGTAGCTTTTTGATGATGGCCATTCTGACAGGGGTGAGATGATACCTCATTGTAGTTTTGATTTGCATTTCTCTAATGATTAGTGATGTTGAGCATCCTTTCATGTGTTTGTTGGCAGTCTGTATATCTTCTTTGGAGAAATGTCTATTTAGGTCTTCTGCCCACTTTTGGATTGGGTTGTTTGTTTTTAGGTATTGAACTGTATGAGCTGCTTGTACATTTTGGAGATTAATCCTTTGTCAGTTGCTTCATTTGCAAATATTTTCTCCTATTCTGAGGGTTGTCTTTTAGTCTTGTTTATGTTTTCCTTTGCTGTGCAAAAGCTTTTAAGTTTCATTAGGTCCCATTTGTTTATTTTTGTTTTTATTTCCATTTCTCTAGGAGGGGAGTCAAAAAGGATCTTGCTGAGATTTATGTCGTAGAGTGTTGTGCCTATGTTTTACTCTAAGAGTTTTATAGTGTCTGGCCTTACATTTAGATCTTTAACTCATTTTGAGTATATTTTTGTGTATGGTGTTAGGGAGTGTTCTAATTTCATTCTTTTACATGTAGCTGTCCAGTTTTCCCAGCACCACTTATTGAAGAGGCTGTCTTTTCTCCATTGTATATTCTTGCCTCCTTTATCAAAAATAAGGTGATGATATGTGCGTAGGTTTATCTCTGGGCTTTCTATCCTGTTCCATTGAACTATATTTCTGTTTTTGTGCCAGTACTATACTGTCTTGATTTCTGTAGCACTGTAGTATAGTCTGAAGTCAGGGAGCCTGATTCCTATAGCTCCGTTTTTATTTCTCAAGATTGCTTTGGCTATTCGGGGTCTTTTGTGTTTCCACACAAATTGTGAAATTTTTTGTTCTAGTTCTGTTAAAAATGCCATTGGTAGTTTGATAGGGATTGCATTGAATCTGTAGATTGTTTTGGGTAGTATAGTCATGTTCACAATGTTGATTCTCCCAGTCCAGGAACATGGTATATCTCTCCATCTATTTGAATCTCCATCTATTGAATCTATTTCTTTCATCAGTGTCTTATAATTTTCTGCAAATGGGTTTTTTTGTCTCCTTAGGTAGGTTTATTACTAGGTATTTTATTCTTTTTCTTGCAATGGTAAATGGGAGTGTTTACTTAATTTCACTTTCAGATTTTTCATCATTCGTGTATGGGAATGCAAGAGATTTCTGTGTGTTAATTTTGTATGCTACTACTTTACCAAATTCATTGATTAGCTCTAGTAGTTTTCTGGTAGCATCTTTAGGATTCTCTATGTATAGTATCATGTCATATGCAAATAGTGACAACTTTACTCCTTTTCCAATTTGGATTCCTTTTACTTCCTTTATCTTCTCTGATTGCTGTGGCTTAAACTTCCAAAACAATGTTGAATAATAGTTGTAAGAGTGGGCAACCTTGTCTTGTCCCTGATCCTAGTGGAAATGGTTTCAGTTTTTCACCTTTGAGGATGATGTTGGCTGTGGGTATGTCATATATGGCCTTTATTATGTTGAGGAAAGTTCCCTCTATGCCTACTTTCTGGAGGGTTTTTATCATAAATCAGTGTTGAATTTTGTCCAAAGCTTTTTCTACATCTATTGAGATGATCATATGGTTTTTATTCTTCAGTTTCTTAATATGGTATATCACATTGATTGATTTGCATATATTGAAGAATCCTTGCATTCCTGGGATAAACCCCACTTGATCACGGTGTATGATCCTTTTAATGTGCTGTTGGATTCTGTTTGCTAGTATTTTGTAGAGGATTTTTGCATCTATGTTCGTCAGTGATATTGGCCTGTAGTTTTCTTTCTCTGTGACATCATTCTCTAGTTTTGGTATCAGGGTGATGGTGGCCTCATAGAATGAGTTTGGGAGTGTTCCTCCCTCTGCTATATTTTGGAAGAGTTTGAGAAGGATAGGTTTTAGCTCTTCTCTAAATGTTTGATAGAATTTGCCTGTGAAGCCATCTGGTCCTAGGCTTTTGTTTATTGGAAGATTTTTAATCACATTTTCAATTTCAGTGCCTGTGACTGGTCTGTTTATATTTTCTATTTCTTCCTGATTCAGTCTTGGAAGGTTGTGCTTTTCTAAGAATTTGTCCACTCCTTCCATTTGTCCATTTTATTGGCATATAGTTGCTTGTAGTAATCCCTCATGATCCTCTGTATTTCTGCAGTGTCAGTTGTTACTTCTCCTTTTTCATTTCTAATTCTATTGATTTGAGTCTTCCTTTTATTCTTGATGAGTCCAGCTAATGGTTTATCAGTTTTGTTTATCTTCTTAAAGAACCACCTTTTAGTTTTATTGATTTTTGCTACTGTTTCCTTCATTTCTTTTTCATTTATTGCTGATCTTTATGATTTGTTTCCTCTGCTAACTTTGGGGTTTTATTTTCTTCTTTCTCTATTTGCTTCAGGTGTAAGGTTAGGTTGTTTATTTGAGACATTTCTTGTTTCTTAAGGTAAGATTGTATTGCTATAAACCTCCCTCTTAGAACTGCTTTTGGTGCATCCCATAGGTTTTGGGTTGTCGTGTTTTCATTGTCATTTGTTTCTAGGTATTTTTTGATTTCCTCTTTGATTTCTTCAGTGATCTCTTGGTTATGAAATAGTGTATTGTTTAACTTCCCTGTGTTTGTATTTTTTACAGATTTTTTCCTGTAATTGATATCTAGTCTCATAGCGTTGTGGTCGGAAAAGATACTTGATACGATTTCAATTTTCTTAAATTTACCAAGGCTTGATTTGTGACCCAGGATATGATCTATTCTGGAGAATGTTCCATGAGCACTTGAGAAGAAAGTGTATTCTGTTGTTTTTGGATGGAATGTTTTATAAATATCAATTAAGTCCATCTTGTTTAATGTATCAGTTAAAGCTTGTGTTTCCTTATTTATTTTCATTTTGGATGATCTGTCCATCGGTAAAAGTGGGGTGTTAAAGTCCCCTACTATGATGGTGTTACTGTCGGTTTCCCCTTTTATGGCTGTTAGGATTTGCCTTATGTATTGACATGCTCGTATATTGGGTACACAGATATTTACAATTGTTAAATCTTCCTCTTGGATTGACCCCTTGATCATTATGTAGTGTCCTTGTTTGTCTCTTGTAATAGTCTTTATTTTAAAGTGTATTTTGTGTGATATGAGAATTGCTACTCCAGCTTTCTTTTGATTTCCATTTGCATGGAGTATCTTTTTCCATCCCCTCACTTTCAGTCTGTATGTGTCCTCAGGTATGAAGTGGGTCTCTTGTAGACAACATATATATGGGTCTTGGTTTTGTTTCCATTCAGGTAGTCTATGCCTTTTGGTTGGAGCATTTAAAACATTTACATTGAAGTGAATTATCAATATGTATGTTTCTATTAATTGTTTTCTTAATTGTTTTGGGTTCGTTATTGTAGGTCTTTTCCTTCTCTTGTGTTTCCTGCCTAGAGAAGTTCCTTTAGCATTTGTTGTAAAGCTGGTTTTGTGGTGCTAAATTCTCTTAGCTTTTGCTTGTCTGTAGAGTTTTAAATTTCCCCATCCAATCTGAATGAGATCCTTGCTGGGTAGAGCAATCTTGGTTGTAGGTTTTCCCTTTCATCACTTTAAATATGTCTTGTCACCCACTTCTGGCTTGCAGAGTTTCTGCTGAAAGATCAGCTGTTAACCTTATGGGGATTCCCTTGTATGTTAATTGTTTTTCCCTTGCTGCTTTTAATATTTTTTCTTTGTATTTAATATTTCATAGTTTGATTAATATGTGTCTTGGCATGTTTCTCCTTGGATTTATCCTGTATGGGACTCTTTGCGCTTCCTGGACTTGATTAATTATTTCCTTTCCCATATTAGGGAAGTTTTCAACCATAATCTCTTCAAATATTTTCTCTGTTCCTTTCTTTTTCTCTTCTTCCTCTGGGACTCCTATAATTCAAATGTTGTTGCGTTTAATGTTGTCCCAGAGGTCTCTGAGAGTGTCCTCAATTCTTTTCCTTCTTTTTTCTTTATTCTGCTCTGCAGTAGTTATTTTCACTATTTTGTCTTCCAGGTCACTTATCCATTCTTCTGCCTCAGTTATTCTACTCTTGATTCCTTCTAGAGAATTTTTAATTTCATTTATTGTATTGTTCATCATTGTTTGTTTGGTCTTTAGTTTTTCTAGGTCCTTATTAAACATTTCTTGTATTTTCTCCATTCTATTTCCAAGATTTTGGATCATCTTTACTATCATTATTCTGAATTCTTTTTCAGGTAGACTGCCTATTTGCTCTTCATTTGTTTGGTCTGGTGGGTTTTTACCTTGCTCTTTCATCTGCTGTGTGTTTCTCTGTCTTCTTAGTTTGCTTAACTTACTGTGTTTGGGGTCTTCTTTTTGCAGGCTGCTGTTTCGTAGTTTCCGTTGTTTTTGGTGTCTGCCCCCAGTGGGTAAGGTTGGTTCAGTGGGTTGTGTAGGCTTCCTGGTGGAGGGGACTAGAGCCTGTGTTCTGGTGGATGAGGCTGGATCTTGTCTTTCTGGTGGGCAGAACCACATCCAGTGGTCTGTTTTGGGATGTCTGTGACCTTATTATGATTTTAGGCAGCCTCTCTGCTAATGGGTGGGGCTGTGTTCCTGTCTTGCTAGTTGTTTGGCATAGGGTGACCAGCACTGTAGCTTGCTGGTTGTTGAGTGGAGCTGGGTCTTGGCATTGAGATGGATATCTCTGTGAGATTTTTGCCATTTGATATTAAGTGGTGCTGGGAGGTCTCTGGTGGACCAATGTCCTGAACTCGACTCTCCCACCTCAGAGCCATAGGCCCAATGCCTGGCTGGAGCACGAAGACCCTGTCATCCACACGGCTCAGAAAAAAGAGAAAAAGGAGAGAAATATATATATTGTTGCTCCCAAAGTCCACTGCCTCAGTTTGGGATGATTCATTGTCTATTCAGGTGTTCCACAGATGCAGGGTAAATCAAGTTGATTGTGGAGATTTAATCTGCTTCTCCTGAGGCTGCTGGGAGAGATTTCCCTTTCTCTTCTTTGTTCGCACACCTCGTGGGGTTCAGCTTTGGGTTTGGCCCTGCCTCTGCGTGTAGGTCGCCTGAGGGCGTCTGTTCCAGCTCAGACAGGAGGGGTTTAAAGTAGCAGCTGATTAGCGGGCTCTGGCTCACTCAGGCCGGGGGGAGGGAGAGGCACAGAATGCGGGGTGAACCTGTGGCTGCAGAGGCCAGCATGACATTGCAACAGCGTGAGGCATGCCGTGTGTTCTCCTAGGGAAGTTGTCCCTGGATCATGGGACCCTGACAGTGGTGGGCTGCACAGGGTCCCAGGAGGGGAGGTGTGGACAGTGACCTGTGCTTGCACACAGGCTTCTTGGTGGTTGCAGCAGCATTAGCATTTCATTCCTGTATCTGGGATCCGCGCTGATAGGCACGGCTCACATCAGTCTCTGGAGCTCATTTAGGCGGCACTCTTAATCCCCTCTCCTCGTGCACCACGAAACAAAGAGGCAAGAAAAAGTCTATTGCCTCTTCGGCAGCTCCAGACCTTTTCCCTGGACACATTCCCAGCTAGCTGTGGCACATTAGCCCCCCTTCAGGCTGTCTTCACGCAGCCAACCCCAGTCCTCTCCCTGGGATCAGATCTCCGGAGCCCGAGCCTCAGCTCCCAGCCCCCGTCCACCCTGGCTGGTGAGCAGACAAGCCTCTAGGGCTGGTGTGTGCTGGTAGGCACTGACCCTCCATGCGGGAATCTCTCCGCTTTGCCCTCTGCACTCCTGTTGCTGTGCTCTCCTCCATGGCTCTGAAGCTTTCCCCCCTCTGCTACCCACAGTCTCCGCCTGCGAAGGGGCTTCCAAGTGTGTGGAAACCTTTCCTCCTTCACAGCTGCCTTCCACTGGTGCAGGTCCCGTCCCTATTCTTTTGTCTCGTTTTATTTTTTCTTCTGCCCTACCCAGGTACGTGGGGAGTTTCTTGCCCTTTGGGAGGTCTGAGGTCTTCTGCCAGCATTCAGTAGGTGTTCTGTAGGGGTTGTTCCACATGTAGATGTATTTCTGTTGTTGTTGTTAGTAGAGGTATTTTTTTACTGTTATATTGAGATATAATTGACATACAGCACTATGTATGTTTAAGATGTATAGCATAATGATTTGACTTACATACATAATGAAATGATTTCCACAATAGGTTTAGTGAACATGCATCACCTCATATGGGTACAACATTAAAGAAATAGAAAAGCAATTTTCTCCTTGGGATAAGAACTATTAGCATTTACTCTCTAAACAATTTTTGTTTATAACGTACAACAGTGTTATCTTTATCATTTTGTACATTACGTCCCTAGTACTTATTTATCTTATAACTGGCAGCTTGTAATTCTTGACTACCTTCATCCAGTTCCTCCCTCCCCGCTGCCTCAGGTAGCCACAAATCTAATCTCATCTTTTATGAGTTTGCCTGTTTGTTTTTGAAGTGTAATTGACCTACAACACTGTTAGTTCTTAGTACACAAGAGAGTGAATCGATATTTCCATACATTGCAAAATGGTTACTATGATGAGTCTAGTTGTTAATCTGTCACCATATAAAGATATTATGTAATTGTTGACTACATTCCCCACACTATACATTTCATACGTGACTCATTTATTTTGTAGTTGTAAGTTAGTACCCCTTAATCTCCCTCACCTATTTCTCTCCTCTCCCACACCCCTCCCCTCTGGAAATCACCTGTTTGTTCTCTGTAAATATGACTGTTTCTGTTTGGTTATGTTTGTTCATTTGTTTTGTTTTTCAGATTCCACAAATAAGTGAAATTATACAGTATTTGCCTTTCTCTGTCTGACTTACTTCAGTTAGTCATGTTGTCAGAAATTGCAATATTTCATTTTTTATGGCTGAATAATATTCCACTGCATTCCCCATCTTCTTTATCCATTCATCTATTGATGGGGACTTGCATTGCTTCTAATCTACATCTTGGCTACTGTAAATAATGCTGCAATGGACACAGGGGTGCATATACCTTTTTAAATTAGTGTCTTTGTCTTCTTCATGTAAATACTCAGAGGTGGAATTGCTGGATCGTATGGTAGTTCTATTTTTTAATTTTTTGAGGAATCTCCATACCATTTTCCATAGCAGTGGCACCAAGTTACATTCCCACCAATAGTGCATGAGGGTTTCCTTTTCTCCATATCCTCGCTAACACTTGTTATTTGTTGTTCTTTAGATAATAGCCATTCTGACAGGTGTGAGGTAGTATCTCATTGTAGTTTTGATTTTCATTTTCCCAATGAATAGTGATTTTGAGCATCTTTTCATATGCCTGTTAGCAATCTGTGTGCTTTCTTCTGAAAAATGTCTATTCAAGTCCTCTGCCCACTTTTTAAATTGGGTTGTTCATTTTTTTGATGTTGAGTTTCTATTTTGGGCTATTAACCCCTTGTCAGATACATCATTTGCAAATATCTTTTCCTATTCAGCAGGCAGCCTTTTTCTTTTGTTAATAGTTTCCTTTGCTGTGCAAAAGGTTTTTAGTTTCATGACACCCAGTTTGTTTATTTTCGCTTTTGTTTCCTTTGTCTGAGGAAACATATCCAAAAAAATATATTGCTAAGACCATTGTCAAAGAGTGTACTACCTATGTTTTCTTTTAGAAGTTTTATGGTTTCAGGTCTTACATTTAAGTCTTTAATCCATTTTGAGATTTCTCTTGTATATGGTGTGAGAAAGTAGGGCAGTTTGATTCTTCTGCATGTAGCTGTCAAGTTTTCCCAACACCACTTATTGCAGAGGCTGTCTTTTCCCCATTGTATATTCTTGCCTCCTTTGTCACAGATTAATTGCCCATATAATTGTGGGTTCATTTCTGGGCTCTCTATTTGGTTCCATTGTTCTATGAGACTGTTTTTGTGCCAGCACCATACTGATTTGGTTACTGTACCTTTGTGACATAATTTAAAATTGGGGAGCATGATAACTCCTGTTTTGTTCTTATTTCTTAAGATTATTTTGACTATTTGGGGTCTTTGGTGTTTCCATGTTAATTTTTGAATTATTTGTTCTAGTTCTGTGAAAAATGCTGGTGGTATTTTGATAGGGATTGCACTGAGCCTGCAGATCATGTTGGGTAGTGTGGTCACTTTAACAGTATTAATCCTTCCAGTACATGAGCACTATATATCTTTCCATTTGTTTGTGTCATAGTCAGTTTCTTTCATCAGATTCCTATAGTTTTCTAAGCACAGGTATTTTACCTCCTTAGTTAGATTTATTCCCAGGTATTTTATTCTTTCTGATGTGATTGTGAATGGGATTGTTTTCTTAATTTCTCTTTCTGATAGTTCATTGTTAGTATATAGAAATGCAATGGATTTCTGCATGTTAATTTGTATCCTGTAAATTAATAAATTCACTGATGAGTTTTAGAAGTTTTTTGGTGGCATCTTTAGGATTATCTATGTATAGTATCATACATTCATATAGTATCATCTGCAAACAGTGACAGTTTTAATACTTCCTTTCCAATTTGGATTCCTTTTCTTTTCTTATTTGATTGCTGTGGTTAGGACTTCCAATACTACGGTGAATAAAAGTGGTGAGAGTGGGCTTCCTTGTTTTGTTCCTGATTTTATAGGAAAGGCTTTCAGGTTTTCACCATCAAGTATGATGTTAGCTTTGTGCTTGTCATATATGGCCTTTATTTTGTTGTGGTATGTTCCCTCTATTCCCATTTTCTGGAGAGTTTTCTTTTTTTAATCATAAATGGATGTTGAATTTTGTCAAAAGATTTTTCTGTACCTATTGAGATGATTATATTATTTTTATTCTTCAATTTGTTAATGTGGTGCATCACATTGATTGATTTGCAGAAACTGAACCATTCTTGCATCACTGGGATAAATCCCACTTGATTTATATGGTATATGATCCTTTTAATGTATTATTGAATTTGCTTTGCTAATATTTTTGGAGAATTTTTGCATCTGTGTTCATTAGTGATATTGGCCTGTAATTTTCTTTTTTTGTGATACCTTGGTGGTTTTGGTATCAGGGTGATGCTGGAATTGTAGAATGAGTTTGGAAGCTTTCCGTCCTCTGAAAATGTTTGGAATAGTTTGAGGATAGGTGCTAATTCTTCTCTAAATGTTTGGTAGAATTCAACTGTGAAGCCATGTGCTCCTGGTCTTTTCTTTAGTGGGAGGTTTTTTGTTTTTTTTAATTACTGATTCTGTTTCATTACTCATAATTGGTTTGTTCATATTTTCTATTCTTTCCTGATTCAGTCTTGGGAGACTGTACATTTCTATCAATAGGAATTTGTCCATTTCTTCTAGGTTGTCCATTTTACTGGCATATAATAGCTCATGGTAATCTTTCATGATCCTTTGTATGTAAGATCTTATGGAAAAACCCTAACAAACTTTTTGGCCAACCCAATACATCTGTGGCTTTGGTTGTAACTTCTTTATCATTTCTGATTTTATTGATTTGGACTCTTGCTTTTCTTGATGAGTCCGACTAAAGGTTTATCAATTACATTTATCTTTTCAAGGAACAATCTCTTAGTTTCATTGATCTTTTTTATTGTTTTTCTGTTCCTATAATTTTTTTTATTAAAGTATGGTTGATTTACAATGATTCATATTAGTTTCAAGTGTACAACAAAGTGATTCAATATTTTTATAGATTATACTCCATTTAAAGTTATAACAAAATAATGGCTATATTTCCCTGTGCTGTAAAATATATCCTTGTTCCTTATCTACTTAATACGCAGTAGTTTGTATCTCTCAATCCCATATCCCTATCTTGCTCCTTCCCCCTCTTTCTCCCCATTGGTAATCACTAGTTTATTATCTATATCTCTGAGTATGTTTCTGTTTTGTTATACACATTCATTTGTTTTATTTTTTAGATTCCATATATAATTGGTAATGTAGAGTATTTGTCTTTCTCTATCACTAAGCATGATACTTTCTAGGTCCATCCATACTGTTGCAAATAGAAGAATTTCATTCTTTTTAATGGCTGTTTTTTTAACATCTTTATTGGAATATAATTACTTTACAATGATGTGTTAGTTTCTGCTTTATAACAAAGTGAATCAGCTATACATATACATATATCCCCATATCTCCTCCCTCTTGCATCTCCCTCCCACCCTCCCTATCCCACCCCTCTAGGTGGTCACAAAGCACCGAGCTCATATACCAATGTGTGTGTGTGTGTGTGTGTGTGTGTACATCTTCTTTAACCATTCATATGTTTTTGGTCACTTAGGTTGCTTCCATATCTTGCTTATTGTAAATAGTGCTGCTATGAACATTTGGGTACATGTTTCTTTTTGAATTAGTTTTCTCATTTTCTTCAGATATATACCCAGGAGTGAAATTTTGGGATCATATGGTAGTTCTAGTTTCAGTTTTTTGAGGAATCTCCATACTGTTTTACATAGTGGCTGCACCAATTTACATCCCTACCAACAGTGTACAAGGGTTCCTTTTTCTCCACATCCTCCCAACATTTGTTATTTGTGAACATTTTGATGATAGCCAATAGCAATGGCCAGGATCAGGTAACACGATTGGTTGCCACACAAGGATCACATGCAGCAGAAGAAAATTAATAGCCGTTTTGACAGGTGTGAGGTGATATCTCAGTGTTTTGATTTGCATTTCTCTGATGACTAGTGATGTTTAGTATATTTTCATGTGCCTGTTGGCCATCTGTATGTCTTTTGAAGAATGTCTATTCAGGTATTCTGCCCATTTTTAATCAGTGTGTTTGCTTTTTTTCTTTGCGGTACGCGGGCCTCTCACTGTTGTGGCCCCTCCCGTTGCAGAGCACAGGCTCCGGACGTGCAGGCCCAGCGGCCATGGCTCATGGGCCCAGCCTCTCCGCGGCATGTGGGATCCTCCCGGACTGGGGCACAAACCCGTGTCCCCTGCATTGGCAGGTGGACTCTAAACCACTGTGCCACCAGGGAAGCCCCTGTTTGCTTTTTTTGATGTTAAGTTATATGAGCTGTCTATATATTTTGCATATTAACCTGTTATGTGTCATATCATTTGCAAATATTTTCTCCCATTCATTTTGTCGATGGTTTTCTTTGCTGTGCAAAAGCTTTTAAGTTTAATTAGATCCAATTTGTTTCTTTTTGCTTTTATTTCTTTTCCCTCATAGAAAACTTTGCTTTTCCCTTGATGCTTTTAATATTCTCTCTTTATTATCTTTTTTTTTTTTTTGACATTTTAATTACAATATGGTTTGTTTTACTCCTCTTTGGGTTGATCCTGTTTGGGACTCTGTTTTCTGGACCTGGATGTCTGTTTCCTTTCCCAGGTTAAGTAAGTTTTCCATTATCATGTCTTGAAATATGTTCTCTGCTCCTTCCTTTCTCTCTCCTCCTTCTTGGACTCCTACAATGTGAATGTTAGTACACTTGATGTTGTCTCAGAGGTCTCTTAAACTGTTCTCATTTTTAAATTTTTTTTCTTTTTTCTGTAGTTAGAATGATTTCCACTACTCTGTCTTCCAGTTCCTTGATCTATTCCTCTGTATCATCTAATCTACTATTGATTCTACATCTAATCTAGTGTATTTTTAATTTTAATTATTGTATTTTTCACCTCTGTTTTGTTCTTTATATTTTCTAACTCTTTGTTAAAAACTTCTAACATCTCACTCTGTTCATCCATTCTTCTCCAGAACATTTTCGTGATCATTACCTTAAACTCTTTATTGTGTAGATTGCTTATCTCCACTTCGCTTGGTTCTTCTAGGGTTTTATCTTGTTCCTTTGCAACATACTCCTCTGTCACCTCATCTTGCCTCATTTGCTTTCTTAAAATTTCTATGTATTTGGTAGGTTGTTATGTTTCCCAGTCTTGGAGATGTGGCCTTATGTAGCAAATGTCCTGTGGGGTCCAGCAGCACATTCCCCTGTGGTCACTTTAGGGCTTCCCTCTATGTGGGCTGCATGGGTCCTTCTGTTGTGCCAGGTTAATTACTTTGGGCATAGTGGTAGACATGGCTGGCCTTGGTCTGGTTGGTTCCCAGGTTCTGCCTTTTGCAGTGGCTGCCAGTTGCTGGTAGATGGGGCCATGTCCTGGTCCTGGTGCTGGACCAGAGGTGGGTGGGGCTGGGTCATGAAGCAATTGGTTAGAGAGTCCTTGGGTGTTCTGTGGCTAGTGTTGGCCCCCTGGTGTGTGAAGCTGGGTTCCAGGGTGGCTGACTGTGCTCCAGGCATCCCAGAGATAGTGTCGGCCTGCTAATGGGCATGGCTGTGGCTCAGGGAGGTCCAAGGCTTCTGTTGTGTGTCCTGAATCCTGACACATCTGGCTGAGGGGTCCAAGGTGTCCTAGAGCTAGGGTTGGCGTGCTGTTGGGTGAAGCCAGGGCTCAGGGCATCCCAGGGTGGTGGTGGCCTGCTGGTGGGTGGGGCTCTGTCCCTGCCCTGCTAGCTGCCTGGCCTCAGTCAACCCAGGACTGGTGCTGAATGGCTAGTGTGTGGGTGCAGGTCCTGGAACTAGAAGGAGTATTCCAAAATGGCTCTTACCAGCACTAGTGTCCTCATAGTGGGATGAGCTCCCCAACATGGCTGCTGCCAGTGTCTATGTCCCCAGAATGAGCTCTGGTTGCCTCTGGCCCCTCTGGGAGGCTCTCCAAGATCAGCTAGTGGGTCTGACCCAGGCTCCTTTCAAATTACTGCTTCTGCCCTGGGTCTTGGAAGGTGTGAGATTTTTAGAATGTACTTTATGAATGGAGTCTGTTTTCCACAGCCTCCCAAACTCTCCCAATGCAAACCCTGTTGCTTTCAAAGTCAGGTGTTTTAGGGGCTTATCTTCCCAGTGCAAAACCCCCATGCTGGGGAGTCCGATGTGGGGCTCAGACCACTCACCCTTTGGGGGAAACTTCCGTAATTGTAATTATGTTCCCATTTGTGGGTCACCTACCTGAGGTTATGAGTCTTGACTATACTGCCCCTCCGCCCCTCCTACCCATCTTGTTGTGGTTCCTTCTTTATATCTTTAGCTGTAGAAGATCTTTTCTGCTGGTCTTCAGGTCACTCTCATGGATAGTTTCTCTGTAAATAGTTGCAATTCTTGTGTGCCTAAGGGAGGAGATGAGCTCAGGTTCTTCCTACCCCACTGTCTTGGCCACTCTCACTACTCCTTTGGCCAATCTTTAATGACAGGTCTGCTAGGGACAAATTCTTTAGTCTTTCTTTGTCTGAGAATGTCCTTATTTTCCCTTTATTCCTGAAGAGTAATTTTGTTGAATATGGAATTCACAGTTAACAGTTGTATCATTTCTTCTGACCTTTGTAGTTTCAGGTGAGGAATCCACTATCATACAAGTAGATGTTCTCCTACAGGTAATGTGTCATTTTTGTCTGAATACTTTCGATATTTTTTCTTTGATTTAGTTTTCAAAAGTTTAATTATGCTGTGTCTTCATGTGCATTTCTTTTAGTTCTCTTATGTGGGTTTTATTCAGCGTTTTGAATCTGTAGGTTTATGTCTATTGGCAAATTTGGTAAATTTCCAGCTATTATTATTTTTTAAATCTTCTTTTATCCTCATTCACTTCCTCTCCTTCTGGGACTCCAATGTTCCAAATCATTGTCTCTTTTGTTATTGTTCCTCAGGTCCCTGAGGCTCTGTTGATTTTTCTCTCTGTTATCCAGATAGGGGAAATTCTATGATCTGTCCTCAAGTTCATGGATTCTATCCTGTCATTTTCACTCTACTATTGGCCCATACATCTAGGTTTTAATTCTGTTGTATTTTTCAGTTCTATAATTTTCATGTGTTTTTAAAATATAATTTCTATTTACTTATTGAGGTTTTCTATTTTTCTCATTTGTTTCATAATAATTTGTAATTGCTTATTGAAACATTTTTATGATGGCCATTCTAAAATCCTTATCAGATAATCCCAATATCTGAGTCATCTGAGTGTTGGCATCAGTTAACCTTGTTTTCTCATTCAAGTTGTGATTTTCCTGGTTCTTGGTATGATGGGTGATTTTTTTCTTTTTTTTGTATTCTGGACATTTTGGCTATTATGTTAGGAGATTATGATGCACTTTTAAATCTTTTATTTTGGTAGGTAGTCACCCTGTTTATGTTTAGCATGCAAATCTTAGCCTAATTTCTTGGGCTGTGGTCCCAAAGGAAGTTTAATTTCAGAGCCTTTGCAGTGCTATTTTGGTCTGCTTGATTTATTGCAGGGGCTTTCCTAGTGTCTGCTGGTGCTGTTTGAGGGTGTGGAAGGAATTTCAACAGACTAGATTGGCTGGTCTTCCCAGGCTTGGTGTAATTCCTACCCCAGCCCACTGCCCCAGTGTCTCTTGTTGGGGAGAAGATTCTCAGCCCAGTCAGGAAGGAGAGCCCTTTTGGGGCCTGGAACTTGCGGTGGTGGGACTTGCCTGCCTGTGAGGGATGGAGAGCACTCCTGGGCCAGGAGCTTGTTGTGGAAGGATCCCCTTGCCAGTGCCTCACAGCTACCTCGGATCTCTTGGTGGGGGAGGTAACCTCAGGAGAATGAGTGCACTTCCTCTGCCTGCTATTGTCAGCGTGGCTCTCTATCCATCACACTTGCCAAGGCTCTCAGTTTTGCCTGGTGTTGGTGGTGTTTTGATTTAGGGAGGAATCAGTGTCTCTGGGCCAGCTTCTGTTGCAAGGTTGTGTGAGGGTCATGAATGATGGAACTGGATTGCCCTCATCTGCTGGGTGGGGAGTCAATATAATGCCCTGTTGCTGTGTTGTTTCTCAGGTCCAGAGGTCCCTAATTAGTTTGCCTTCGTCTTTACATCTTTCAGATTTCTCCATTTGTTGTCTGTTGTATGATTTTCAGAGTTTATAATTGTACTTGGCTGAAAGGAGTAGAGAGAAAAAGTCTATGCCACATCCAATTATCTTTTTCTTAATCATTCTCTGGAGAACTATCACAACCAGCTCAGGAACTGGCTTAGTCTTTTAGGTTGCATGATGTGGCTGGATCTGGATAAGAAGGCAGGTGTAGGACTCTGTTTTTCCTACACCTGGCCTGGGCTCAGGGGCCAGTGGCAGAGGCAAAGCCAACAGGAAAAAGTGCTTTCCTTTTCTCACAAACTGAAGTTTCTTATCTCTGCCTGAGGGCTTCCTCCAGCTGCAGAGTATGCTCAGTCCATTAACAGGCAAATAGGAAGTGCATTTTAGTGTATCTAAAATTATACTTTCATACAGCTGATTTAAAAAAATAGACCCAAGGTGAAATCTGATTTGATTAATTACTGTTATTACATCAGAAAGACAATTTAAAACCTACATTTTAAAGATATGTTTTTAAGCTTGGCTTGAGAAGACTATGGATATAGTTTTTGTCTGTTGAGAGGAATTTAACCTGAAAATAATCTAATACATAGAAAGCCTATGAAGCTTTTTAGGAGGTTGTACTAACAGGTAGGCTATCAACTTGGACTAAAATGAATTTAAAGCTTTTCATATGCAAACAGGGTATAATTCTTATGCAATTGTCCACAGGAAGGAAGAACATCTCAGAGGGCTGAGTCAAGAGCCAAAAGGGCCAAACTATGACACAAACAGAACAATAGACTAGGGAGCCATTTCTAGGCAGTAGGATCTGGCCCTAATCAAAGTGCATTCCATGTCCTCAGAGTAAGGGAACCTTGCAATATTTTTCCAGGTAGATTTCAGAATTGTGATGGACCAGGGACTGCTTAGCACATCACATTCCTCTCATTTTGAAAGGAGTCTCTATAGTGGTTATTCTATCCCTATCTTACTATTGCATTTTCGGTGTGTGGGGACAGATAACTTGTCTTTTTACTTCATAGGTCTTTAGATCAAGAGCCACATCCAGATCAGATGAAGATCATGAGATCCTGAGCTACAAGGTTGATGCCATACTGGATGAGACACTGGGGATCCTAGATTGAGGCGAACATGTTTTGCAAGTGGGAGGGATATGAAATTTATAGTTAGAGGGATGACTCTGATTGAATAAAAAATGGCCACTTTTCTCCCATCATAAGTGAAATTTATTTCTTCACTCAGTGAATCTGTACAGGCCATGTGACATGCCTTGGCCAATGGGATATTAGCAAACAAGGCAAACAGAGACTTGAAAGGCATTTGTCTTTCATGGCTGGGATCCTCCATCCTCCAATTTCCAAAAGCACTTTCTTCACTTCCTCCTGAGCACTCATGGGTAGTGTGATTTTTTTCTAATTGTCAGTTCAAGGTAATTTAGACTTCCTCTATGATGATCACCGAAATTCAACGAGTCTTTACCACTTCTAGATTCCTAAGCCACTCCCACATCTCTATGTATTTGTTATGGAAGCACTCCATTTCCAGCTACCAAAATCTTTGTAAATTATCTATAATCATTTGCAGTCATTTGTAAGTTATCTATAATCATTTGCAATCTCAAAATTTGGCAGTTGAAAAAAATACACAGAATTCTGAACTGGGCATGACTTAACTGTGTCCTGTTTCATGGTCTCTAGCAACAGTGGAATCAAAGTGTTGGCCCAGGGCCTGCAGCTCTACTGGGAAGGATACAATTCCAAGTCCATGTGGTCACTTGCAGGATTCACTTCCTTGGGGGTTGTTGGATTGAGGGCTTCAATTTCTCACTGGCAGTTGTATGGATGGCTCCCTCAGTTCCTTTTTACATGGGCCTTCCCAACTTGGCAGCTTGCTTCATCAAGGTATGCAAGCACAGAAGTCAATAGAGTCAACTAGCAATAAAGAAGTTGAAACCTTTTGTAACCTAATCCTGAACTTTTTGTGGTATTCTATTGGTTAGAAGCAAGTTATTAGGTTTAGCCCACATTGAAAGGAAAGGGATTACACAAGGGTGTAAAATCCAGGATGTGTGATCACTGAAGGCTCTCTTAGAGAAGTCTGCCTATCACAAGGAGTCAGGAAGACAGAAAGGTTTGAGTATTTTTTGGCTGTCCCTTCTCTGCTTTGAGACACATTCCTGGTAGTGGCTGCATCTCTACTGATGGACTGCCAATACACTGTGGCTCCAGGAACATTATTTTATTCCCTTGCCCTTCAAACCAAGGGGTGGAATGTTTTCTTATCATTGGTAGTTTCTGGTTGCTTCAGCTGCTCCTTGTTATTGCCCTCAAGCCTACTCTTCTTCTATATGTGGTTTATTAAAGACTCTTGTTCCAAACTCACCTGAGTTGAATTCTGTTTTCTGTCGGAACTCTGACTCTTGAAGACAATTTCTGCCACAAAGAAGTCTTTATTTTTATGGAGTCAAATTTTCCAATTTTAATTTTTTTGCTTTTCTTTTTATTGTCATACTTTGAAAGGCTTTCCCTTCTTTCAGATAAGTGAGATGTAACAAAAATTGTTACCCTACCTTCATGTCTATCTCTAGTAAGTTTATGGTTTTATTTATTGTACATTTAAATATTCGATCCACTGAAAGTACATAAGCAGTGAATTATTTCTCTTATGACTACCCATATATTGCAACATTATTTATTAATATTTATTTTCCCTATGAGAAATATCATCCATATCATATAATAAATTCCCATATATATTTATTTCTATTTAAAACAGCTATAACTTCTATGTTATTTAACTTAGATAAGACCATACGTAAAGATGAAAATATTTTTCAGTTCTTTCAATAAAGCTGACATAATGTTAATTCCCTAAATCCAAACAAAGCACGACACTGATGTCAACTTTGAATACAGATGCAAATGTTCTATATAAAATGTTTGCTATTTGAAATGAGAGCAGTGTGTTAAAAAAAATTTGAGAATAAAATGGAATTTATTCTGGGAATGCAAAGATGATTTAATACGAAAAAATCTTTCATCAAATCTCATGATTTTAATGTCTCCTGATTATGTCATCAGCTACTGAAAAGACATTTGGCATAATGTTAAAAGTGTAGCAATCACTTTTGACAAAATCTTAAAATAGGAATAAAATACTCTATTAAATTTATAAAGAGCATATTCAGAAAGTCAATAATAAACTTTAACTAAAATTTGAAGATCAGAACGTCTAGGAAGACTCACGGTTACATCTATGCCTCCATATTGTTTGGTGGGCCTACCTAATGCAATTAGAGAAGGAAATCCACATGAGAAGAGACCAAACTATATTCAGTTGCTAATTTTGTGATTCCATACTTAAAATAAACAAAAGGCTAAGAAAACTTCCCAGAATTAATTTAAAAAATTACTACGCTGGCTAGATATAAAATAAGTATATAGAGATCAATATGCTTCTTCTATACAACCAATATGCACCCAGGAAAGCAAATGACAAAAATAATTCAAGCAACTTTTTTAAAACATTTATTTATTTGGCTGTGCTGGGTCTTTAGTCGTGGCACATGGGATCTTCATTGCCGGGTGTGGGATATTTTACTTGAGGCATGCAGGACCTTAGCTGCAGTATGAGGGATCTAGTTCCCTGACCACGGATCAAACCCGGTCACCCTACACTGGAAGCTCGGAGTCTTAAACGCTGGACCACCAGGGAAGTCCCCTGAACTGTTAGAATAAAAGCTACAAAATACCTAGAATAAATTTGAGACATTGTGTATGACATTTACAAAATTCTCTATAAAATACAACTGAGGAACATAAAACAAAACCTGAAAAAATGAATATGTAAATTCAATTTTTTAAAAACAGAACGCCTACAAATTTTATGGAGTTATGAATGGGTAAAGGATTTTAAATTTCACATAGACAACTAAATATCTGGGAATTGCCAAAAAATAATGAAAACAGCGAGGATAAACTGTTTTAATGGGACCAAACATTGGTTATAAAGCCATTGCAATACAAACAGCACAACTTTTACCTAAGAGCAGCCATCAATGAATCTAAGTATAACTAGAAATTTAATATATGACAAAGATCACTGGAAGAATAAAGTTTAATCAATAAACTGTAGGATTACAATTGGCCACCCATGTGAATATACATCAATCAAAACCTCTATCCCCCAAAGCAAGCTACAGATTCAGTGCAATCCCTATCAAATTACCAATGGTATTCTCACAGAATTAGAAAAAAAAAACCTTACAATTTGTATAAAAACACAAAAGACACCGAATAACCAAAGCAATCTTGAGAAAGAAAAACGGAACTGGAGGAATCAGGCTCCTGGACTTCAGACTATACTACAAAACTACAGTAATCAAGACAGTATGGTACTGGCACAAAAACAGAAATATAGATAAATGGTACAGGATAGAAAGCCCAGAGATAAACCCATGCACATATGGTCACCTAATCTACAACAAAGGAGGCAAAAGTACACAATGGAGAGAAGATAGCCTCTTCAATAAGTGGTGGTGGGAAAACTGGACAGATTCATGTAAAAGAATGAAATTAGAACACTCCCTAACACTATACACAAAAATAAACTCAAAATGGATTAAAGATCTAAATGTAAGACCAGACACTATAAAACTCTTAGAGGAAAACATAGGAAGAACACTCTTTGAGATAAATCACAGTAAGATCTTTTTTGACCCACTTCCTAGAGTAATGAAAATAAAAACAAAAATAAACAAATGGGACCTAATTAAACTTCAAAGCATTTGCACAGCAAAGGAAGCCATAAACAAGACAAAAACACAACCCTCAGAATGGGAGAAAATATTTTCAAACAAGTCAATGGACAAAGGATTAATTTCCAAAATATACAAACAGCTCATGGAGCTCAATATCAAAAAACAAACAACCCAATCCAAAACTGGGCAAAAGACCTAACTAGACATTTCACCAAAGAAGGCATACAGATGGCCAAGTGGCACATGAAAAGCTGCTCAACATCACTAATTATTAGAGAAGTACAAATCAAAACTACAATGAGGTCTCACCTCACACTGGTCAGAATGGCCATCATCAAAAATCTACAAACAATAAATGTTGGAGAGGGTGTGGAGAAAAGGGAGCCCTCTTGCACTGTTGGTGGGAATGTAAATTGATACAGCCATAAGTTCTGTATGGAGATTCTTTAAAAAACTAAACATAGAACTACCATATGACCCAGCAATTCCACTACTGGGCATATACCCTAAGAAAACCATAATTCAAAAAGAGTTATGTAACCCAATGTTCATTGCAGCACTATTTACAATAGCCACGTCTGGAAACAACCTAAATGTCCATCGACAGATGAATGGATAAAGAAGATGTTGTACATATATACAATGGAATATTACTCAGCCATAAAAAGGAATGAAATTGGGTCATTTGTAGAGATGTGGATGGACCTAGAGTCTGTCATACAGAGTTAAGTAAGTCAGAAAGAGAAAAACAAATATTGTATATTAACACATATATATGGAATCTAGAAAAATAGTACAGATGAACTTATTTCCAGGGCAGGAATGGAGATGCAGATATAGAGAATGGATGTGTGGACTCAGACAGGGAAGGGGAGGGTGGGATGAATTGGGAGATTAGGTTTGACATAACACACTACCAAGTGTAAAACAGATAGCTAATGGGAACCTGTGGTATAGCACACGGAGCTCAACTTGGTGCTCTGGGATGACCTAGATGGATGGGATTGGGGGGGGAATGGGAGGAAGGTCCAAGAGGGATATATGTATACATATAGCTGATTCACTTCATTTTATAGGAGAAACTAACACAACATTGTAAAGCAATTACACTTCAATTACAAAAAAAAAACCCTCTCTCCCACATTATGTTCAAACAAATATTCTAGATGGGTGAAAGATTCAGATATACATCAATATAATAACATTATAATTCAATATAAGGAAACAGAAATTTGGTTGGGGATAACATTCCTTAGGAAGATTAGAACTCCAGAAGCTATATAAAAGAGAAAACAGACTTATTGGAGGAAATAAGAATTATAAATTTAGGTATGAAAAGCTGTTGTTTAGAAGTCCAAAGACCTAATGTACTAGGGAAAAATATCACATCTCATATTATATGTCAACAGAAAATATACCTAAGATTTAAAAAAAGGCCAAACACTTGTTAGAAAAATAGAGGCTATAAATTAGCAATGGACAAGAAAATACAAATGGCACAAATAAATACGAGTTGTTCAACTTCAAATGTACTTAGAAATATTTTAATTAAAGCAAAATTTAGATAACAATATCACGTTTCATACTGGCCATGATTTAAGAGAAAAATATGAAGTGCTAAACAAAAAGGAAAATATGAAACTCTGCTATGTTGTAGATGGTAAAATGAATATTTTCAGAAATTAATTTCACAAAAATTGATTAAATATTTTAACCAAGCTACTTTGGAAATTTTTCTTATATAAATAAAATGCAAATGCACACACACACACACACACACACACACCAGATGTATAGATATACAAGGTTGTCTATTATGGCATTGTTTTTAGTAGCAAATGCTGCAAATAAACTGAATTATCTAAACGTTTAATATAGCAAATTGGCTTGATACGTTGTGGTATATTTATAATATGGAATATTAAGCAGTTATTTAAAAGAGTGGGATACATCTATGTTCCTTGACCTGAAGGGAGGTCCTGGCTATAGTGCTAAGCATAAGAAGCAAGCTGTAGAGTACTGTGTATGATACGATTCTATTTTGCTAAAATCCAATGAACAGCAATAACACTGTGTATGTGTATGTATGTGTGTGTGTGTATGTGTGTGCATAAAAAGGTGGTGAAATACAACCAGGCTAACATTTACTATCTGAGTGAGGATAGGGATGTGATTATAATTTTCGTTATTTTTTTGCTCTAATTCTTCAGTTACAGAGAACTGCTTACATTATTTAAAAAGTTAATATCAATATCTTGTAATAACCTATAATGGAAAAGAACATGAAAAAGAAAAATATATATACATGCATATATTTATAGATAACTGAATCATTTTGCTCTAGACCTGAAACTAACACAATATTGTAAATTAACTATACTTCAATTTAAAAAGTTAATAAAGAAATATATATTAAAATAAGTTGAGGTAAATATTAATTAATATATCTTGCCTTCCATGAATCAAATGCTCAGCATTTGAATAACTCTAAAGGGGACTTTGTTACTTCCTTTTGGATTACATAAACATCTAGTAGTTTTTAATGTCCAAAATCAATTAGCTTGTGTACTTCACAATAAATAGAGTGTAAAGAATTAAAAGAAATTAGCAGTGTGGTTGTAACAATGGGAAAACATCTGCAGTATTACAAAATAGGTGACGTTGCTGTCCACCTGGTGTTCCATTCACATACCTCTTTCTGCTACTGGTGCTTCTGACTGTAATAAACACATATCTTAAAGTCCATTCTTTTTTGTTTTTTTTTTTAACATCTTTATTGGAGTATAACTGCTTTACAATGGTGTGTTAGTTTCTGCTTTATAACAAAGTGAATCAGTTATACATATACATATGTTCCCATATCTCTTCCCTCTTGCGTCTCCCTCCCTCCCACCCTCCCTATCCCACCCCTCTAGGTGGTCACAAAGCACCCAGCTGATCTCCCTGTGCCATGCGGCTGCTTCCCACTAGCTATCTATTTTACGTTTGGTAGTGTATATATGTCCATGCCACTCTCTCACTTTGTCACAGCTTACCGTTCCCCCTCCCTATATCCTCAAGTCCATTCTCTAGTAGGTCTGTGTCTTTATTCCTGTCTTACCCCTAGGTTCTTCATGACATTTTTTTTTCTTAAATTCCATATATATGTGTTAGTGTACGGTATTTGTCTTTCTCTTTCTAACTGACTTCACTCTGTATGACAGATTCTAGGTCCATCCACCTCATTACAAATAGCTCAATTTTGTTTCTTTTTATGGCTGAGTAATATTCCATCGTATATATGTGCCACATCTTCTTTATCCATTCATTTCTCGATGGACACTTACGTTGTTTCCATCTCCGGGCTATTGTAAATAGAGCTGCAATGAACATTTTGGTACATGACTATTTTTGAATTATGGTTTTCTCAGGGTATATGCCCAGTAGTGGGATTGCTGGGTCATATGGTAGTTCTATTTGTAGTTTTTTAAGGAACCTCCATACTGTTCTCCATAGTGGCTGTACCAATTCACATTCCCACCAGCAGTGCAAGAGTGTTCCCTTTTCTCCACACCTTCTCCAGCATTTACTGTTTCTAGATTTTTTGATGATGGCCATTCTGACTGGTGTGAGGTGATATCTCATTGTAGTTTGATTTGCATTTCTCTAATGATTAATGATGTTGAGCATTCTTTCATGTCTTGAAGAAACTTCTACGAGGACTCTGGAATTTGAATTGTCTGGCTGAGCTAAGAAGGCTGGGCAAGCCACCTGGCCACTAAAGCAACAGCAGACACCTAGTTAAGGAGTCAGAAAATGGGCATTCATAGGCAATTTTTTTTCTTTATTTATTGTCTCTTATTTGGTCCTTTGCTGCCTTTGGAATTTTTCCCTTTGCTTGTGTTTTCAAAACCAGTGCAAAATCTGATGCAGAGCTTTCAGGTATAAATATCCAGAACCATCTTGCCTTGCTGCACATGTTCCAGTATCTGCAACTGTTTTATGATAAATACTTCTTCTTCTACTGCTTAAATCATGTTAGTTTGGCTTTAAATTTTTCCCAGCCCTCGGATTTTGAATCTTCCTGACTCTATCTCATTGTTATTGGTGTCTTTCCTTCTCCCCTGTTCAAATATATATACTGCAAATATTTTCAAATATGGGGCTTACATTTTAATTTCTTAAACACCTTCTGATTAGTTGAATATTTTAATTTTGGTGATCTCCAATTTACCAAATTTCTGCATCCTTTCAAAGAAGTCTAGCATAATTTAAAGTAATGTGATGGAGATATTCTCTTTTTTGTGAAGCTTTATAGCATTAGCTTTATATTTGTCTCAAATTAAATTTTACCTGTGGGATGAGGTAGGCATCAATGTTAATTTTTCTATACATGAAATCTACTTGTTTTAGTACCATTTATTGAGAAATCTTTTCTTTTCACCCATTAAATTGCTCTAGTTCTCTTGTTGAAAATCAATTGAACATATATACATGTAAGTGTATTTCTAGACTATTCTGTTTCATTGACCTATTTGACTATCCTTATGTCAATACCACAATGTCTTGATCAATGGCTTTTTAATAAATTTTGATATTTGCTGCTATATGCCTTCCAACACTATACTTGTTCTTTAAAGTTTTTGTTTTTTTTAACTACTCTAGGTTGCTTTCCATATAAATTTTGGAATTATCAATTTCTACAGAAAGGTAGATTTTGATAGGATTTAGATTGGTATTGTGTTGAATTTCTATGTTAACTTTGGGTGAACTGAAATGAAATATATTAAAAATTACAATCCATAAACATGGTATATTTACTCATTTCTTTAGCAACAGTTTACAGTGTGGATTTCTGAGTTATAGATTCCTTAGGATTTTCTACATAAAAGATCATGTCATGAATAAAGATATTTTTATTCTCATCTTTGTTATATATTATATTTTTCTTGCCCTTTTGTTCTATTTTCTGTAGTACACTTTTTTTTTTTTTTTTTTTTTTTTTTTTTTTTTTGCAGTACGCGGGCCTCTCACTGTTGTGGTCTCTCCTGTTGCGGAGCACAGGCTCTGGATGCGCAGGCTCAGCGGCCATGGCTCATGGGCCCAGCCACCCCGCAGCATGTGGGATCTTCCCGGACCAGGGCACGAACCCATGTCCCCTGCATCGGCAGGCGGACTCTCAACCACTGCGCCACCAGGGAAGCCCTCTAGTACACTTTTGAAAAGAAGTGGTAAGAGCCTTGTTCTCAATTATGGGGAAAGTACTCAATATTCACTTTTGTGTATGATGCTATCTGTAGATACTCTGTAAATGTCTTTATCAGATTAAGGAAGCTTCCTTCTCCAACTTTTTTTGCTGAGATGTTTTCATTTAAAAAATGTTAATAGATATTGAATTTTATCAAATGCTTTTTCAACAT
The DNA here is from genome assembly GCF_949987515.2 of Delphinus delphis. Lineage (NCBI taxonomy): Eukaryota > Metazoa > Chordata > Mammalia > Artiodactyla > Delphinidae > Delphinus > Delphinus delphis. Next base: position 47,995,829 of record NC_082695.1, on the reverse strand, counting down.
CTATTGAGATGGTAAAAGATGGCTTTTTTGTTAAGTTGAGGAATCATAGTCTTGATTTTCTAATGTTGAACTGACCTTGCATTTCTGAGATAAAACCTACCTGGTTATGATTTATTAATATTATAGAATTTTTATTTGTTGTTAGATTTACCCTGTTTATATTTTGTTCAATATTTCATATCTGATTATGAGATTTATTGGTATATCATACTATTTTGATGTATTTGTTTTTGGTATCAGGTTAGCGCTGCCCTCACAAAATGAGTTGAGATGTATTTCTGTTTTTTCTATTTTCCAGAAGTATTTGTGCCAATTTTTTTTAAAGTTTCACAGAATTCATCAGTGAAACCATCTGGATCTCAAGTTTTCTTCTGGGGAAGGTTTTTTATTATGAAGTCAACTTTTAAAATAGATATAGGCTATTTGGATTATCTGTTACCTTTTCTGTCAGTTTTGCTAAGACTTAACCTTCTCCCCCAGAATTTTCCCATTTGAACCATGTCGTCAGATTTATTAGCATAAAGTTGTTTATAAATGCCATGACTATACTTAATATCTATAGGATGTTTAACAATGTGAATTTTTCAATTCTGATACTGGTAATTTGTATTTTCTCTTTTTTTCTTGATCAGACTTGCTAGAGATTCATAAATTTCATTAAACTCTTAGGAGGACCAAATTTTGGCTTTGTTAATATTATTATTTGATGTAACTTTATAATGACTTTAATAGAGGCTAGCTTATAGTCATGTAAATATGAACTAGTAAAACTGGAGGTACAGAGATTCAAACACAATTCTTTCTGATTCCAACATCTGATCTCTTTCCATTTCTCTATTAGACCTCCTATTTCTCAGTTAGACTTTAGTTGTAGAAATTGCAGCTCTGTACTTTTTATTTACAGCATAAAGATTGTTATATAGAATTATTTTCTGAATAGGTGTAGCAGAGCTTCATTTTAAAGAATTCATACAATTATCATTGTAGCTCATCATTCAGCATGAATAAACAAAAGAATAATAAGAGAAAAATCACAAGACTCTTCCCTAATACCATCTACCATTTATTCTCCTAGAGCCATTGGTTGTCAACCTGCTTATGTAAAACAATTTAGAAGTTCTATTCTCACATGGAAACAGCTAGGGAAAAGAAGTGGTTCTCAACCAGATAAGGGTATCAAGCTCAATTTAGGAAGTTTTAATCTGATGTCTGCTATTCAATCCATATCTGCTAAATTAAAATAATAAGGGGTGAGCCCCTGACATGTATGTTTTGGAAAAGTTTCCCTAGTGAGTATAATGTACTCCTCTGGTGAAGAATCTGCCTAATTATTTAAAAAGTTATGTTATGCATGAGGTAAATTATATGTGCCATAGGCTATTATATGTTATTAATAGTATTTATTCCTTTGAGTTTTTGGTAATATGCACTGGGTGGGTTACCTAATCTAGGTTATTTGTAGGGCAATGAAGGACTAATTAGTTAAATTCTTTGGTTAATACATATATCTTCTATTATGTTACAAAGTATGTCAGAATTGTTGATATTTTATGTTTTTTAACTTGATTTTTGCTGTGAAAACATGCATATTTCTGTAGATGCAGAGAATAAAAGCTCCAGGAGCTAGGGGCCTGAGTGTGATGATATGAACAAGACTGGACGCAAGATTTAGAAGAGGCACAAAACTGGCTGGTCTAGTACAGGGGTTCTAACACTGGGACTATTCTAGAATATTGATTAATATTGATTCTGATTCACCAAGAGGTTACTAAACAAAATGGAACACCCAAACTAACCTTAAGAGTGGCCCAGATAGAACCATAGAGTGAACGTACACTTACCAACTTTTCCAAATATAAGATAGTACAGGTATATAGTACTGTACATCTGAGATCACCCTTGAGCTGACTTTACTACAAGATGGGGATTTTTAGACCAGTATTGTAAAATTTCCTTCAGGCAACACTTTACCTGGCAAGCCTTTCAACATGTTATCCTCTAAAAGCCACCACTAAAAGTCTCCACATTAGAGTTATTGCTTATAACTTAGAAAACAAATACAGTGTTTTAATAAAGAGTACACAAGCTTGCATTATAATTACTGATACTTCTATTGACTTCATCATAGTTATGAATGTGAACATACTCATATTGAATTACCTGTAGAGTATATCAAACTGTGTTAGAAGGGAATTTTTAAAAATATATTTATTTATTTATTTGGCTGTGCCAGGTCTTTAGCTGTGGCATGAAGGATCCTTTGGTTGTGGCATGTGAACTCTTAGTTGTGGCATGTAGGATCTAGTTCCCCGACTAGGGATCGAACCTGGGCTCCCTGCATTGGGAGCACAGTCTTAACCACTGGATCACCAGGAGAGACCCTAGAAGGGAATTTTTAAACATTTAATTTCTTTTTAAACATTTAATTTCTTACTTTCCATAGTCATATAACTTTCAGTAAGTGTTGATAATAAAGACAAATGTAATTGAGGAATAAAAATATAAATGAGGGCAATGTATATAATATTATAATATTTATGGTTTTAAGTACATATACAACCAAAATAAAAGGGGTTATGATTTTTTTTGCTCCCTAAAAATAGAGTTGTCAGTAAAATAAAGGACACCGGTTAAATGTAAATTTCAGATAAACAACAAGTAAGATTTTAGTAAGTATCTCCCAAATATTGCCCTGGACACACTTATGTTAAAAACATATCCCTTGTTTATCCGATATTTAAATCTTATTCAGCGTCCTGTTTTTCCCTTCTAAAAACACGAACCCAGTTGAAAAAGAAAATACTTCATCTTCAAAAGTTACTAAGGATATTTAACAAAGTTTGTTTTAAACTAAAGATTTTAGGTAACTTATTTGAATTATAGTCTTCCTTACTAATTTGTTCCTCTTTAAATAGGTCACACTTGTGTTAACATGAAAATTGCTGTCTAAGAGAAAAAGAGTTCACAGACTTCTTATTTTCAAGATCTGATTCATCAAGGTCACTCATACCTACAAAAACGTTTCCAAGTGATTAAAACAGATGGGGAAAGGTGCCAACAGTCAAAGATTTATCTTGACACAATTTATAACTTCTATAAGCTTTTTCTTTGGTTGCTTTCTCTATGTGAGTTTGTTCAGCCATAGTCTAGATGTTAAATGCCAGAGTTCTCTGACATTTTGAGCCAGCCAAGGGAATTTTCTTCCTTTCTCCTATAAAAAGGTTCTGTTGGTGCAAATTTAAGCCCAAGTGAGATGTTTGCAATTAACTGTAGAATGCAGGCAAAAAAGCAGCAAACTAGAATAAAAATGCCTCCTTGTATCCCAGTCATAAACTTTCCACAGTGAAATCATTCAACAATTAAATTATGCTCTATACATGCTCCATCTCAGATCATATTTTAGATTTTAGATTTATTATTTAATATATGGGTAGAAAGTTGAAAGTTAAACAAATTATCTACAAAACAATATTTTCTATGCTAAGCATAGGAGCTTTTCTTTATAACCCACATAGTGTCTTTGTGATTTGGCTGTAAAAACAACTCATTTTTTTCTATAGATGCAGAGAATATAGCCTCCAGTTCTTTTTCATCCTTCTAATTAAATACTATCTGAATAAACTGGAATCTTACTTGAAACCAAATTATAGTATTAACATTCAAAGTAAAATTAAAGAGCATAATTTAATCACTGCTTGTTGCAAATTTGGTCATCATTCCAAAAACTAGGAATCTGTCTAAGGCTGAACTATTTTAATGTTTTGATGTAATCAAAACTGAAAACTCATGAAGTTCAAAAACTGCTTTATTCTTGGGCTTATTTTGGTCATAACCAGTTAAAGCAAAGCATCTAGACTTTAGTACCTTTGTTGACAGAAGTTAGAAGTGCTATGCAAGTGGCATTTCTCTCAACCTAAGGTGGAATTTAAGAATCTTTCAATATAGAATAATATTGACAGTTATCTTTATTATAATGGACGCAGCATAAATTTTGCTTAATAAAATTCTAAGCATCACATCAGAGATCACCCTTCTTACTATACCTCCCTCCTCTTTCCAGAATCACTCTCTATCCCGTCCTAGTTAGATGCACATACCCCTCCCATTTATCACATGTATGCCTCTACATTCTAAGTTTTGGTATATTTCTCTATTTCCTACATCAACTCGTAGCTCATACAAGGAAGTGTCAGTGTCTTTCATCTACAGTGAAAGAAAAATACATGTTTATGAACCAATCACAAATGTCATTAGCTAATTAATAAGAACAGCTCAATGACAAGTTCAACGGAGTAGGAAAAATAGTATACCGTTAAATCAGAATGAAAAAAGATAACAGATACTTTATGTGAGTATAAAAACAATTATTAGGTCATAATTCTGGCAATTAAAGAAATAAAATCTGGGCAATGAGAATTAAGTTTGGTTTTAATAAAGGGCAGAAAGTCAGATTATTTATTTCGAGTTGTAATTATGTTGAAAATTGAGAGAAATATATGTACTTATACATACATATTTACAGATATTTTAAATATATATTTAATGAGAAACTATTTTTCTTTGTATGTATGTATACATGCATATTTACTCGGTATACATCAGAGGATACAGATATACAGGAGAAACATACAGCTTCTCATTAAACTTGTCTTTCTACATATCTCTCTTTCTATCTCTTATCTCTAAATCCAACGAATTCGTGGCATTTTCACAAATTTGTCTAAAAAATTCTATTAAAATATATTTTAATGGTAATATTTTTCATGGTAGAAAATGTGGAAAGTACTGAAAAATCAAACACAGAATAAATATGGTTTTGACTGACAGAAAGTGACAGCAAAGTGGGCAGACAGTTATTTGAAGCTCAAAAATGTGTGATCCTTTTACAGTATTTTGATCTAAGTATATTGGACGCTCGGCATGTGTGCTAATCTGGACTAGGGAGTTAAGAGAAACAGTGAAGAGGGAAGTTCACGGCTGGCTCTACAGCCTTTCCTCAAGTTTCATCTGATGACTCCAGGCAAATTCTCTTGCAACATCAGCTAAAGGTATTGTTAGTAGATTACCTATACTTGATCCAAGACAAAAGACTCTTAGGTTAAGTTCTGTATATTAGAACACGCTTTTTTACTTCTTCATTGAGGTTAATGATCAGTGGTACTGATGAGATAAAGCTGCCCAGATAATTGGGACTAGTGCAATACAGCTGAGGAGAAATGCCTGGGAAACTGGAAGCTATGTCTGGGTGTCACGAGACTTCTGCTCTGTTCTTGCTGTGCACGCGCCACCATTTCCTGTCCTTTATCTTTTTCCTAAGTCAAGTGAAGTTGGTGCTGGGTGAAGCTTATTATGCCTCATTAGTTTAATTATGGAAAAATTCAAAAGACTGGCAGGTAATGGTTATCTCTTAATGATTTTTAGCAATGCCCTATAAGTGGATACACTCAGGACATAGGTAACCTGTCCAGCCTGTTGGAAAACAGGAAGGTCAGAAAATAAAGCCGTTTTTACTTTCCTGAGTATGTACATTGAAACTGTAAATGTTGAGGAAAACAACAAACAACAACAACTACATTTTCTACTCCAGGCAGAAACTGATACTACCAGAGGTAGCAAAGTCTCAGCCTTAAGAAGAATATTAGATTGGGGTCCCAAGTAGCAAAAAATGAGATTAAAGTATTGCCTTCCCACTAAATACTACACTTTAAAAGTGCATCTAGTTAATGGCCATTAAGCAAACAAACCAGATAGGTATAATGGTCTGCTGATTAAAGATTAGATTCTTCAGGTTTATTGACTATGTTTAGACCATGTTTGTAGGTACTTAAAAATGACAAGGCACAAATAAAATAAAAACCTAATACTTTTTTGAAGAGACCATATTGCCAAAAATCGTCAGGCCAGGCTAGCAACAGCTGTGACTTTTTTTTTTTTTTTTTTTTGCGGCCTCTCACTGTTGTGGCCTCTCCCGTTGCAGAGCACAGGCTCCAGACGCGCAGGCTCAGTGGCCATGGCTCACGGGCCCAGTCGCTCCGCGGCATGTGGGGATCTTCCTGGACCGGGGCACGAACCCGCGTCCCCTGCATCGGCAGGCGAACTCTCAACCACTGCGCCACCAGGGAAGCCCAACAGCTGTGACTTTTAAAACTTCAGGCATTTCTTAAAGGTGAGTTCAGTTTTGGAAGGGATGAGTTTGAATACTTAAGTATCATAAGTGTACATGTCCCATAATAGCTATATTTGCTACTTTTATACAAGTTCAAATTTGCTTAAAGACAGAAGTTTGTAAATGTCAAACAATAGATAATTGTTAAAGTATATATAATGTATATATTTCAGTGAGAGTCTGCACTTTGGAAGGAGTGGTAATGGCAGAACAGAAATGTAAAACAAAAACTTAAGGGTCAAGTAGAGGAGGCTATGAAGCAAAAAAAGCATGCAGAGGCTGAAGACATAAGAACAACTGAGCATACTGCATCAAAAGCCACACAAAGGCATGCCCTCACTTGTGTAAAAAGTTACTAAATTTCTTGAAGTCTTCCAAGACCTTATTAGGGAAGGGGCACTAGGATCTGGTGTAAGAAGATTGTTTTACATTGATGTTATTTTTACAGTATAGTTTTAAAATTTTATTTTAAGACATGTATGTATTACTTTTTCCATAAGAATAAAATTATTTATAAAAATAAAAGAAAACCCAACTGGGGGAATTGCTCTAGAATAGGAAGAATACTCATGGTCGTATATAGGAAGGAAGAGAAGAAGAAGTGTGTGTGTGGACAATTTTCTGGAAGAAATGGCAGAAATTTGAGAACGTGCTGGCAATCTCACTTTTTATTTCAATTAATTACTAAGGAAGTTAAGGAATAACAAGTTATGTAGGTGACTTTAGGTGAGTAGTGGTGATATGCATGAGAAAGGGAGCTAAAAATGGATAAATGAAATGGTTGTTGAGTGGTGTGGAGTGCTCAGCTAACATGAACACCATGACGAGTATGACTTGCTCTTAAAGAGATTTCTATTTCTTTACATTGTTCCAAAAAGTTAAATAGAAATGTAGCTATTTTTCTATCTCATTTTCCTCTCCCTCTCTTTTTATTTAACGTGGAACACTAATGAAGGGTGACTTTACAACTGTAATATTAAAAATATATATTATATTTCTGGTGAATTAATGTTTTTATAATACACAGAAAAACCCTTTTATCCCAAATGGATTTGCCTGGTGATATATGCTTTGTCCTCTTAAATCAAAGTATTTTTGTTAGTGAGCATTGCTGTGAACAGAATAGATTACTAAAAATAAATGAAATTCTTTCTCTTTCTCTTTTTCTCCACACACACATGCACACACAGATGCATACACACACAATTTGCATATATCTTTGATGATTTTGAGAACAGACAACCAGAAACCAAAGTCTGCTGGGAGCAAAATTTACTATTACATTTTAAATAGCCTGCCATTATTTATACTACTGCCATTTTGTGCTGTAACTGAATTTGTCTACTGTACTTCATTAGTGGCTTAATAGTACTCAGTGCTTTCCTGAACCTAAAGTGCTGTGATAATTCAAGGTTCTTGCAACATTACTACCTTTGCTATATTTAGGATTATAAAGTTAGTATATAGGCTATTTATTTTTTCAAAGCTCCCCTTCAATTAAAGTAATGTGCACTAGGTGAGGAGTGGTTTGGGAGCAGGGAAATGATGTGGTTAGAGCTGTGCTTTGGGAACATTAATCTGTCAGTATTATGGAGTATGGAATGGCATCTACATGACTTGGCAACCAATTGGATGCTGAGCGGGGTAGGGTGGGAGGTGATGAAGCAAGAAGTCTTCAAAGGTGGCTCCAAGTCTTTTAGAGTTTGACTCTTTTTGGTGTCTTCAAACGTGACTCCACGGCCTTGAGTTGTATGTACTATGAATATTAATTTGTATTAATCACAAAAGAAGCAGAGGAATATCAGGTTTAGGGAAGATGCTCAATGTGTTTTGAATATATTCAACTTATGAGTTTGTGGAGATAAGAGTATTAGACAGTTCGGATCTGAGTTCAAGAGGGAGACTGGGGGGATACACAGGAGTTGCTTCACTGAAGTTCATAACTTCATGGTATATTTTCAACAAATGTTAATATAATATGTTGCATGGATGGATAACATAGTAAATAGACAATAAAGGAAAAACCATAAAACACGAGATGTAAACATTAGTGTCAGACCATGAAGACTTATAGAAAATGAAATCAATGTATTAGCTTCCCCACTAATCAACTAAAGGTTATTCTCCCTTTGAATGACAGGTACTACTTGTCCTTCAAAATAAACATTTTTAATATCTAGGAACTCTCTATCAGGGTCTGTCAAGGTTCATTCTTTACTCTCTTGCTTCTACCCTATAGTTTTCCTAATTCTTCCCTGGCTAAGCCCTTACTGCTTAGGGACCACTAGTATCTCTACTGTACGAACTCTGAATAATGACTTTTGTGTTTGGCAGGGAGTCTTCTTGGTCTGTTACATTACAATAATCTCTCTCGATGGATTTTCCCAGTACCTCCAACACCTATCAATACCCTGGTGGAAGTACAGACTTCTGCCCACTTCATGCAGCTTTTTGTTTTCTATTACCTTGATCAGCAGATTTAACTGCTCAGTAGCCTTGAACAAGTTCTTGCTTCTCAGCCCAACCACACTTGAGCTTCTGACCCCTGTACCACTAGAAGGAAAGATCTCTTAGGCAGAGAACTGGGCAAATGTGCAGTTCACCTCCTATTTCTTCCTTCTTTCATGAATTATGATCCTGATTTGCCTGTTTTCTAATGCTCAAAAAGTGAGATACTTTATATATTTTGTTCAGTTTACAGTTGTATATGGTGGGAAGGAAATTCCTTTCGTGTAGATATGCCATCGTGGCTGGACGTAACACTCCCCAAGGCTACACAATTTCAATAAATAAATGTTTCTTAAAATATCCAAATTCATTTGTGTGTGGTGGTCCTCGAGACTACCTGCAGATTCAGCAATCCACCAGGAGGACTCATAATACAGTCATCTCATGGTTGTGGTTTACTGACATCATAGCAAAAGGATACAAAGCAGAATTGGCACAGGGCAAAGGCTGTAGGGTGAAGTCTGCAGGAAACCAGGCACAAGTATCCAAGAGCCCTCTCCAGTGGAGTCACGAAGGATCACTTAATTCCCCCAGGAATGAGTTCTAACAACAGGAGTGAAATGTCTACCAAGGAGGCTCATTAGAAATTCAATGCCCAGGTATTTTGGATTCAGTTCCCTATGCCTAGCATGTATCAAAGTTCCAGATTCCCATAAAGAAAGTAAGTGTTTAGTATAAACCGCCTTGTTTGCACAGAAACTTTGGGCCCAGTGAGCCACCATATCATTTAGGGAATGGTGGGAACCCTCCTAAAACAGTAGCTCCTTGACGTCAGCCAAGGGTAAACCTTGCAAGTATCTAAGAATAGCAGTCTCAGACTTATGATAACTCTTTTCTGCACAATTTGATATCTCTTTTTCACTGAGATACAGAACTTAACATGATCTACTTATTTTATGAATCATGCCCCTCTATCTTGTTTTTCTGCCTGAAATTTTAGGCTTATGTTTTTCAAGAACAAAATAAACCACATATTTGTTTTTCAAGTAATAGTAAAATATACTGATGTAATTGACTATATATACAGATAGATATACAGTCCATCTTCATTGTTCCCAAATTCCATATTCACCTACTCATTAAAATTTATTTGTAACCCCAAAATCCATACCCTTGGCTTTCATGATTATTTGTGGATGTGCACTTAGTGGTGAGAAATTTGAGTCCACCAATACACATATTTGTAGCTGAGGTCACACAAGGCTGGGCTCTGCATTCTTGCTTCAGCTCTCCTGCAAAGATGACCAGAGGATTAAGGGAGTAGGGGGCAGTGCAGCATAGGGCAGGAAGCTCTGACTCCAAGCGGGTTGGATGGTGTTTAAGTCTGGCACCTGACAGAGGCGGTGGCCTCAGGGAAGTCACTTAAAACTTTTGAACTTTGTTTTCTTTTTTGTAAAATAAAGAAAATAGAATGTACCGGAATGAGTGATTTTTAGGATTTAAGATTATAATCTATGTGAGAGATATGTGTATTTCCCCTAGGAGCAATGGTTCAGTATTCACGAATTGAGTGTTCCCAGTGACTTTCTAGAATATAACTATTGTGAATGAGAATCAATGATATCTTTTTATCCCATTCCTTCATCCTGTATTGGATTTTCTTCTTGCTGAAGTTCAGGCTTTATAGATTTTATTGTGTGCCCAATACTGGCAAGCTATCTTAACCTTTTTCAACATAAAGTGAGTTAATTTGCCCTCCTTCTAGAGTAATAATTAGTAGGGTATCAAATTTCTGATTTAGGTTGACAATTTGCATACATTATTCCATTTTTTCCTGGCATGATTGAGCTGATAAGAAAACTGCTGTAGGTATAATTATTGTTCCTTTGTAAGTCATCAGTATTTTTCCGCAGGTGGCTTTTAAGATTCTTTTCTTTATCTTTGAGATTTTGCTATCATGCTATAATGTATCTATATGTTGATTTATTTTTATTACTCCTGCTTAGCTGTCAGAGTCCTTCTGGAGTACTAATTAATTAATTTATTCCTACATAATTCTTTACCTTTACCTCTCAAAATATTGCGTTCTCACTAATTCCTCTATTTTTCTTCCAAATCTCGTTATGCTAAATCTCTTAACTGACTTCATATTTTTAAATGATGTTGCATTTCTGCATGCGTTCTTGGTTTTCCAATATATTGATTCTTTTAAAGTTTCCAATCTAGAGTTTATTTCTTTTTGCATTTAAAAAATGCTAATGACTATCTTCTTATTTCCAGTACTTCGATTAAATAATCTCATAGACTCATTCCTTTTTAATCTATTTCAGAGTTTCTTGCCTACTTTTATGGGTATTATTTCTTCAATTATTCTTACCCACTGAAATGTATGCTCCATGAAGGTAATGATTTTTGTATGTCTTGTTTTATCTGCTCTATTCCAAGCACCTAGGATTGTGTCTGCCACTGAATAGGAATTTCACAGATATTTGCTGAATATCATTTAGGATTCTAAAATATTTGAAGTATTTTGCCCAAACCATTCTAATTTTTTAATGTCACCTGAAATAAAGTCACTTCCAAACTGTTGATGTTTTTTTTCTTATTGTTATTTTTCTTATGTGTTTTGTAGTTTTGATTTGCAGATTTTTTTTTTTAATGAAATGTTCACATACTCCTCTCTCTCTCCTGGCAGTTGAGGATCAAGCTATCTGACTTCTTCTATTGCCACGTCAGGCTTTATGTTGCATGACAATACTGCAGATACCTTCAAGAGCGTCTCCAAGCTAAAAGGTGTCTTGGTTCAATTTCTGGGCAAGTGGTCACACTTACATCCTCTCATTCTCTCTAAAAATAGTTTCATATAAGCCATAGACCCAACCAGTGGTCAACAGCTTTTTTTTTTTTCCAGCACCTGCTCAAAAGTTGGAAAGGTGGTAGGCAGCGTTTTAGAAGTAAGCTTGGCTCTGGACACTCTTTTTTTTTAAATTGAAGTACAGGTGATTTACAATGTTGTGTTAATTTCTGCTGTACAGCAAAGTGACTCAGTTATACATAAATACATATATATATATGTTTTTTATATCCTTTTCCATTATGGTTTATCCCAGGACACTGAATATAGTTCCCTGTGCTATACAGTAGGACCTTGTTGTCCATCCATTCAAAATGTAATAGTTTGCATCTAGTAACCCTAAACTCCCAGTCCATGTCTCCCCCATCCCCCATTCCCCCTCCCCCTTGGCAACCACAAGTCTGTTCTCTATGAGTTTGTTTCTGCTTCGTAGATACGTTCATTTGTGTCATATTTTAGATTCCACATATAAGTGATATCATATGGTATTTGTCTTTCTTTTTCTGACTTACTTCACGTAGTATGATAATCTCTAGTTGCAGGGTCACTGACTCTTCCTCACCTCTTGGCATGTGGGATCTTAGGTCCCCAACCAGGACCAGGGATCGAACCCGCGCCCCTTGGAAGTGGAAGCACGGAGTCTTAACCACTGGACTACCAGGGACGTCCTGGTCACTGACTCTTAAAGAGCACTTTTAGTCCTTATTATTAATATAATTTAATTTCCAGGTGCTTCTGTTGGTTTCTGGAGCCCAGGAAGCTTACACCTTCTGCTCCTAGAAACATTTTGTATTTCTGTTTTGTTCCATGTCCTAAGGAATATCTAGCTTGTTTATGAGACCAGTGATATTTAAATATTTTTTCTCTTTTTATAGTCTTGGTTTTAGCCTAGTAGTTCTCTAAATGTAAATATATCATAAATTTTACCCTAGTTCTTTATTTTTTCTCCATCCACATTCATTTCCTTCCTCTCTTGCATGTTAAGTGCTCTCTATGCTGGACTATTTCCATTACCACATATACATGCTGTAAAATTTTCCATCTTACTAAAACCCTCCTTTATCTCACATCTCCCTCCAGCTACAGTTCACACTTTAATTTGGCTTTACATCACACACCTCACAATGGTTGTCTATACTGGCCAACTCCATTTCTTCTTCTCCTATTCTGTTCTCAACACACTCTACTGCCTCACTGAAACCATGCAGGTCAAGGACCTGCACATCCCCAAGTCACGGATTGTCAGTCTCACGTGGCATATTGAAAGCATTTGACACTGTTGATCACTTCTCCCTTTTTAAAACTTTTTCTTTACTTCAGTTCTCCCGAGTGTCCTTTGCCTCACTTTTCACTCATTCTCAGGCTTTTTGCAGCACCCTTATCAAGTTTTTTGATTTTTTTATTAATGTCTGTTTGACCCAGGAATCACATTCAGACATCTTCAGTATTTATACTTACTCCCTAGGTGATCTCATGCAGCCCCATGCTTTCAAATGCTATACATATGATCATAATGCAATTATTTATAGTTTTAGGCCTACCTTTCTTCTTCATTTGGGACTTCACATCCCTTCTTGGATTTCTATTAGGTATTTTAACTTTAATATGTCTAAAATGAGACTGTTGATTCCTTTTTGAGCCCCTGTTAAAATTACTCCTTTCCCTGTGTCTACCATCTCAGTAAATGGGACCTATATACAGTTGGATTAGGCAAAAATACCTTGTAATCTATTGACTTCTCTCTTCTTCTCAAAAACTACATCTAGTCCATCAGAAAATCCTGTTGGCTTTATCTTTAAAAACATATTCACAATCTGACCATTTGTTACAATCACCATGGCTCAATGATGTTTAATTCTCCATAATCTCTCACCTGGATAGCTACTTAACTCATTTTCAGTTTTCCCTTTTTGTTCCCTAGATCCTATTCTCCACACAACTGCCAGAATGTTCCTTCCAAAATGGAAGACAGATTACTTTACTCCCCTGCTCATAACCTTCCAATTGCTTCTTATCACACTTACACAAAAATCCAAAGTCCTAAGGTCTGTATGATTAGGATCTGTCTGCCCTTCTAAGCTCTATAGGATTGGGTCCTGTCTACTTAGCTACTTATTTGATGTTATTTCCTAGAACTCCTGCTCACTCACTGACTTCTGGACACACTGCCCTAATTTTTCTTCCAATAATACATCGAATTTTGTCTTTTCTCTACATGTGTTAGCAATGCATATTAGCTTCTATTTTATTGGTGAACAGGGTAATGAAGCCAGCACAATGCACTGGGTTTATATGTGATTTTTCCTAGCTAAAGGGAGCCAAAATATCGAGAGGTTATTTCAGCAGGAGAGAAAGCTCTGCTTTGCTCAGCTGGTACATTAGGGGTAAGAATCTATGCTAAGAAAGAAAAAGGCTCCTTTCCCAGCATCCCTCACCTAGCCAGATGCACCCCCAGCCTTGGGTAGCTCTCAGCTATGTGGGTTGGACTGTCTCTCAAGCCCATCGAATGACTGGCCCATGCTCTTAGAAACCTATTGTCTTCTGCACTCTCTCAGCTCTTGACAGCCCTGTTCCGATATTAAGCATTGCCAACTGATTTTCAGCCTATTGCTTTTGTGAACTTTAAATATTCACTATGGTTGCCTTCATTCAAACTTAGCTACCTGCCTGGGTGACCCAGTTTGTGGTACCAATGACTTCTACATTCTCTGATTTCACATTTGTACAGATTTTGCATGATCTGCTCTTAATCTTAATTCCCCTTTAAGGCCATATTTTTGCAGAAAGCAGTTCTACCCTCCACCATTAGTATAAATACAGTAAAAATAGCAGAAACACCTCATTTTCTTGCCTCTGAGAATTGGGAAATGTGGTTCCCTCAGTCAACAATACTCTTCCAAGTATATATTCATGATTTATTTCCTCACTTCATTCAGCCTCTTTTCAAATGACAACTTCCCCAAAAGGCCTTCCTGTATACTACATCTCAATAACACCCACCCTCATTACCCTATCCCCTTAACCTTTCTTAACTTTCTTTCGGCTCCTGACTTTATACGTATTCATTTGTGTATGGAGTAATTGACTGTCTCCTGCAGTAAAATGTAAGCTCCATCAGGGCAGGCCCTTTGTGTGTTTTGTTCACTGTAATAAAAATATTTGGCAAATAGCTAAGTGCTCAATAAGCATTTGTTGAATTAATGAATAAACGACTCAATGCATGGATGGTTTCTTCTTATAATCAACACTTTTTTTCACAAAGAACTTTTGATGCAGACTACTTTGGGAAAACCATTTCTCATTTTCAACTACATATTAAATAAAAGAAATAATTTTAGACCTAAAAGTTAAAGTAATTTCATGAGCTAATACATTTAGCCATAAACCAATGCTAATAACTTAAATATAATTGCTAAATGTCTTTTAACTAAAAAGAATTGCCTGAGGATGCTTACTGTTGTCATTAATAATTTCAAGAGAGTAAGTTAAAGCTCTGTGTCATGGTAGGAATGCTGGATCTTTAAATCAGAAAAATTAAGTCTAACTGACTATAGTAATACCCATACATTTGTTTAGTTACATTCTTTATTTTCCAGTGAGATATCTGAAGGATCAATACTAGGTGATACAAACATTTAATCTCTTCAGTTATTTGTTCCTTTTAAGTTTGGATTTCACAGCCTATTTTTGACAACCCCCTATTAATCTTCCTTATTTCTCATGTATTAAGTGGAATAGTGAGCTCTCATTTCCCATTGTTGAAAACTCTGTGGGAAATAACAGGTTTGATCCTTACTAAGCAGAATTGAGTCATCCTGGAAAGGCTTCTATGGAAAGTGTGTGGGAGTGGAGACACATGCAAGCTTACAGTAGAAACTAAGTAGAGGTACGTGAGGGAGGTCATAGGACTTGATTACAAAAATTATACTTAAAATATAAAAGAGTGATTTTAGAGTGAACAGTCTGTATTTTCCTATGTTTTCTCATATGCGAGGTGGTGCAGCAAAGTGGCTAAGAGTATGTCTGTAACTTAGCTGCCTGCATTTGACTGCTTTCTCCATCACCTACTGATTTTGTGATATCTTGGGCAAGTCTGCCTTTGTTTACTCACCTATAATAGTAAGTACCCCAGAGAATCACTGTGATGATTAAATCAATTAATGAATGTAAAGCATTTAGACCAGTGTCTGGTATGTAATAAATATTCAGTAAGCATAATAAGTGTTTGCCATATTTCATTCTTCTTCCTAAATGAGGTTGGAAATCAATGGGATGAGCAGCAAAGAATTTAAGAATGCCAAAAAGAACAATAGCTAAATACAAGCTACTTACTAAATAAGTAAATGGAGAGATCCTTTATTTTTAATAATAAATTAAGGAGAATTTTAATCTTTCTGATGTAAATGTTTCCTGAATGAAGCCTGTAGACCATGTAGCCTTAGAAGCACTACTTTTGTTAGTGTGTGTTTCTAGCTAGGTGTATAAATCTCTCAATGAAAAATACATCTTGAAGCAGATAAATTTAATAAGATAGAAAATATAAAAGAACATTTTAACAGACAGCATGGCATTAAAATCAAGAATCATTTTTGAGCCTCTAGATTATTAAAAAAAATAATTAGTGACAAAAGCCTTGAAATTACTGTGTGTATATTAAAGAAGTGTCATTTCTACCATAAAAATTTCTTTTTTAAGATCTGGTGACTTGGTCATAAAAGCTGTCTTGGGGCTGAAACCTGGCATATGTTGTGTTCATTTGAAGCATAAATGGTTTTTCATTAGTTAGACATTTTCACTGTTAAATTTTTAAAAGCAAGAAAAAACATTACTTTTATATTTCTAATTTATTAAACTCTAATGGAAAGTACAGTTTTCTTCAAATGGAAATTTTTGTTTCAGAAGTCATGATTAAATTTTGAAGACTGCAAGGCAACACATGCACATAAACTTAATGGGAATTCTAGATTATAATTAGTTTAGCAATAGCATGTTGTGGCAGAGGAAGAATTTGAAGACCAAATAAGACATGTGGTAAATAGTCACTGGTTGGGCTGACACACCACAGGGGCTTCATTAAGGCTAATAACTGTACTATTCCTTTTGTAAAATTTATAAATTTTAAGTACACTCAATTAGAATTAATCTCACATTCAAGTAAGAGAAAATAACTGCAAATGTATCGCTGCTTTAAAAACATAACTTCCTGATGATATTGAGTTATAGAAATATGTGTTGAAGAGAAAATTTACATAGCTTAAGCTGAATGGTGTTGATTAACCCAGTGTGCCATCTGGGTAAAATATTTTTTTGAAATTATACATTGAAATGCCTGTTGGTAATCAGAACAGAATATGGATATTGAAAATTATTTCTGTTCCCTCTAATCTAAACTTTTGCTCAAATTGCCCTTAGTGCAGCACATTATGTGAAGATACTATATATAAGTGTGTGTTTACAGGTTTTGGGGTAGGATTTCTCAAGTCAGATATTCAAGGGGCAAATGTAACTTTTTACTTGTTTATTGAACAACCTCTGTGTTTTGAACATGTATTCTGACTGATGGCTGATAATTGACTCTAATCAGATTCAGGTAAGCTCTGACATCTCATTATTTTTCATTTCAATTGTAGTCAGTCAAATCAGAGACATCCAAAACTTCTTCCCATGATGGTTCGTCCCACTGTCGATGATGGGTGTGGCAGATCCGCTGTCCTATGCTGCCAAACTGAGACAGGGCTTATTCTAAGGTCTCTGACTGTGAGCATTTTGTCTCACTGGCATCTGAAGCCATGTTTAAGGTCCCGCTGTACCTTTTATTGGTTGGCTGTGGACTCTCATGACTATTTGGAGGGCTTTTTCAATTCCTCCAGCTATCTCAGACTTTCCACAATCCTCTCGAGGAGGATGGTGAGTTAGGAAAATTTCATTTATGCTTTCTCCCTCTTCTATGGCTATAGGAGACTTGAGCAAGTGCAGGTTAAGGGACTTTCTCAGATTATCTCCGTGTGGCATTTCTCGGTCACAATTTCAACTTACTGTCATTAAACCATGCTGGTTTTAGAGACTTCTCTCTGAGGCTTGGCATCTTTAACCAGAAAGTGAGGCTCATGTATCCTTCTGCTTTAGATCCTTACCCAAAATATCTGGAATTTCTGCTATTTCCTATTATCTGTTACCATGAGGTTAGGTCCACATTGAGTCATGTGGGTTCAGGGTGCCTTCTTAGATAACATAAGAGCATTTAAAACTCTGCTGGATACTTCTTATTTGCTCCTTTGGATCCATTTCTGTACCATTTACCACTCTGTGCACTAGAAGGCTGAATTATTTGGATTAAGTCCATGGGAACCCTTGCTCTCTAGGTTCTATCTCTTAATGGGGACACCAGTGAGAGACTGGAGGGGTAAGAAGAGAGTACTACTAGGGTAATCATTCTCCCATTTCACTCCTACCAGGTTGCTGAAGGTCAGAACTCTTGTCAGACATCCTCTTCTAGGATTATATCTCATTTTTCTTCATTCTGCTAACCTCTGTTTCCCAGTACATCATCAGGCTGTGGTGGTAACAGCTCCCCTTTTTGTTATTCCCAGGAATTTTCACTAATAATTTGGTTTCCCTTAAACCTACTTACATGTTGTGAATTGTCCCTTTATTTAGCTCTCCACATTACCATTTTAGAATGCCTTCTTTTTGCTGATCATACTTTGTTACAGTAGGGTTGACCTTTGAACACCATGGGTTTTATTCAATATATAGGGCACTACAGTACTACACAATCTGATTTGAGGGTGGTTGAATCTGCATTCAGGGACCATGGATACCGGGGCCTACTGTGAAGTTATAGTGGATTTTTGACTTTGCCAAGCTTGGCACCCCTGACTTCTGAGTTGTTCAAGGATCAACTGGATTTGATAGCAGAAGTGACTGTGGTCCCAGAAAACAGAACTTCAAATTGAACTTCTGAAATTGGTCTTCTCACCTAGCTAAGGAGCACTAGTGAACACTGCTCACTAGAGAGAAATGTAACAGTAATATGTGTCATGTGATGGCATTATCGATATTCAAATTGTTACTAGTGGTAGCATAAGATGAAGTCTATGTGGAAAGTAAGGTGCTGGGAGATAAAGTGGATTTGTTAACTAGTCCTGTGGAAACAGTAATGATTATAAAGGCTAGGTGATCACTTGACTTTTCATATGATCCTGTATAGCATATACAGAGAAACGACAAACTGAGGGCCTTGAATGCTAATTCAGAACATGAGTGGAAAATCAGAAAGCTTCTATGCTAGCTTTCAAGGAACTCCTCATCTCCTGAAGTCTCAGAGAAAATACGGCTAAGGATCAAGCCCATGGCTTGACTCTAATGAAGGCAGAGATCCAGCACCAGTTAAGAGCAGGACACTTTCAGGGCTCTTATGCTAACCCAAGGGCATTGATGGAGAAAGGATTAACTGAGCAGTAAAAAGGAAAACATTGGACAGACACAGGTGAATCCTCAGTCTCCACAAACCTCCCTTCATGTCAGTCATTCCTTTGCTTATAGCACTTTCCTGTCAGATAAAAGGTGAAAACAATGACCATAATGAACAGCACAGGTAGAGTGACAATCAGATGAAGTGTCCCATAGGAAACTGTGTTGTAGTCCTGTTGTTTTGGTGGTCTCTAGGAATAAAATAGTTGGGCAGCCTATAAGGTGCTTTTTTACACATATAGGCAGAAAGTTTCTAGATCTATTGGGCAAAAACCAAAATCATGTCTCTTAAGGGATTCATATACTCTTACTTACTTTCAGACCTCAGCCAGTTCCCAGAAATAAAATACCTTAACTGAGCAATTGCTAGTACAGACTGACACTTTCTCTAAACCTTGCACACAAGGACCAACGGTCATTACCACATGCACTGGGTTAAGGAATCTACCCAGAACTTCTGTACATTACTAGGCCCTGCTTCTGAAATGATGCTTATCTCTGGAGACCCAAAATGCCATAAAGTATAACAGTCAGAGTGAGGACTACAGAAATCCTAGGTGATACATGGAACTTGTCCTCCTTTCTCCTTCCACCAGTTTCATTGTGACCATATACCAATCATGTGGTTATTACCCTAATCCAAAAATGTATAGTGCAAGTGGGATATATTTAGCATTTAGTACAATCTCAGCAGTGATACTGTGGCCCATGAAGTTGTAGTTATTATGGTGTAAAAGACAAGTGGAAGCCCCTTTACCTAATCCTATCTCTCAGCAAGAAAATAAACCAAAAGTAATAATGCCACATGTCCAGAGGAATTTCACAAAGTAGTTCTTTGATTGAAGACTTGAAGAAACCAAGATACTGATTCCTAACATATCCTCATTTTACCTCCCCATTTGGTGCAAAAGTCACTTGGGTCTTGAGAATGATTGTAGAATTGCTGAAAATTCAGTTGGTGATTTGCTACTGTGGTTCCAGATGTGTTATTTTAATGCAGCAAATCAACAGATCCCTTGGTCCATGCTATACAATTATAGGCTTAGCAAATGCCCCCTTTTTTGGTTCCTATCAGCAGATACAATCAGAAACAAGTTAGATTCATTTGGAAGACAGTAATATGCCTCCACTTCCTGCCATAACAATATGACAAATCTTCACCTCCCTCTCCTAATGTAGTCTGGAGGACCCTTTATCGTTTGAGAATTTCAGAGCATATAATACAACTTCCTTGTGTAAATGAAATAAGGCTAATTTTACTGGTGATTAAGAAAATGAACTTTCGCTAGATGCCTTAGTAAAACACATGAATTCCAGAGAATGGAAGATATCTTGGAAATACTCAGGGTTTTGCCACAAGTATGAAGCTTCTTAGGGTCTGGTGGTCTTAAGCATGTCAAGATACTTTCTACAGAGAGATACAAATGGTGGCACCTCTTATCACTAATCAAAGAAGCAAAACACTTGGTGGACCTCTTTGGATATTGAAGGCAACATATACTAATTTTGTGTGTGCTGCTTTGACCTGTTTACCAGTAACCCTAATGCTGTCAGTTTCCAATTGCACCTGGAGTTGTAAAGCTGTGCAGCACCTTCAGGGTGTAAAATATCCTGCTTCTTGCCTTTTGTCTTGGTAAATGCAATAGTATTCAGGGAGTTTGTCACAAGTTGAGATGTTTTACAGAGCCTCTGGGAAGCTGCACTAGAGCTCATATTGCATTTTGTCAAAATTCATGATCTACTTTGCTGAAAATTATTACCTATTGGAGTAACTGTTCCTGGATTGTTAAATGGACTTCTTTGGGGGTGTACATCTGAACTAGAACACCAAGTAATTACTCAAAATTGCTTTGAAAGCCATGGAAATGCCCAGCTCAGATGTCCCTGTGAAAAAGGATATAATGTAGTTAATGTAATTAGCTGGCAGCCTCTTGCTGATGCAACTTTGGGACGCCTCATAGCATTCACACTGAGGCCATGCTCTCCCCAGGATCCAGTCAATGACTGAGTACAACAGTGGTACCATGGCAGCGATACCAGAACCAGGCCATTGCTGCCCAACACAGGACTCCTATAATGGACAGGTGTTGCCCTGGAGCTCCCCCTTGGCTTGAGTGAGACATTCTTAGGATTGCACTATAGCCTGGGCCTCATCCTACCACCCTATTTTCACAAATATCAGACCTGAATCATAAGGTGTCTGTTCAGTTTGGGCCATAAAAAAAGAAAGCTGCTTGTTGTTGACTTTTGAGAGTTTTAAAACATATTCTGGATACAAGCCCTTTATAAGATATATGTTTTGAAAATATTTTCCCCCAGTCTATGGCTTGACTTTTCATTCTCTTAACAGCATCTTTCAAAGAGCAGATAGTTTTAATTTTAATCAAGTCCAATTTATCAATTTTTTCTTTCATGGATTGTGCTTTTTTGGTGTTGTATCTAAAAAGTCATCACCAAACCCAAAGTTACTTAGATTTTCTCCTGTGTTACTTTCTAGAAGTTTTAAAGGTTTGCATTTTACATTTAGGTTTATGATCAATTTGACCTAATTTTTTTGTGAAGGGTCTAAGATTGCTGTAGAGATATATATATATATTTTTGGCTTGTGGATATCTAGTAGTTCCAGAACCATTTGTTGAAAAGACTATCTTTCTCCATTGAATTGCCTTTGCTCGTTTGCAAAAGATTAATTGACTTTGTTTGGGTCTATGTCTGGGCTTTCTATTTTGTTCTGTTGATTGGTTTGTATATTCTTCCACTAAAACCACACTGCTTGATTACTGCAGTTTTATAGTAGTCTTGAAGTTAGGTAGCATCAGTTTTCAATTTGTTGAATTTGTTTCTTTTTTTTTAATCTTCCCCTTTGTTTCTGCCTTTTGGGAGGTTTTAATTGGGCATTTTGTCTTATTCCACTCTCCTTTTTATGATATCAAATATACTTCTTAAAGAATCTTTTTAGGGATTTCCATAGAGTTTGCAGTATACATTTACAACTAATCTAAGACTGCTTTCAACTAATTCTATATTGCTTCCTGGGTAGCGCACTGTGTAAATAGTGCCTTTATTAAGTTTTTCTCTGTGTCCTTACTTGAGTGTTCCATCTATTTCCTGACAGGATCCCAACTAAAGAAAACAGGTTCTTTTCTTTCTGACTCTCATCCTCATGTCTCTCTTGATTATCATGACCATATTGTCTGGTTCATGTTTCACAGGAAATAAGAAGAGTAAAAATAATTAAACACCTATTTGGGGATGAGCTTTTATATTTTCCTGTAAAACAGGCTCTGTGAGTAGTGTGTTGTGAAGAGCACAGATTTTAGTCACAATTTTGTGTGACTATTACTCTACTAATCACTGGGCCAGTAATATTACTCTACTAATGACTGGTCTCTGGGCCAGTCATTTAACTTATTCCAAATGACAATTTCATTTAAAAAAAGGGGGAGGATGATATCTATCCAAGAGGTAGATATGAGTATAGGAAAGTGCACAGGCTGGCATGTGCCAGTGTTCAATAAATAAATGATAGCATAAATATTACAATTTATTATTCAGAACTTTCTCAGGAAAAGCAAAACACAAATGAGTAAACTTAGAAATGATAAATGATCCTTCTCATTGATCATAGATACAGAGGCTTGAGCAAAGATGAGAGATTCTTTTCTTTCTCTTTCACAAGTGTTTTTAGTGAAAGGTACTTCATGAGACCTGCTCGTGTTATGTATATATGTATGTATGTATTTATTTATCCAATTCACCTATATTTTTAAGTGACTTGCTTTGATGAAGGAACAAAGTTTCCCACCAGAAGATTAGGACTCTACCCCTTGAAAGAGGAAAGGAAAAATCAAAAGAGGGAAAGATGATCAAATTTAAGATGGTGCCTGCTACTAAAAGGACTGCTTTGCACAGGTACTTGAGATAGGGATTCTGGCATAGGTAATACGCCAAAACCACCAGAATAATTCCTCACTAAACTGCTTAGGTTGGAGATGTGAGTACTATGTCTTTAGCAAACTGCAAGTCTTCTACTTTTCACTATCAAGATTAATTCTAAGGCACTAGTTTCTGCTTTAGTCAATGCTGTCTTATAGGCAATACCTAAATGTGCTATGACAGTGTTATGGACCAGATGACATCATGACTGTCTTAGAAAATAGCAACTTATTTTCCTCCAATAATGCAGAAATTAATATTTATAGGTTATTGAATGATAGGAATTTCACAGGTTATATCTTTATTGAGCATTACTCTTCATAAACACTTTTGATTTATGTTTATATAAATCACTTTTTCTCACAACAAATGTAAGGTCCTATACAACAAAAATATATAATGAAAACAAATGCAATGTTAATTGCAATAGAAAATAAACACAAAAGGGCTAACATGGTTGCTAAAATTAAGCTTAGTGTCTGGGAGACAAGATAAAAGGATAAACTCAGATATCTATATAAATCTCATAATTTATACATGGTTTACACTGATTTCTTGCGTTAACTGCCTGTTTGATCTCACCTAATACTCAATCTCCTCAACTTCTCTCTTTCCCTCCCTCCCCTTCACACACACACACACACACACACACACACACACACACCCCAATTTCTTACACAGAATTTTGTACGGGTCCATTGAGTGATATGAAGGACATTATCATCCACCATTAATGTAGTGGTACATTTCATTTGTCTTTTTTTTTTTTTTTTTTTTTTTTTTGCGGTACTCGGGCCTCTCACTGTTGTGGCCTCTCCAGTTGCGGAGCACAGGCTCCGGACGCGCAGGCTCAGCGGCCATGGCTCACGGGCCCAGCCGCTCCGCGGCATGTGGGATCTTCCCGGACCGGGGCACGAACCCGTGTCCCCTGCATCGGCAGGTGGACTCTCAACCACTGTGCCACCAGGGAAGCTCTCATTTGTCTTTTTAATCAGAGGTTCCTTCGATAAAAGTTGAAAGAGAAATGTAACAGTAAAAATGATCCCATTATGTGGGAAGCTAATAATGTTCAAATAGGTATTTTGATGTTGATTGCATGTGATTCAGGAAAAGAGCTTTAAGCATATAGAAAAGGCATACAACTTTACATCTTTAAAACACCAAATATTCTGCATATAGTGTCCTTTTAGGCAAGCTTTTGATAAAACTGCCCAGAGAGAATTTAAGGTTATGTACTCTGATGAAGTACTGGATTGTAGGTATTTTATAAGGCATATGGATTGAAAGCAGATCCATATGCTTTATGAAAAGCAGATGAGATGGATGTAATCTTATGATGAAAACTCAGTGGCACTTGCTTGGAGAAATGACTGCAACTTACAGAAGGTGGCAACAGAGATATCTGTAAGAATGTATAGTATTTAGGATCATTGAAAATTTAATTTAGAAAGCATAAATGGTAATCTTTAGCACATGAATAGGTATAAGATTGTCTCTGAATTCCATAGCATTGATGATAGAGCAAAATGGTTCTGATCGTGAAATATTTTGAATCATATACCATTAAGGAAAAACATCAGTAATGCTCTTTTTGAACGTCTTATTTTCTCCTTGTACATTAGTGTGAGTTGCAACGTAAAAATAAGCTAAGTTGCTATAAGAAGTATTATAATTTGATGTAAGAAAACTGAAATTTGGAGAATGTCTACCAAAGACTATAATTTTTAATTTAGAAAAATTTATATCAAGCCACTCTTTCAGATATAATTATATGCCAATTCCAGCTGTCTACTGAGGATCCTTCTGGTCCATCTTAATAAAACATTATTATTAATAAATAGGAGTATTCAGCCAATTTTCTATGGCAGGTGTGGTATGTATTTAGTTAATCTAAAAGTGGCTCTAAGTAATTCCAGTAAGTAAGAAAGGAGAGGCCCAGAGCACTCTGTTGTTAAATCTAATTCTCGAAATAGTCTAGCACTGTCAGGAGATATATTAAAACAGTTGCATGCATGTCTTAAGGACAAATTGGACAGGAGATAATTAAGAAGAGAAAGACAAGAACAACTAGAAGACAGGTGGATGGTTGACTGTTTTCATATAGGCAGGTTGTTTAGATTTAACCACACATCTTTCTAATAGCTTTACTATTTTCATTCTTACTAAAGTACATAGTTCAGTATAGCTCTGCCAATGGTTTTTGTTTTTGTTTTTGTTCCTTCAAAATATGGGTTTTTTTTTTGTTGTTGTTGTTGTTCTCATTCTTGAATGATAGTTTTGCAGGGAATGTATTTTTATTTGATCATTATTTTCTCTAGGTACGGTTAATATTTCATTCTATCCTTTCACTTTAATTGTTGCTACAGAAAAATCAGCTATTTCTGTTCTATTTTTGTAGGAAATCTGTTTCTCTATTTGCTAATAAGATGACCTTATCCACTGTGTTCTTTATGACAATAGATCTAGTATTGATTTCATTTTGCAGTGTCTAAGTCTGGTCTATTTGAGTTTCACCTACAATCCTGCCCTGAGTTTCCTGAGATACCCCTGTATCTTTATTAAAAAATTGCTACTTTTGTTTATTTTAAGTTAAAAGGTATATTAGTTTTCTATTGCTACATAACAAATTGCCACAAATGTAGCAGCTTAAAACAACATCCATTTATTAGCTCACAGTTCTGTAGGTCAGAAATCCAGGTGACATTGACTGGGCTGTCTGCTCGGGGTTCACAAGGCCAAAATCAAGGTGTTGGCAGGATGTATTTTCATTTGGAGCAGAGTGTCCTCTTCTAAGCCCATTCAGATTGTTGGTAAAATTCAGTTCCTTGAAGATTGCAGGACTGAGGTCCTCAGTTTCCTTGCTGGTTGTCAGCTGGAGCCACTCTCAACTCCCAGAGGCTGCCTGAATTTCTTGCTACATGGCTTCTAAATCTTCAAAGCTGACAATGAAGAATATCCCTTGTGTCAGATGCTTCTCTGAAGCTTCAAATCTCTGACTCCAGGAAGAGGCCAATCCCTTTTAATGGTTCACCCAATTAAGTCCAACTCACCCTGGATAATTTCCCTTTTTAAAGCCAATTGTATCATGTAACAAGCTAATCACCAGAATAAAATCCATCCTATTAATAGTCCGGAGGATATGCAAGGCATGTATACCAGGGAGTTAGGGTCCTTGGGGGTTCACTTTAGAATTCTGCCTACCACAATACGTGCATGTATAGCAATTAACAATCACTGAGTTCTAATTAAGAGAAAAATTTCAAGAATGAAGTTTCTAGTAGGTAAAGTTTTGTTTTGCGAGAAAAATCTAGGTATTGCTTTGTTTTAATATACTCACTTA
The DNA here is from genome assembly GCF_949987515.2 of Delphinus delphis. Classification (NCBI taxonomy): domain Eukaryota; kingdom Metazoa; phylum Chordata; class Mammalia; order Artiodactyla; family Delphinidae; genus Delphinus; species Delphinus delphis. The sequence goes on along the minus strand of NC_082695.1, from coordinate 47,969,612 downwards.
GATGATTTGAACCCTCATGAATATACATTTACTGGTATGCAAATGATTCATCTGGTTTAAATTTAACATTGTATTGCTAACATGTCAAATTTAAATAATTAATGGAGGGAGATGGGAAACTGGAGAGTGCATTCTGGAGTCTAATTTTTAATTACAAAAAAAGCTCTGCTTCTGCATATATGAATTTAAGATTAAGACCTCTCTCCAGGTTGCTTCTTATTGCTTTTCCTCTTTTACATCTTTGGCTGGAATGATCTTATTCCAGGTTTGGCCCTGTGGACGTCCCTCCATTAAAAACGATTACTAATTGAATTGTGTCTTAAGATAGTATATTTTGCTTCCTTAACCTTGGCAGGCCTTTGCCTGTATACAGTGTTGCCTGGAAATATGATTTGTCTGCATGAGGATACTAATCTTTATCCTAATCCTAAGTTTTTAACCATCTTCGGTTTATCATTTAGTGTTTGATTTCATCCCAGAAATACTGAAGGTAAGCATACTGTAATTAATGCACAAGACTCTTTCTTGGAAGACGCTTCTATTTCAGGTCATAGTATACATTCATTGAGGTGGAAACAAAGTTTTGGTATGTATTTTGTGGCACCTGATATTTCGTGAGATGAACCACGCTTCAAAAATTTGTTTTTATTAGAAGTAAACCGTTAGACGGCTTGAATTCATCATTTTCCCCACCTCAACCTACAGACGCGAAGTTTTCCTATTCTTTCCCATAGCTTGTTCAGATTTCTCAATACCAAAGTCACCTTAGAACGGACAATCAAACCAAGCGGAGCTTATCACCTGTAGTCCTTGAATTCCTCTTAAGAGGTGATAATGAGGGTAGCATATCAGAAACCTCCCATTTGTGAGTGTAGAAAAAAGTCCTACTGTCTTCACATTAAAGAAGTCTGATCCCGATTCTAATCATGACTACTGCAGTTCACTCGTCCCCACCCCTCCCTCTTCAGTAAGGAGGGAAAGGAGTTTGGCGGGGTTAAACTGGTTAGAAAGGAAATAAAAAAGAGCGGGGAGGTGGCGGCACCGAGAAGGCCTAGCGCGCTCAGAGCCCCAGCAGCACCGGTCTGCAGCGGAAACGCGGGGCAGGCACAGGACCCGCCCGAGAGGCCCGGGGAGCAAGAGCCCGGGGTCCCAGGCGGCTGCCGCCGCGGTTGCCTGGACACCGAGTAACCGAACTGAGGGCCTCGGCCGCCGGCGCCGCGGAGCCGGCGGGGTGGGCAGGCGGAGCCGGTGAGTCTGGGGCGCCCACCACTCCAGCCGTTTGCACGGCTCCCATGGGCGGCATAGAGACCCGAGTACCCTGGGCCGCTTCCGCCTGGGTTAATATCCCATTTGGTCAGTCCCTTAGTTATCAGTTCCTTTCTGGAGGCTGAGGCGAAGCTGTCACTCAGAGAGTATGAGAAAAATCCCCAGGGCCTAGGGAAGGGACGGAAGGTCTCCCTCCACCGGCCGCCCAGTTGTATTTCACGTCACGTTGTCTAAAACTGCATCCCTAGGGTCTTATTCTTTTAAAATAATTATTTCTACCTTTTATTTTGCTTATAAGACCTCCTTGTGGGGGCCGAGTATTATTATTTTGAATTGTTATTTATATGTCTTCTTTTGATATTTCATCTTACAAGTGTCGGCCCGAATATTGCACGTCTTCTTAGGGAAGAGGCTGGGGATTTTGTATTTCTTTATTTGCTCTGCAACACCCCAAATGAGATGGTCCACAACACCTCCCTTCTGCAGATAAGGAAAATGAGGCTCAGGCTGTTACATGACTTAACGAAGGTCAAGAATTTGCAAGCTTCAGACCGGGAACACTAAGGGTCTCCTGACTCCCAATTCAAAGCATTTTCTATTGTTTCTTTCTTGACGTTCATTGGTTGTTCAATAAATGTGAGTTGACTTGGTAGCTTCGCAGGCCTACTTACTACTGTGTGATCCGTCTGGGCATCCTGACCCAAATGTAGCATTCTTGAGATATTCCCCCCCACCCCAACAATTTTTCTTGGTCCTACCATGGCAATAGCAAATTTACCAAAGTTAGGAGCTCAGAGACAAATGGATGGCTAATTGCCAGACATATCAAACAATCTGAAGGATTTTCAGCTGTTTATGTTGAACTATTACCTAGACATTTGCATGTGAGACTAGTGCATTTTTATCTCGAATATATAATACTTCTCATTTTACTGTTGTATTCTGAAGCCTTATTAACAATATCTGGCTAGTTTTCAGAATTATTGAAAATATGAGTTTGAAGTTAATCTGCCCCTTCTCCCTCGGTGAAGTCCCATCATGGTAGTAACTGCCATAGCTCTTATCCACGACCCTGCCTTCTCTCCCCTGCTTTTGTCCAAGATTCAGCATAATCTCAGACTTAACTAACCTGTAACTACATCCTCAGAGTTTGTTCTTCCTTCTCTATTCCCTAGAGAAGTGAATGATACTATGCATACACTCTTTTTCCTTTTTCTTTTTAAATACGGACTTCATTCTCACACTGGCTTATTCCACCAGGCTAGAACCATGACTTCCAAGAGCTCTGCAAATCTCACAAATTGGAAATTTGTGAGCTCTGGACTAACAAATTCTCAGTCTTGTACCTAACAAGAAAAATCTAGAAATGCCCTAGCACAACTCTCCCCTACCCCAACTGGTTCAACGTGCCTATCCCTAGAGCAGTCATGTTGGGGATGGGGCCACTAGGATTGATAGCAATCTATCAAACCATGTGGATGGCGTGGGAAAACAGTATCTCAAAAGAAAGGAGCCCCCTTTCTGGGGAAAAAAGCAAACAATATTTGTCTACCCAGACTTATCTACGCATATGAGAATGTTGCTAAAATGCAACATTAGAGAATTGCTAAAATGCTAGACACCAGAGTCCAGACAAAACAGAAAAGGTGGGAGGTATGATCAGAAAGGAAAAGCAGAGAGATTAAGCACCTGAAATACTCAAAGTAGTTGAATGTGTGTTGTGCTAATGATGTAGGGAGAAAATTGGATTGATCATAAACATTTGTATTATGTACCTGGTGGAAAAGTAGTACGTCCACAAGTAGAGATGGTTGCATGGATGAGCCGTAATGATCATGATGTCTGTTTTCGGCACAATAATAACACTAATGAAATATATATGGCATTTTAAAATTGGCATTGAACTGAGGTTAACCTCAGTTATAATGTTATGGAAAAAAGACCACCCAAATGAAAAGAAACAGAGATAGCTTTTTATTTAGAGCTTGCTATAGCAAGGGAGTCAGACACCATCATTGCTTAGGGCAGAGACTCAAAGGCAGACAGGGGAGTGGGAAAGTTTTACAGTGGAAAAAATAAAGGTTTCAGGTATGCTCTGACTGGAGGCTGTTGACATGGGGAAACTGGAGGCAGGCTAACTAGAAGTGGGGCATCCTATGGGATTGGTTTTAGGGGCTTATTTGGCTTTCTCTGGTGGTCCCAAGTTAGAAGTGTAGGCAAAAAATAGGGGAGCTGGATGTCACTGACAAAGCCCTGACTGTTCTGGGATGATTTACTACAGAGGCTGTGGTTTGGCTTCCTGTGCTGTTTGGTGCAGAGACTGTGAGTTGGAATTCTATTTTTATATGTGATCTGGTCATTATACATTTGTATATTCAGTCCCTCCACGCTCATAAAAATTTAGTCAGGTAAATTTAATTTTACTCTCTTATTAGGAAAAACTGAGATATGGAGAGATTTGGAAAGGTTAAGTATTATATTCATGAATACATAATTTGTTAATGAACCCTCATTCACTGAATTTAAATCATTACAATTTATTAAGCACTTATTATACACTGGTCAATGGACTAAACAGTTTGCATATATATGTTATATTAATCCTCACAATAACACTGTGAAGCATTATTGTTTTCACCATTTTCCAGTGGAGGAGACTGATGCTCAAATACATTAAGTACCCTTCCCTTCTCAAGGTCATATCTAGGAGCCCATCTGGAATTTAATCCCACATCTAACTGATTTAAAATCTATGTTCTTTGGCACTTTATTAAACTGTCTGATAATCTCCTGCTTTCATCACTATATCACTCTATTTCACCTTAGTTTGTATCTATGTACATTACCATCTGGACTCTTTTCCTAGGTACTTATAGGATCTTTGTGTGAACAGAGATAATTAAAAGTCTTTTCTGTGTGAACTGAAGGGATTCAATCCACTGTCAAGGATGCTGGAAAAACTTTGGCTTTAATCACAAACCAAAGAAATGGATGAGATGCCTGGGCATGTAAAATTACATAGTGAAGGTGGAGGGGTGAAGAAATGGTTGAAAATACAGTGAAAGAATACAACCAAGAGGGTATGAGTACCTAAAAAGGATTGCTTCTCTTAATAAACTAATCAAATAGTTTGCATGGAAAATCAATTATTCAAATATCCCTGTACTGATTGTTAGTAAGATGGTTCATGGTTAACTGGACAATTATTTTCCTTTCTTTTAAACTTATTTTGTGGAATTGAGACTATATTTCTATTTTTTTCCTTTAGGAAAAAACTAGCCTCAGGAATTGTAATTGTTGAGCCCCAAAATTACACTTGTGACAAATTCCTTGAGAGACTTAAAAACTGAGGATTTTTGCTACTGAAATTATGTTAGCCAGTGTTAGTTATGTGTTAATCACCCTTAGTATCCCACTGCTTTATGGAGCTCAGTTTACTCAGTTTATGCTCTCAGAACAACTTTTTTACAGGCAAGGATATAGCACAGACACAACAGAAGAAGACATTCATGGGGAAAGGTCCAGAGATCTCAGGCATAGATTTCTTTATTCTCCCATCTCTGGGTCACACAGCTACTCTTGGTCTGTATAGGTCTGCAACCACTACATGTGCACATCTCAAGCACCCAGGAAACCCAATCTGTTCATGATGGAGATCTCATAATGAACTCCTCATAATAGGCATATTCTAGGTATGTTGCCAGCCTTTAATTTGTAAGTCCCCTCCTGCAGGCTCTACTGAAATTAAGTACAATTATAAATCCAATTATTATTACTAAACAGTGCTGGCAGGCTGATACATTCTGTTCTGCAACAATTCACAGGCCCATGGTTTCAAAACATCTTTTATCTTTAGTTAATGCATCCCATAGCATTGGCCAAGGGTCAGTAGCTCTGTAGGTAATCTTCAATTAATCCACACCAGCTAAGATGAACCCATTATATGCATGGCCTATGGACACAGCAACTTTTAAACTAAATGCTCAAGCCTTTCCATAATAGAGATAGCAAATGAGCAAATAAGTAAACATCCCCTCTTGCATCTACATATCATTTCATGTATAGCTCTTTCCATCTCAAATCTGTTCGATTTCTGGAAAAAATGGTCTAATTACACCTTTCCTTCTTCCCCACTCATTCACTCCTGGGTTTCTTGCTACCGAAATTCTGCTAGTGTCATTTAAGGTATATGTTCATGTTAAGTTCACTTATGACCTATTGGCATGGACATTTTTTTCTAGCTTTTATCTCATATAACTTCTTAAAGCTCTTTAGGTTGTTGGCTCCTTCTTGAAACTCCTTTCTCTTGGTTTCTATCATCCCATTCATTTCTGTTTTTCCTGCGATTTTTCTAAAGTTCTTAGTGTTAATTTTCTTGGCTTTCATTGTCAACATTCCTTCTTGTTGTTGTGTGATCTCATCCACTACCAGCTCCACAATGTTAATATCAAAAAAAAAAAAAAAACAAAAAACCTCTAGTTCCAGTCTCAAACTTTCTCATAGATTTTGGACAAACATACATTATAACCATTAAAAACCACCCATATATAAAATTAAAAGGCATCTCTCCTCTAAACCCTACTGGTTCTTCCTCACATAGACTCAATTTAATATAATGGTGATAACATTCTTTCATTCCCTCATGATAGAAACTCGGGAGTTATTCTAGACTCCACCTTCTCTGTTACTTACCACATCCAATTTCTCACCAAATCGTGCTATTTATGCCTCTTAGATATCTTTTGGTTCTTTCTTCTCCTCCCCATTTCTACTTCCTCTGCCTTAATTTAAAAAATATTAACCTTGATTACTTCAGTAATGAATCTTTAGTAATCTTCTCCATCTTTTTTGCCTTTCTTCCTATTAACCCTCCATGGCATGGCACTGGACTGTGGCTATCAGATCACTAATATCTTCCTATGAAAGATTCTAAATGGTTAAAAAGTGGTCTTGCTTATTTTTGTATCTTCAGTGCCTAATATATAAGGTATATTCAATAAATGAATACAGAGTTTAGAAAATATGTATAGAAAATGATGATCTGCTACTGACATGCTCTAGAACAATGTTGTTCAAAAGCCTTTTCAATGATAGAACTGTTCGATAATGCAGATGCCACTAGCTACCTGTGGCTACTGAGTGCTTGAAGGTGGCTAGTGTAGTTAAGGAACGGAATTTTTAATTTTAAAGTTTTATATGGCTAGTGTCTATAGTATAGGACAGCACAGCTCTAGGAAATTGCTCTTTAAAAATTTTGTATTTAATTAACTCTTAAGTGGAATAAATTAAAAGCAGTTTTCTCTTTTGCTCCATTAATCACCACTTAAAACTAAAATTCTGGAGATGTTCTCTCACACAGTGTTCATTCAAGAAATATTTTTGAACACTTAAGATATGCCATACATGTGGCTTCAAAGAGAAATAAAACACATAATTTCTTCATTCAAAGGTGCAGCAGGAAAACACCAACTGGTAATGGAATTTGATTTTGGAACTGTTGATATTTGTGGGTATTTTGAAGGGTTGATTTAGATAACAGTGGGGAAGAAGATTTTAAATTATTTTTTCTCTTCCTCCTCCCACATCTAGATTTTGAAGTAGCAAATGGGAGTGGACTTGTCAAAATTATACTTGTGATCCCATTTTGGATCCCACTGTCTACTCCTCCTGAAGGTGGTGATAAATTTTGCTGGTTTCTTTGACCTATGTAGTTTTCATTATGTCTCCTCTCTTTTCTACCCTCTATTTTATATCTGCTTGATATCTCAACTGCTTTTAGATTTATTAATTTCTTTGCATTCTATGATCTGATGTCAAAGATGACCCAATATCATCCCTCTGGCTCTAGACAATTCCATGAAACTGTGTCATTCATTACAACTGGCTGTTTGTGGTATGATGGCAAATTTTCAATCACTATGATAGCATTTATAGCCAAGATAATTTAGATTAGTTAGCAAATATTATGCCATGAGATCATGTACAAAATGATATCACTAGGGCCCAGATATGTAGTATATAATGTATTTCTTATTTATTTATTTAACATCTTTATTGGAGTATAATTGCTTTACAATGGTGTGTTAGTTTCTGCTTTATAACAAAGTGAATCAGCTATCCATATACATATATCCCCATATCTCCTTCCTCTATGTCTCCCTCCCACCCTCCCTATCTCCACGCTCTAGGTGGTCACAAAGCACTGAGCAGATCTCCCTGTGCCATGCGGCTGCTTCCCACTAGCTATCTGTTTTACATTTGGTAGTGTATATACGTCCATGCCACTCTCTGACTTCGTCCCAGCTTAGCCTTCCCCCTCCCCGTGTCCTCAAGTCCATTCTCTACGTCTGCGTCTTTATTCTAGTCCTGCCCCTAGGTTCTTCAGAACCATTATAATGTATTTTTTTACCCACTAATTTGAACACTTATTGCAGAAAAATGCAATAAGAAGCTCTTGGCATAATTTCTTTGTAATAAATTCCGGATGCTGCTTGTTACTTCTGATTTTCCTATTCTCCAGATGGCTACATATTTGCACTCTATTTTTCTGTTATTTCTCTGAGCACAGATTTCTTACTGGGTGCTATTATTTATTTACTTTTATTTATATCTTTGGTTTGTCTTGCAGCAAACAGAAACTGTTCCTCTTAACTGATAATTTAAGAATAGGAAATTAGTGGAGAGCTTAATTTTCCAGTGTGACTTAATATTTTTCAAGAGCTATACCACTGGATGAATTTTGATTTCTATACTGAATGTTAACAATTTAAATCATTTAGTAGTGAAAACTATATAATTCCTAGAAAATATACTAAGTATTGCTTGTATTGAGATCTTTCCTAAATCACAGTAATTTAAAAAACCCAAACATTTATATTTTAAAATCTTTCAAAAATAGAATTATTAATGAAAGCATTACTTACTTTCTTGCCCCCCCCAGTGGCATAATGACAACCTCATAGTGACATCCACTTTGATTTTCTTTTTTAAAAGTATAGGAAGTATACCTTTCCATACAAAGAAATCACTCTTGTTGAATTATTGCCCAGTCACTGAGTGGGAATCTGTTAAGGTGCATTACTGTTTAGAATGAAACATGTAATAGGAAACCTCAGCATATTATTAAATTTTTTCAACTAATGGCTTAAAGCTATAGTTAAGAGGGAAATAAATCTTCATTGTCAAACTTCACCCTATTCTTCTTTATTTTCTTATTAGTTTTAGTCTCATATTTCCCTTCCCTTTAGATGACTTACTGGGCTCTGGTAAAGAAGGTAAGAAGAGGAACACTGAGTGAATAATGGGTGATGGGGTGTGAGTAGAGGCAGTACATTACCTGTTTTCAATTTAGTGGTTGAGGACCTCCAGGGGGATAAAATGACCTTTTGCCGAGGTCATATTCAAGGGAGAGTTAGTTTTTCCATTTTTATTAAATTTTAATTTGGTAGCTCATATGAACAAGAATTCTTTCTTATTTAGCAACATATGGTTTGTATTAATTCAGTAGCTTGCATTTGGGGGAAGATCATTTAGGGAATCTGGATGAATACAAATCAGCTATATGCTCTGGAGGCTCCATGCCAAGGCACGGATATCCTTTAGCAAAAGCAGAAAAATCAGCACTAGGTAACAATTCTCAGTAGAATCTTATAAGTATCCCTTGTGGGAAAACTCAGGATTCCTCTCAGATTATCCAATCTTTAAACCCTTTGAAGAGTTTACATTAGAAGAATAAACAGCTTTTACTCAGTGTCTTTAAAATCTCTAAACTAATGTTAACAAACACTGAGTAGTTTCTTCATTATTCAAATATAACCTCAGAAAAGTTGATAATATTAGAGTCTTTCTTATAAAGGCAATAAATAAACCTCTGGAAAGGTCATAGTTTATGTATCTTAATACCATATTAATCAATGTAACTGAGTTGTCAACACTTAGTTCCTTAATAGATAATAGATTTGAAATTCTTTGTTGTCGAGGGGCCTAGAGTGTATAAAATTAGCAGGAAGAGCCCTTATTGGCTTGTACACCTAGGAGTACTATATCGGTGTGTGTGTGTGTGTGTGGGTGTGTGTGTGTGTGCACGCGCGTGCACATGTGTTTGGGGAGAGGACATGAGGGGTTAATACTAATATCTGGGCTGGAGAAATATATTACTGCCATCCTGAAGTGAAATTTATGGTTCCCTTAGAAAAACTCTGCTAAAAGGTGGTTAGATTCTACCGGCAGAATGCTTTTATTGATGTAGAAAGCATAGCTCTTAGTCTACAAACTGCGCTGTGTAAAGAATATCACACTTAAAATTTTCCTCTAAATCAACTGGATTCCAGCTTGGTGGCCCCATCTCACCAGTTTAGCAGGAAATTTACTATTATTCAGTCTTGGTATCGTCTCTGTCCTGCTCCCCAAATGGAATCAAACCATTTGTGCCAAGTATCTGGGGTCTTTGGATGCACCAGAGCATCTAGAAATGTAACTATCCCACCCAGAAACCTCCTTCCATGTGTCCTCTGGTCCACTGGGATTCCCAGGCTTTTCATTGGCCTGGTTGATTACACAGGTCTTCTGGCTAGATGCCCCCTAGGAGTGTGGAAGCTGAGTGCAACTGGAAGTCCTCATGCCTCTGATGCAGTCTCTCTGACTGCACCTAACAGTCATCCCCCCAACCCCCAGGTCTGGTCATCTCTTGGTTGCTGCCACAGCCTTCTTGGACTCACAGACCTCCTCTATCACAAAGTCTTGGGGAATACTTCTATCTACCTTATTGATCTTACCTTCCTCTCCAGGACACCCCAAGAGCTAAAGATCAAAGTCACTACAGGCTGCCTCTGCTCTTCTCCAGGCTAAAAACCTTATAACAAAGAACTACGAAGTCTTGTTATGAGATTAAAATGGAAGAAGGGGGTGAGGGAGCATATGGGGAGAACAGATACAAGTTAATATTTCAATAGATTTATCTGATAGAATAATATTTTTAACAAACATAGTGTTATTTGGGGGAAAGGTGGATGTGATTTGGTCACTTGGGAACCTAATCATCCTTTACTGTAAGAGCGGTTCCTAAGAGGGGTATTTATATCACTGGTGACAACAAGATTAATTTGTGACCATCCCTGACCATACTTATAGCTAAGTGATTATTTTAATATCTAGTAGAAAATATATATTAAAATGTGAATTGGTGTAAGTTACTTAAATTACAGCATAGGGAGTACATGAACCTAATAACAAAAAAACTGATGGTGGTATACAAATGATCAGATGTGAAATAATACAGTATGACCTTGTTTCTATGAAAAATTATGTTCCTAAATTCAAAATCACAATTAAATTATGTTCATAATTGAGAATGTCTGTAATTCAGATATTCCAAGAAAAATGTGAAAATGCTTTACTACACGGGAAGTATTCTTAGCTTTCAACACACAGAACTTTATAAAATACAAGTGGTCTGTTTTGCATATTCTACTATGACATTGTTAAAGGAGTAATCACTTATAGTTCACTTATGTCAACTTGATTCTTCTAGTTTTCAAGACAGTGAATCATCATTTCAGCCATTTCCATTATTATTGCTCTTTTTCATTTTTAAACAATTATGATTTTAAACTACTGATCAATATTTTAAATCAGCTAATTGTTTTAATAATGCAACGCTCTATTAGAACAGCTTAGACTATGCTATGTAAAAATTCACAAACCACAGTGATTTAATGAAACAAAGGCCTCTTTTTTAATGATGTCACAGTGATGTAGACAAGGGAGTTTTCCTGAGTGGGTGTTTTTTAAGAGATGGCCCAGGGACCCAGTTTCTATCACTGTAGCTCTAAGATGCAGAACACATGGCTTCCAAGGTTGCTGTGGAAAGGAAAAGAGGGCTGCAGGAGCAAATGGAATGTTTATAAGGTCAAGGACTACTCTAATTTAGTTTTCCTATGTGCCCAAGAAGAGAAAATTATGCAATGAACACATAGTGTTGACTCTACCACAATCCCCAAATACAATTCAGAATAGTTAAGATATAAAAGAATATTTAGTCAAAAGTGCTTCATTGTGCACTTAATATTTATTGCTGACAAAAAATGTTATTTAAGAATGAATAAAGCCCCACACTAGGCTTATTGTGGTTAGGTTTAGAAGCTGTCAGAAGCCTGCTTTTTTTTTTGGTACGCGGGCCTCTCACTGTTGTGGCCTCTCCCGTTGCAGAGCACAGGCTCCGGATGCGCAGGCTCAGTGGCCATGGCTCACGGGCCCAGCCGCTCCGCGGCATGTGGGATCTTCCCAGACCAGGGCACAAACCCGTGTCCCCTGCATCGGCAGGCGGACTCTCAACCACTGCGCCACCAGGGAAGCCCCAGAGGCCTGCTTTTTTATTCAAGCAAGGCTGTTCTAGCATATTTCAATTTTGGAAAAACAAAGGCTAATCTTTTTGAGAGATAATTCTTTGTAGGTGCAGATATATCTGAAGTGATCAAAATAAATTCGATTTATGAACCAATACTTTTTCTTATAGTAGCTGTGCCTTATCGTATCTCATAATTATCTATACATGTTCCAAAAGTGTTGAAAAATGAAAAGGTTACATTTTAGGTGGGAGAGAAATAATTTTATAAGCAGGTGCTTATCTTTTTACATGGAATGACTGGAAAACCTAGTACATTAGAACCTAGCGCTCACAGTGAAGCAATCTCAAGTTCAAGTTTACTTTTGTTAACAAACAGATTCTCTGGTTCCAGGGGTTGCAAATGTTCTATATCCTCTAGTTTGAATGATTAATGAAGATAAGTGATGTACAACGTGGGTACCTGAAAAAAAAGAATATCTAGGTGAAAGTGATTTTTCTTTTCATTTTCTAACTCATTAAGTATGGTTCCCTGAATTAAAAGACGTCTGTTTAAAAAAATTTATGATTTCCTTTCTCAAAGAGAAATTATATTATTTATATCATATATTATTTTCTCTACCCTACAGGATTTAGGTAATCCATTCAGAATGTAAATATGTCATCGCCTTAGGTGACATCCCTTTGCAATTTGCATGTCTATTACTTTTTCCTACGTGATTACATGATTCTTCTTTTACTTTACGGTATAATAACTCTGCAAAAAATGTTTTTTTTTTATTAATGACTGATGGCTAAACACTTTTCCTATATTAATTTGCTCTCTCTCCCCCCAGTGTGTATGAGCATGAGCCTGTGTGTGTATAGGGATTGCCAGTTCCAGGTCCTTTGTTAATGTTTTCTGTTTGTATGTTTCATTTTTTAAACCAATTTTTCTAACTATTTATATATTAAGCCAGAAACTACTTTGTTACCCACGTTTTAATAATCTCTTCCTGATTTGAGTGATATTTTTTATAGCAAGGTGGTTTTAAATTTTTGTTTAGCCGTATCTTCTCTAGAACATTATGTGTTTTGCTGCTATGCTCAGAGGCCTTTCTCATCTTATTTTTACATCAACAGTTTCCTCTGGCTGTTGTTTTTCTTTTACATTTAAGCTTTAAATCTATTTAATTTTGAGACTAATTCTGTAGTCTCAGAGACTTTGTAATCATTTCCCCTGATTCCAAAGTTCAACCAGGTTTACATTTTACAAATGGAACATATTGCACAGTTTATTCTTATTTTAAAGTCAATAGCATATTAGAGGGTCCCGAGAACGCTTTTCTTACTTCTGTTTCACCCTAGGAACACTGGCCCTCTTTAGCAGGAGTACAGCATGGTGGTCGACTCCAGGGCTAAATCTGGTGCTGCACTGCCAGCTACATGACACTGACGAGTGCTTTCTCCTTTGCAAAATAGGGCCAGTAATGGTACCTAGCTCACAGGTTGTTGTGAAGAGTAAATGCATATGTGGTATGTTTTAAGTATAAGCTATCATTTTTGTTTTCCTTGGGTCAAGATCCCTCTATTTCATGAGTCAGTAATATCTCCAAATAAACGGAAACTTTGGGAGGGCAGTGGTTATTCTCATACTGTTCTTGCATTCCACAAAATGTCTATCAGAAATAGGTAGAAGTGATCTATAAATAGTTACGAAAATTCTAAAAAAGTAAAATCAAAAGGCACATTTCTTCAGGAGCAAAAGCTATCTCATAGTAAAATGGAATAGTATTTTCTAATTAATAAAGAATTTCTTCCATAAGAATTTTAAAAGTCAAATTTATAAGAATTTGTTATTTTACATTGGAGACAAGGTAGTTAATGAATATGAATGGCAAGTACTTTATATTTTGTCAGCAAGTGTTTCTCAGTACACTCACTGTAAAATCATTTGATGTGACTCAGAGGTGAAATAATAATTTAATACATGATATTGACCTATGAAATAATTTAACGTCATAAAAACTGACTTGATTTGCTTGCCGTTCTTTATGTCTCAAGTAATTGCCAAAAGGTGAAAGCTCATTTTTCAGACAAATTCAGATACAGTACGAGATATCTTTATGAATATATGTGTAGAAACTGGCTTTTTCAGTACTAATTTGATTTGTAGAAAAAGATGACATTTAATCTTTCTGAAGATGTGCTCAGCTTTAGTAAAACCATGAGATGTAATATTTAATGCATCTTAATCTGTTGAATGTAATACAGACATAAAGTCAATAGAACTCCATCAAAGAAAGAGAGAAGAGATTAGGAATCAGAGGAATAGAGTTTAAAGATTTATAAAAGAAACTATTATAGGTATGGATAGAAAAAAATGTAGAAAAATGCCTTGTCTTTTTGCAATTTTCATTACTATTTTGCAATAGCCTCAACACTGTCACAAAACAATCTATTGTATAAAAAAAATAAAAGGATTAGAAAAACTACGCTGTTTGTGAAAGCAACACTCAAGGCAGGATTTATATAAGAGTACAGGGAGAAGGAGTAGGTAAATTTGTTTTGTGATGAGAAATAAAAGGAGACATTATATATATTACACTATATTACATAGAGACTTAAGGAAAGGAAGACTAAAAAGAATGTGTAAGGGATGACAGCATGGAAGTAAGGCTCGTTTTTATGACTGGTGTGGCTGGAATATAAAACATGTGGTAAAGAGGCAAGGAATATTTTTATTTTCATGGACATGTAACTTCTAGGCCTTGTGTTAAAATTCCTTGGTATTACTAAAAATATACAAGATATAATCAAATTGATGAATACCTTGAGGGTACAGAATATGTACCCTAGAATATTCTTTTGTACCCTAAACAAGTAGCACTGTGACACAAACAAGATACGAACTGAAAATTGTGAAACGAATCAATGAATGGATGAAATGAAATAAACTAAGAATTATCAAATATTAAAGTGAAGTGGATCTTAGAAGGTAATTCTGTCCAGTCTCTAGACATTTTCTAAGTTCTTCCTATACAATACTTAAATGATTTTGTAGCTTCTCCTTAATCACTTTTAGTGATATAATGCTTTCTACCTCACAACATAGCTTTGCTCACTGTTGGAAAAACTGGAATTATTAGAAACATCCCTGCATGACTGACAAAATATTCTTCCTCTTGGTGTAGAACCACCAGCTATGAGTTTGCCTGCCATTTTTGGAATAGGGCCTCTAGGAGGGTCTGCTTGGTCTTCCTTATCTTCTCCCCAAATACATCACCCCCCAAATTATAGTGAGGGCAGCTATGCAAATAGACAGCAATTTTACCCTGGCCATAACTGTGGCCAGGAATAGAAAGCAGGTTCAAACTAGTCCAATAATAATATCCTGACTTCCTAGCAATAAGGAAGGCCAATATTTGATTGGGTCAGATACAGGCACTTGGTCCAAGTAAGGCCAATTAAAATCCTCCCGAGATAACTGGAATCAAATCTGAGAAAAAGTCAACATTTCTTTGGTGGCTGAATCTCTACAATATAAAACTCAGGAGGTGTCAGCAGCCAAGATTTCTGAAACACAGAAAACGTCAAGTTGTAGAAGGAAAACTAGAACAAGTACGAAAAGAATATCTGAGGCTGAGGCACAGAGAATGCTGATGGCATCTGAGTCCCTGTATTCCTGCTTCTCTTACAGATGGATTGCTGATATTTCCATTAATTAACCAGTGTCTTTTCCATAAACACTCCTTTTAATGTTGTAGTTTTTCCTCGTTTTTTTTTGTGTGTGTGTGTTTTTATGTTTTCATTTCTGCTTATGCTGAATTTCTCTCATCTGCAACTAAAGAAGAACCAATATAATTGGCAATCTGGCTCACAGGCCCAGCCGCTCCGCGGCATGTGGGATCCTCCCGGACCAGGGCACGAACCCATGTCCCCTGCATCGGCAGGCGGACTCTCAACCACTGCGCCACCAGGGAAGCCCCTGGTTTAGTGATTTTAGATCGTTAGTCTCAGTAGTGATTGGTCATCCTTCTGGTCAGTCAAGTTCCAAATCTCTGATTACTGGCCTTGGCCAGGATCCTGACTCTGATTCCCATTTGCTGCCTTGCTTGATGGTTTGCATTTATACTCTGTGCTCTTTACTGGCTATATTTAAACTGGTTTAGGGATTTAGAAGCTATAAAGATAGAATATTTGACATAATTTTTGTTTGAACCATAATGTTAAATGAGCTTAAAAATCTCAGCTTACGATAGGGTAAAAAGTTGGAGAAAAAAATAATTACTTTTGAATATTATAACAGTTTATGAAGTACTTCCCATTGTCAGATCTTTTTTAAAAAATCTTCTTTGTGAAAAGAATGTGGATTTTAACATTTAGATTAGAATAAAATAAACCAGCTGAATTATAGATAAAGCCAGTGAGAGTAAACAAATAAATATAGTGTTCATAATTACTGGAAGAATATCAGTATATTTGCACTGTTTACTGCAAAGAATGTGTGAATGAATCATGGCTACTGAAATGATTTAAGGTAAAGTTGCTTAATATTTTTATGAGAATATGAAAGAACAGGAAAGTAGCACATTAATTCATAGTCTTATCAAAGCCATTAAAATAACACGGATACAAACAAACAGCATCTTACAAAGATAAAATCTATAAATACATACAACTTATTAGGTTTTAGAAGAGCAGATGCTACTTTCTGTCACTGACTTTAAGGCTTTAAATTTTGTAGGTGTTGGCTATGAGTCTCTAAGTTGTCTAAATGCTGACTTTTGATATTGTTTGTGGATTTGGGCAATGGGTGGCTGATTTACATGCCTAATTCCATTAAAAATATTTTTCTTCAAATAAAAACACTGGATAAACTAGGAGAAGATCTTTGTAACGCATATTAATAACAAAGGACTATATCTAGAACTGTTGATTAAAAAAAAAAAAAAGCACAACCCAGCATGTATTTCCCCATGTTTATACTCTAGAGATACTCTAGTATAATTCACAAAGAAAAGTATAAAGGAATTTTATAGAAGACTTAGTTACAATAGGGCAAATATTTGAAAAAAACAGAAATGGTCATCAACAGGAAACTGAACAGAATTCTGTACAGCAGTGAAAAAGAATGAAATACAGCTATATGTAACAACAGATAAATCTCAGAAACGTACTAAACAAAAAAGTTGTAGAATGATTTGTAGGGTATAATATCATTCATATAAAGATGTAAAACTCTAAACCAGTATTGTAGAGTATATTGTTTTGAAATACATATGTAATAAAAATAAACTGAAACCATGGGGATTATATATTTGATGGTTGTAATTTCTGGTGAGGGAAGAAGGGAACTGTGACCACTGAGGAATACACTGGAATCTGAATGTTACTGTTAACCACTTACTTCTTAGGCTGCATTGTAAGATGCAAAGTTTTTTTTTAATATTGCTATGCAATATTTCACAATAAGAATATTTAAAACAAACAATTACAAATAAAATCATGAGAGGAAATGGCTAATATGAGAAGGTTTTCTGTCTAGAAAGATAGGTAGCTCAGAAATTTTGTGTTTTAAACAAAATTTGAGGAATATAGTGATTTGCCAAGATGCCAGCCTACGAGTGGTGAAACAAAAGGAATTCTACATGTCATATGCTATTCAGGTTTGGAAACAAGCAAAAATTCTAAATGAAAACTGAAACAAAGCCAATGCCAAAAAGCATGACTAGAAGGAGGGGAAGGTGACAGTCCCAAACCAAATCTGTAGGATTATAAGCTGATTGCTGATTTTTTTTCATTCACGCATCCTTTCATTTTCAACAAGACCTTTTGGAACCCCTCCAATGTGCCAGGCATTGTGATAGATCTGTGCTGTCCAACATAGTATCCACTAGCCATATATGGTGATTTAAATTGAAATTAATTAAAATGAAATACAATTAAAAATCTATTCAGCAGTTACATTAGCCACATTTCAAGTGAATAGTGATTCTAAGTGATCATGTGGCTTAGTATAATGCTTACCATTTTGGACAGCACAGATTTGGAACACTTTTGTCATTGTAAAAAGTTCTATTTAATGGTACTATTATAGATGCTAGGACGACAGCAATGAAAAACCCAGACTCTGCATTTTAATGGAAAAAAGAGGAAATAAAGGAAACGATTATAAACTTGTAATATATGTTAATAATGAGTCATTAGAAGAAAATATAGTAGAGTAAGTGGATAGAGAGTGAAGGGGATGATCTGATGCAGGGATTTTCATAAGGAATCATAGCAATGGAAGGAAAGGCATTTCCATTTATTGGGAGGGAACTGAAAAGAAAAAAATGTGTGGCTTCATAAATGCCAACAGAAACAACTGTTTTAAGAAAAGAGCACAAGAATTTTACAATTGTAATCAGAAGCAATAAATCAGGAAGGAGAATGTTATGAGCTCCCTGGCACTAGTAGAGGGATAAGACAAACCAGTAGACGGATACCCTGCACTGTCAGAACAGGAGGAGGCCATGAAGGGCACAGATTTGTTTGGTGATATTAAATTAGAATATAAGTCTGATTCCTTCTAATTCCTCTCTGAAGCAGGAGGTGATATTTTTCAAAAGAAACAAATTGGAAATAGACAGTTTAAGAAGATGTAAGGTTTGAAACAACTGATGTCTAAACTTTTTTATCCTAAAATTAACTCTCCCTTACCTACCCTTCTTATGACTCTATTCCTCCTCATGACCCAATGTCTAGAACCAAATTATTCATTGTTTTCCAACTGAGTGGAACCATTCCAGCTTTAATAACCTAGCCCAATTCAAAAATCATATCTGTAATTCTTTCATCCCCTCTTCCAGTAGCCTATCTAGTAATGTAGCTCATGTCCTGTCTTCTCAGGAATCTGTGTTTTTTGATAGTAGTGCACTGATAAATATTTAATAACCACATCTCAAGACAAAAACAAAAACGGAAATAAGACCTGATTTGTGGCATTTGCTGATTTTCATGGTATAAATCTACTCACCATGGTTGATTTCAAACTACCACGTGGTCTCAACTGACTTGCAAAATTAATGAAAATTTAACAATCAGCTTTCTGGCAAGACCTGTGAAGGGCAAGTTAACAAGCTAGTCGGCCGTGGTGAAAACAGCCTGAGGGTTTCTGGCAGCAGGGATCAGGCCCAGGCTGATAGGATGCTTTGGATGAATGACAGCTGGAATGCTCTAGACCTTTTTGTTGTTATTTTCTGCTCTTGCATTAGGGCTGGTTCTAGAGTTAATTATTTACAATTACTCTTTCTGGGCCATTCTTAGCTCATTCCTGCTTTAGGACTTTTGCATCTCAGCTCCTCCTGGATGACTCCTTCCTAAGATCTTTTGGCACATTCTCTCAGTTCATTATACTCAGCCGTCGTTTCTCAAAGAGGACTTCTCCCTGATACCCTCTTTAAAATGGACTCCCTCCCACCTCCACGCTGTCTCCTCCAATCACTGCTCTGCTTTGTCCCACGTGTTATGGTATGTTTATATTCATAATCATTGTCCAAAAATTTTTCTAAGTTCCATTGTGACATGTTCTTCTATATAGTTTATTTATAGTTTATTTCTTAATTTCCACAAGCATGAGGATTTTCTAGGTATCATTTTTTTCTTTTCTTTTATAGCTTTATATATTGTAAGCTTTTTATTTCAAGATAATTATAGATTCACAGGAAGTTGCAAAGAAATATACAAGGGGGTTTTCTGTCTGCTTCACCCACCATCCCTCAATGTTAGCATCATAAGTTACTATAGTACAATATCAAACCACAAACCATAGAGCTTATTCAGATTTCACCAGTAATACAGGCACTTATTTGTGTGTGTATATATAGCTCTATGAAATTTTATTACACGTATAGCTCTGTGTAAGCACCACCCTGATCAAGATACTTAACTGTACATCATCATAACACTCCCTGATGTCACCCCTTTCCCACCTCTAGCCCTAGACAACCAATGATTTGGTCTCCATCTCTATAATTACGTTATTTCATGAATAAAATGGAATATGCAATACAAATCTTTTTGAGATTGGCTTTTTTTCACTCAGCATAATTAATATGGGGTTCATCCAAGTTGTTGAGTGTATAGAGACTCTGTTCCTTTTTACTGTGGGGTAGTATTCCACACTACAGATGTATACAATTTGTTTCACTATGTACCACAGAAGGTCATCTGGGTAGTGTGCAGGTTTTGGGTAGTATGAACAAAGCTCCTAAGAATATTCTTGCATAAGTTTCTGGGTGAAAATAAGTTTTCCTTTTTCTGGGATATATGTTTCAGAATGCAACTGCAGGGTCATATTGACAAGTCATTTTTAGTTTTAAAAGGAACTGCTAAACTATTTTCCATAGTAGGTATATCATCTCACACTCTAACCAGCAGTGTATGAGTGACCCAGTTTCTCCACATCCTTGCCAGCATTTGGTGTTGCAACTATTTTTTTGATTGTTTCAGCCATTCTGATGGGTGTATAGATATCTCACTGAGGTTTTAATTTCTACTTCTTATTGCTGAGAATAGGTTGTGGGTTCTAGCTCCCCACTGGATCTTCACTGACACGTCCTTCACCGGGAGAGGTAGGAGTGCCTAGTCATTGCTTCAGACATGGATGCCACTGACACCACAGAGAGGGTGTGGCCTCATTACTGCTGGACTGCAGTACAAGTTGAGACTCACTATTAAGCTTGCTCTGAGGCCACCTCAGTGGGGAAGACAAGAGGTACTCACTAGTGCTGTTGGGAGGTGTGGAAGTCCAGTCTCCCCACACAGTATCCACTGACGCTGAGATGGGGGAGCATTGCCTCCAACCAGTGGGGATGGAAGTCCTGGATTCCTACAGGACATCAGAGTCTTCTGACATTACCCCAGCAGGAAATTGGGGTGCCTCGTTTCCACCTAGCAAGAGTGGAAATCATCTAGGCTCCTCACTCTGCCTTTGTGGGGTCAGTTTTTTCTGTGGTGTTTGGCTGGAGTGGAGAGGTTATTATCCAAATTTATTCGCTCTTGCTAAGCTGCCCCTTTCCTGATCCCTTGGCTAGAGAGAGCAGGCTTTTGTCAGAGTGTTATTTGGTCTGCATGCATTGGCATATCTGGATTTCTGGTTTCTTTAGCTTCAAGTATGGGATGTATCAGACAAAAAGAAAATCTTGGAAACTCACCACCTCATTGTTCCTCTGATCTCAAGGTGCCTAGCCAGTCTGCCTTCGTCTCTCCACCTTTCAAAGTCTTATGATTGTTTTATATATAATGTCCAGGGTTTTTTGTTGTATGTAGAGGAAGGAATAGGGATAACTACATTCACTCCATCTTCCTGAAAGTGGAGGTTGAGCACACTGAATTTTATGCTTGCTTCTGTATTTTCTGTATTGTTATATTCAAGATAGTTTTTTTCCTGAACTTTTTCACTAATTCTTTCTTCAGTCTTGTCATACCTGCTTTTAAATTGAACCAGTGAGTTTAGAATTGCAATTACATAGCAGTTTGCAGTTCATGGATTTCTAACTAGCTTCTTTTCAAATCTGCAATATCAATTTACATAATTTTTAGTTCTGAAATTTAAAATGTTGATGTTATATTTATAAACATGTTAAGCATAGTTGTTAGGTGGTTTATATCTGGTAATTTCACACTCTGGAGTAACTTTGGATCAGTTTCTGCTACCTTTCCTTTTCTGTTGACTTGTGTTATCTAGTCCTTTTGTGTGCTGGGTTCCCTTTGAGTTGTGCTGGGTAAGAATCACCTTAATTCACTTTCATCACGTGAGATTTTGAGGCCATTATTGCAATCAAATTACACTGGTAATTCTCTCTACCTCTGTATATATTTGACTTGGTCCATAATAAAACATATTTTAAAAAAAAGGAACTGAGGGAATGTCAAGAAGAGATGACAGCAAGGTTTAACTTTATCATATGAAACAATGTAGGTTCTAGAATTCCCAAAGGGCTTTGAGCCCACAGCTTCAATGATGAATACTAAATTATCTAGTACTCAGGCCCAGTGTCTGTTTAAGCTAACAGCAGAGCAGGGGATCAAAGATGCCTCTCTAATGAGAATTTTTATATTTCGTTTTCCTAAATAGGTTCATAGAAGTCATCACAGGAAAAAGAGTATATTGTTGGTTTCCTTACATTTTAACATAATTTAGTATTGATTTTTACATACATAACTTGCATACTATTAGAAACCTATCCTGACGTTACCAGTTCTTGAGTTGACAATTTTTAGTGTAATTAAAACTAATTTTGATTCATGATAGTTAAATGTTTTTCTTTTTAATTAGGTTTCAAAGGACTGTAAACAATCATGCCTGAAAATAAGATAATTTCTTATTCTTCCACTGGAGGAGAGCAAACAAAGAAAGGTAAGTTTATCCTTAAGTGATTTTCTTTGAAACTAGGTCAAAGATAAATGTGACTCAGGTCACTCACAGAAGACAGTTGTAAGGACAGTAGTGTTCTCCAGGACCAGGGGTCACAAAACCAAAATTTACTGGGATCAGGAAGGTGAGGTAAGCAAAAGGAGTAAATCAGTTTAAGGAAAACCTACTGTATTGGATTATAATCAATTTCTTATATAATTACTACTGAACTACAGTATAAGCAGTACCATAGGTAGGTAGTACAATGGTCTGCTGGAGTCAGCTCTTACTAGCTCATGTGAGCCAATTGTATACATCTCTTCTCAATTCCACTCCATTGACTGGTTGAAATTGGTGGTATGGTGACAGGTGGTTATTAAAATTTTACCAGCACACCACTGAAGAGAAACATACAAAATGAAAAAAAAATACTTGTATAATTCTATTTTAAAAATTGTATTAGATTTTACCACATTACTTTGCAACTTGGGCCCCTTTTGCATCTTTTATTCTGCAACGTTAGCAATATCATGTCTTTGCCTGATACAGAACAGAGGTCAGTAAATTATAGCCCATGGGCCAAATCTGGTCAGCAGCCCTTTTTGTACAGCCCAAAAGCTAAGAATAGTTTTTACATTTGTAAAGGGTTGTAAAAAGAAACGAAAGAAACAAAACAAAGACGAATATGCAACAGAGACGGCAATGTGACTCACTAAACCCAAAATTTTTACTACCTGGAACATTATAAAAAAAAGTCTACCAATCCTTGGTATAGAATTTTGTCTCAAATACTTAACTGGGAACAATAGTCTTCATATGAGTTATCCATTACTTCCCTAAGGCCATGTAACAACCAACCACAAAAAATGCAGGTACATAGAGCATCATAAACATTCATTTTAGCTCACTTGTACTGGGTGGTTCTCAAGTGGGCCCAGGAAGGCTCACTCACACAACTGCAGTAAGCCACAGGCCAGCTAAGCATCATTACAGATTTTGCTCATTTGAGCTGGGCCTTCACAGGCCTAGGGTGTTGGCTGGCCACACTGACTCAGCCCTGCACCATGTTGTCTCTCATACTCTTACAGCAGCCTGACCTCGTGGTGTACGAGGGGGAACAGAAGGTCACAAGGCCAAGGCTCAGAACTGGCACCCTATCATTTCTGCTATATTTTATCAGCCAAAGCAAGTCATAGGCCCAGCCTAGAGTCAAAAGGCAAGGGATTAGACTCCACCTCTTAGTGGTAGATGCTGCAAAGTCACATTGCAGAAGAAGGTGAACACTGGAAGGAGAAAATTAGTGGGGCTATTACTGCAATCAAAGCACTACAGTCTCATTTGGGCTATAAAAGAAAGCAGTCATTTAGTATTCCAAACATAGTTGAGGATATCACACAATGGATTTCATGTAGGATTACGAATCTTGCGTAGGATTTTTAGTGGCTTAGCACCACAGTTACTTTCAGAATATTTCAGTAAGTTTGTTTTTTAGCTCTTTATTCATTCTATCAATATTATTTGACAAAATTGATGTTATTTCATTTTCACAGATTTTGTGTAGTGATGTTTAAGCAAAAACTTCTCATGTCTGGAAAATGACTTCAACCTCAGATTAGGAAAATGCACTAGGTTTCTCACATAAAACAATTTTCCCAAAGATACAATTTGGAAAGAGATAGGATAATCAAATTATACTTGTGCCTATCTCATGTTTAAATATTTGAAAAGAACTATTGAAAATTTTTGGATTAATTATAATGTTAATTAAAAACTAATAGTTTGTTCCAAGACTTCAGAGAGCTGAGCTGGTGATTTCCCTCTGAATAACCTGACAAAGATTCTTTATTTTGTACTGGAGCATAAAATGACCAGTCCATACTGGATTGCAAGCAAAAGCTCTTGCGTGTGGTACATTAGGAGAAAGTTAATCATGTTAAACACGACAGGACACCTACTTTCCGTCTATGCAATGGAGAAATATACAGTCAGATAAAACCACACATCACATTATACAGTGGAATCTAAGGGTTCTTTGATATAGGTTATTCCTGCAAATGCATACAAAATGGAAATACATCTGGCTGGCTAACTGTGTGGAAAATAATATGGTTAATAAATTGTCTTTTAAAATGTACTTAGTAAGTTCAGGATATTTGTATTTAAATGACATTAGGACCAATATTTGGAACGCTGGCATAAACAGTGATTATCAGTTAAAATTAATTTCTATCTCTTTGGCATCATACCATCATTAAGCTCCCTATCCTCTTTGTAACACAACAACAAATACTATAAAGAACATTCAGCTTATCAAGCAAAGCATTGAGATGTCCATGTTCAAACTACAGAAACTTAGCAGTCTTAGCAAATTTTAAACTTTTAAGCCCAAAGCAATCTTTGCTGGATGATGTATTGAACCTAATTACGTACCAACCTTTGAAAAGGTTCGTCATTAACATCACAAGAAGACAACCTCAGATCTTATTTATTAACTTCTACCAGATGATATTCAACATAATAATACTCTTCTTCACATCAAAAATAAATCCTTTCCTTATATTGTGTAAATCACCCTGCAACTACTGTGGTTATATCAAAATTCTTATTATACTATAAATAAGCTTAGCAAACTGGATGATTATTCTGTGCTCTCAGTTGAAATAAAAAATAAAACAAATTATTAAACTTTCTAATTGTTCTGTAGAGTCACAGCCATATCTTAAACATGCTGACCAACAGTATTTTCACATGACTCCTATTTACAAACAGTTAGCTCTGGGATACTAATTTCTATTACAATTAAAAGTACATTTTTACAAACTTACCGCCTGTAATATTTGGATACTCAGGCAACATATTCACTAAAGTGCATTTCATGGCAGCATCACTTATTTACTTGTATTAAGATACTGATAATGCCTTAATTTTTCTATGTATTGTTTTTCATAATGCATCCTTTCCATGTAAAAGGCAGAGACTGTATAATATTGTTTTTTTAGAGAATAGCACCTTTCTATGTTGAAATAGGAAATATTTCATACATGTAAAAATATCTGTAAGGTATATGTAAAGAACAAACACTGATAAAATCGAGTGTCTGTGCACTCATAATGCACATTAAGAAACAGTACAGTGTTCTCTCATCTCTTCCAAATCACATTTAGTTTTATATATTATATGTAAATATGCTAATATACCTTTATTATAGTTTTACATATTTAATCTCATAATTTTAACTGTCATTAATTCACTAATATTAGACAATCTGAAAATGAATTAATATTTTTACTTTCTTCTATTGTTTAGTCTAGATCCTTTAGTACTCTGTTAAATGTAGGCAATAAAAATGTGCTCACTTATCTCCCTGTTCCTGATTTTTAAGATGAGACTTTTAATGTTTCACCACTAAATATGATTTTTTTAGTATTTTTATAGTTTACTATAAACTGTGAACATGTATTGAATTTTATTTATTTCATTTGGTTAAACTTTACATGTATTGATACAATATTGTTAATAATGTTTTATTTTTATATCCTCTGTATGCAATATTTCTGCTTTACATTCATAAGTTGTATTTGTTTCTTCTGTTTCTTCTCTTTTGTCTTGATCAATTTTGCCAGATGTATTCATTGGTGCTATATTTTTCAAAGTGGTAGTTTCTCACCTTTTAAATAATCTCTAGGGTTGTTTTCTTGTTGTTGTTGGTTTGCTTTCTGTTAATTTCAGATATTATTGCCCCCTTATCTTCCTTCTACTTTCTTTGGGTTTGTTTTCCCATATATTCTTAATTTGGATGCTTAAATCACTAATTTTCAGCCTTTTTTCTTTTCTAATATAAATTTCTTAAAGTTACAAATTTCCCTTCACATATCATAGAGATAATAAAAAGGACTGGATGTCAAATCAGACTCACATGAAAATTGACTCATCATGCAGAGATTCACTCAGCATGTGTAGCTTTATTCAGTGCTGGTATCAATAATACTGTATTTAACTTTAAAAACTTGAATTATAATTCATACGCTACCATAGAAATTCACCTCTTTCAATTGGGTATTTTCAGTATAATCACAAGGTTGTGCAACCATCACCATTATCTAATTCCAGTACACTTTCATAACCCCAAAAAGCAGCCCTATACCATTAGCTGCCACCCCCCCACCCCAGCCCCTGGCAACCACAAAGCTACTTGCCTTTCGGTAACATCGTGGGCCTGGTGGGTGTCGACCAGTTCCTGGTGAAGACAGGCACCATAACGACCTTTGAGCATGCCCACTACACGCACGTGATGAAGTTCAGTGTAAGCCTGGTCTTCAGGCTCGCTGTGGAAGCCAAGAACCCGGCTAACCTGCCCAAACTGGTCAGGTGGAGGGGCTGAAGCTGCAGGCCAAGTCGGATCCCAGGGAGCAGTGCATCATCAAGCAGTCGGGGAGCACATCACTGCAGGTGCCGTTGAGCTGCACCTGGTGATCTGCCTGAAGGACCACACTTGCATCCCCTATCAAGAAATCCAACCATGTCATCTGGTACCGTGAGACCGTCTCCGAAAAGTCGAATGTGCTTTGCCTGTCCAAGACCTGCAACAAGTGCACTCCGTTGCACATGGAAGCGCGGCCCTTCCCCAATGACCTGGCGGTGGACAGCAGGAGCGCGGTGTCCACCCACCAGGAGGTCAAGTATTGGCCTGGCCAACTACCTGGAAGAGAAGTACGAGTGGGATGTGGCCTAGGCCCGCAAGATCTCGTGCGCCGGCACCAGCCCCGATATCCCCACCGACATCACCAGGGGTGTGCAGTCCCTCAACGAGATCAAGTACAGCGTCGTGGCCGGCCTCCAGTGGGCGCGCTGTGCCAAGAGAACACGCGGGGCGTGCGCTTCGAGGTCCTAGATGCGACGCCGCCCGGGATGCCACTCAGATCGCCCCCACCGTCCGCCCGGCGCCGCCTCCACGCCGCAGGCTGACAGCCAGCGCGGGTTCCTGGAGCCCAGTACCTTGCGGAGAGCCGGGGTCAGGAAGAAGTGCTTGGTGGCGTCCTGTACAGAAGCGGGGCCGCGTCTTCGAGGAGTCCCGGGTGGCCCACACCCCCATGTCGTGAAGGCCTACCTGCCCGTCAGCGAGCCCTTTGGCATCACCGCCAACCTGCGGTCCCACACGCGCGGGCGGCCAGGTCTTCCCCCGTGTGTGTGTGTGTGTGTGTGTGTGTGACCACTTTCAGTCCTGCCCAGAGGCCCCTTCGCCAACACCAGCGCCCAGCCAGGTCGTGGCGGAGACGCGCAAGAGCAGAGGCCTGAAGCAAGGCAGTCCAGCTGCACAACTTCCTGAACAACTCACGGAGCAGCATCTGCTCCGTCGTGAGTGACTGCAGCATCGAGCCGCGAATTCTCCTCAAGATACCGCGAGAACGTCCGGACGCAGTGATGCTCCGCCTACGGGATTTTAGGTTCCACTCGGTGCCACCTCTCAACGTTAACGCCTGATAACCCTTTCTGCTGACATTTATATCAGGACTTCCGAGGTAACAGAATTGCCCTCACAGCAGGGATTTATTTGGCAAGTGGAGGGTGTGGGGAGGGGGGATGGGAGACCGTTTTGGACTTTTCATAGAAATGAATTGATAAAATATTTGGCATTGTGTGTCTGCCTTCTTTTAAACTGGAATTCTGTCGAGATTATTTTTTTGTGGTGGAGTAATACTCCATTGGATGTATATTCCACATATTGTTTTTTGTTTGTTTTTTTTTGCCGTACGTGGGCCTCTCACCGCTGCGTTCTCTCCCGTCGCAGAGCATAGGCTCCGGACGCGCAGGCCCAGCGGCCATGGCCCACGGGCCCAGCCGCTCCGCGGCAGGCGGGATCCTCCCGGACCGGGGCAGGAACCCGCGTCCTTTGCATCGGCAGGCGGACTCTCAACCACTGCGCCACCAGGGAAGCCCCCCACATATTGTTTTATAAATTCATCAGTAGATGGGTGTTTGGGTTGTTTCCACTTTAGGACTATTATGAATAATGTTGTTATGAATATTCAAGTACAAGTTCTTATGTGGACGTCTATTTTCATTTCTGTTGAGTCTACACTTTGGACTGGAATTGCTAGGTCATTTGGTAACTTGATATTTAACTTTCTAATTGCCAATTTTTTTCCAAAGCAGCTGCAGTGTTTTATGTTCCAAATGGCAATGTATGAGGATTCTAGTTTTTCTACCCCCTTGTCAACACTTATTAAATTTTGTTATTTTTTTAAACTTTATTATAGCCATTTTAGTGGGTGTGAAGTGGCATCTTATTGTGGTTTTGGTTTGCATTTCCCTAATCACAAATGATGATCAGGATTTTTAAATATGTTTACTGTCACTTGTATGTGTTCTTTGGAGAAATGTCTCTTTAAATCTTTTGCCCATTTTTAAATTGGGTTATTAGTCTTTTTCTGTTCTTGAATCATAATAATTCTTTATATCTTTTAGAAACTAGACCTTTATTAGATACGTGATTTATGAATGTTTTTGCTCACAGTAGGGGTTGTGTTTTCTCTTTTTGGGGGAGTTTATGTGAGTTTTTAAAAATTGAGCTACAGTTGATGTACAGTGTTTCAGGTGTACAGCAAAGTAATTCAGTTATTTTCACTTTCTTGACAGTGTCCTTTGCAGCACAAAAATTTTTATTTTCATGAAGCCATTTAATTTTTTAAATTGCTTGTTCCTTTGATGTCATATTTACCCCTTCATTTTCTTATAAGAGTTTTATAGTTTTAGCTCTTGCATTTAAGTTTATGATCCATTATGAGTTAATTTTTGTACATGGTTTGAGGTAGAAATCAAAATTCATTCTTTTACATTCATATATTCAGTACTATCTGTTGATAAAAAGACTATTCTTTTCTCATTGAATAGTCTTTGCACCCTTATAAAATTCAACTGACCGTAAATATGGGTTTATATCAGGAATCTCACTTCTATTTCATTGATCTACATGTTTGTCCTTATGCCAGTACCACACCATCTTGATTATTTAGATTTGTAATAATTTTTGAAATCAGGAAGTATGATTCCTCCAACTTTGCTCTTCTTTTTCAATATTATTTCAGCTAATCTGGGTCCCTGGCATTTCCATGTTATTTTTAGGGTCAGTTTGAGAATTTCTGAAAAACAGCAACAACAAAAAGCTGCTGGAATTTGATAGAAATTGCACTGAACCTATAGATCAATTTGAAGAGTTTCGGTGTCTTAACAAAATTGTCTTAGAATCCACTAATACAGGATATTTTTCTATTTATTTAGGTATTTAATTTTTTCAACAGTTTTGTAGATTCTAGTGAAACTTGTTTAACCAAACAAGTCTTGCACTTCTTTTGTTAATTTTATTCCTAAATATTTTATTCTTTTTGATGCCTTTATTAAATTGTATTTTGGCTGCCTTTAATTTTCTTGCCTAATGACTCTGGCTCCAATCTTCAGAACAGTATTGAATAAAAGTGGCAAAGTGTAGCTATGATTATCTTTTTCCTGATCTTAGGGGAAAAACTTCATTCTTTCCTGTAATATCTGATGTTAGCTGTGGCTTTTTCACCTTTGTGAAGGAAGTTTCCTACTGTTCCTATTTTGATGAGTGTTTTTATCATGAATGGGATTGAATTTTGTCAAACACTTTTTCTACATCTATTGAAATGTGTGGTTAGTATTGCATTGATTGACTTTCATACGTTGAAACATTTCTGGAATACATCTCACTTGGACATGATGTATAATTCTTTTTATATGCCACTAGATTTGGTTTGGTAGTATTTTTGAGGATCCATGTGCATAAGGAAATATTTTGTGTATAATTTTATTTTCTTATAATATTTTGTCTGATTTTGCTGTCAGGATAATATGGGGCTCATAGAATGAGTTGGCAAGTGTTCTCTCCTCTTCTGTATAATTTTTGGCAAAGTTAAAGAAGCATCAGTGAGGCATTCTTTAAATATTTGGTGATATTCACCAGTGAAGCCATTTGGCCAAGGCCTTTTCTTTGTGGGAGGATTTATTATTACTGATTTAATTTCTTTACTTGTTATAGTTCTGTTCAGATTTTCTGTTTTTTCTTGAGTCAATTTTGATAGCTAGTAGCTTTCTAAGAATTTGTTCATTTCGTCCAGGTTATCTAATTTATTGGTAGAATCTTGTTTATAGTATTCCCTTATAAACCACTCTGTAAGAGTGGTTTCATTCTTGGTTTTAGTACTTGGAGTACTGTCTTTTGTTTTGTGTTCCCTTGGTTAGTACTCATGGGAGAAATGGCTACTCAGGTCCTTTGCCCATTTTATAATCAGATTATTTGTTTTACTGCTGGTGAATTGTATGAATTCCTTGTGTATTTTGGATATTAACCCCTTATCAGATATATGGTGTGCAAATATTTTCTCCCATTCTATAGGTTGCCTTTTCATTATGTTGATTGTTTCTTTTGCTGTACAGAAGCTTTTTTATTTATTTATATATATATTTTTAACTTTTTATCATTTATTTATTATTGGTTGTGTTGGGTCTTTGTTGCTGTGTGCAGGCTTTCTCTAGTTGCGTTGAACGGGAGCTACTCTTTGTTGCAGTGCACGGGCTTCTCATTGTGGTGGCTTCTTGTTGTGGAGCACGGGCCCTAGGCACGCGGGCCTCAGTAGTTGTGGCACATGGGCTCAGTAGTTTGTCACACGGGCTTAGTTGCTCTGTGGCATGTGAGATCTTCTCAGACCAGGGATCGAACCCATGTCCCCAGCATTGGCAGGTGGATTCTTAAGCACTGCACCACCAGGGAAGTCCCTGTGCAGAAGCTTTTTAGCTTGATGTAGTCCCATTTGTTGATTTTGTTTTAGTTGGTTGTGTTTTTGGTGTCATAGCCAAAAGGTTCTTACAAGAACAATGTCAAGGAGCTTTTTCCCTGTGCTTTCTTTTAGGAATTTTATGATTTCAGGTCTTACTTTTAAGTCTTTAATCCATTTCAAGTTAATTTCTGTGAGTGATGTAAGATAGGACTCCAGTTTCATTCTTTTGTATGTAAATATCCAGTTTTCCCAGCAACATTTATTGAAGAGATTATCCTTTCCTCATTGAGTAGTTTTGGCTCCCTTGTCAAATATTAATTGATTGTATATGCATGGGTTTATTTCTGGATTCTCTGTTTTGTTCCACTGATCTATGTGTCTGTTTTCATGCCAGTACCATATTGTTTTGACTGTTAGAGCTTTGTAACACAGTTTGAAATAAGGAAGTGTGATGCCTCTAGCTGTATTCTTCTTTGTCAAGATTGCTTTGGCTATTAGGAGTCTTTTGATGTTCCAAATGAATTTTAGGATTTAAAAAAAAATTTCTGTGAGAAATGCTATTGGAATTTTGATAAGAATTTAATTGAATGGACATTTTAACAATATTTACTCTTCTCATCCATGAAGAGTAACTCTTTCCATTTGTTTGTGTTCTTCAATCTCTTTCATCAGTATCTTACAGTTTTTGGTATATAGATGTTTCAATTCTGTGGTGAAATTTATTCCTAAGCATTTTGTTCTTTTCATGCTATTGTAAATGAGACTGTTTTGTCTGATGTAAATATATATGAGGTCATAAGATATATATATATGATCAGCTACCTCTGATATCTTTTGGTTTCCATTTGCATGGAATATCTTTTTTCATCCCTTCACTTTGAGCCTCTATGTGCCCTTAAAGCTGAAATGAGTCTCTTGTGATAGGATATATATATATATAGTTGAGTCTTGTTTTTTTTATAATTTGCTCAACTACTCTGTGCCTTTTGATTGGAGAGTTTAATTCATTTACATTCAAAGTGATTATTGATAGGTAAGGATTTCCTAATGGCATCTTGTTGATTGTTTTCTACCTGTTTTGTAGTTCCTTTGTTCATTTCTTCCTCTCGCTATCTTCCTTATCGAATATAGCGGTATACTCTGACTCCCTTCTTTTTTTTCTTTTGTGTATCTGTAATACTATAGGTTTTTGCTTTGTGGTTACCTTAAGGCTTAAATGAAACATTTTATAGATATAACAGTCTGTTTGGAGCTGATAGCATCTAAATTTCAATCACATACAAAATCTCTGCCCTTTTATACCCCACCCTCCACATTTTGTGTTTTTGATGTCACAATTTACATCTTTTATATTTGGTATCTATTAATAAATTATTGCAGTTATAGCTATTTTAGTACTTTTGCCCTTTAACTTTTATACTAGGGTTAAGTGATTAATATACCACTGTAGTACTGGAGTATTCTACATTTGAATATATACTTACTTTTACTGATGTGTTTTATATTTTTATGTTTGTGTGTTGCTAATTTGTGTTCTTTTAACTTGAAGAATTCCTTTCAGCATTTCTTGTAAAGAAAGTCAAATGATGATGAACTCCCTCAGCTCTTGTTTGGGAAACTCTTTCTCCTTCAATTCTGAAGGACAACTTTGCCAGCAAAGAAGCTGGGGTCCTCTGCAGAGCAGGCCACTGTAAAGCATGATCACTGCTGCTGCATGACTGATACTGGTAGCCTCTGTCATTCTTCCTTGTGCCAAGCCATCTTTATACTTCTCAGCTTTGCTGATCTCTGCGTGGGATGAAACCAAAGATGGTCCTTTGTGCAGTGCCCCAAAAGGATGGGGAAGCTGGTTGCTCACCCTTTCCTAGTGAGAGGAACTATTTCAGACCAGAGAGTTACTTCTTGGCACTGAGCAGTGTGGACCTAGGGGATGGGATAATGCAGACAAAATGAAACTGTCTTCCTTTCTTTTTTGTGTGGTTATTCTCTGTTGTTGTTGTTCCACTGTGTTGCTGAAGTTTTTTAAGTGGACTCTTGAGCTCTCCCAGAGCTATTTTTGTTTGTGGATAGCTGTCTAATTGTTGAAGTTTGTTGGATGGAGCCTAGGGTCTCCTACCCCACCATTTTGGTGATGTCACTCTGGATGATCTCTCTGCTTTTAACAGCTGCATGCTATTTTGAATACCTTCTTGTGAGAGTTAAGCCAAATGAAAATCACGGAAAACATCTAAAGATATTCTACTGTGGGTTTTGTTTAATATCAATATTTTAGTTGCTTTTTCAAGGACAGCACTTTCACAACATAGTTTTGTACATTATTTTGCTTATTTTAAAAATGAATATTAACTGTTCACTGAAATTTTTGTTTTCTTTTAAAAAGATAATGCCACATCACAAGCTTTGGTTTTATTTGGTGCCCCTAAGGAAGCTGTTGAGATTATTCATGAAAATAAAATGACAAATACTGAAGGTAAGGACTGAATCTAAATTGTATAGTAACCTATATAAGCTATATTTATATTCACTCATTAGTTTGTAATGTCAGTGTTAAATTTTTATTAAGAAATACACTGTAAATATCATTAATAGTTAACAGAGTAATGATATATAAGAATATAATATTTTAATAAATTTTATTAATAGTATATTGTTAATTAAAATTTGGTTCATAAGAATTGTTTACAATTTCAGAAATGTGTGAATTTTTGAAATAAACATTTTCTTTATCCTTCATGCCAGGACTGGCAAGTGCTAGAAGCTTTCTAGTTCATTGAGGATATGTTTCTTAGAAGAAAAAGAATAAGGACTAATGTTTTTGGTGTGTGAAATCCAGAATTAAAAATTGTTCATTGAAAATCCATGAAACATTAGCTCAGAAAGTGTTTCTGGTATCTTATGTTGTAAGAAGTAGAAAGAGATGATGAAATGTATACATTTTATGTATAGAGTTTCATATTTGTTTCTTCTCAGATCATTCTGGTGGAGAACTCCATATTTATTAAAATATTTAATCTAAATTTTGGTAAATCTCTGCTCTGCAGGTTGTTAGTTTGACAGGATAAAATTGGTATAAGTTACCCTTCTGATTATTTATCTATTTCTGTTCAATAGAAATCTTGAATAGAATTTTAATGTTCTGGCTTAGAGTTTATTGCCCAATGTTAGGTATGGGCCACAGTTAGTTTTAGACAAATTTTTTAAAATATCAAATTATTGATTTATTAACCAATTAATTCAAGACACTGGAATATACATGTGCTATTAGGGTGCAGAGATATTTAAGAAATGATTCTTATATGGAATGTATAATCTTGCAAGCCAAATAAAATATAATTATACACCAATTAGTACAACACAATAGAAATGGATGGTTGTATAGAGTAACAACAAAGATGACACAAAGTATTTAAAAGGTTTGCAGCCAATTCCAGTTTGTGACCATGGGGTTTCCCCACCACTAAGCCATTCTTGGACACCAGCTGGGTGTCCTACAATTCAGCTCAATTCTAACATCAGCTACCCAGAGATAGTGTCAGATCCCATAGGTTAAGGGCTTAGTCCTACAAGTCTACCCCTTGCCCCACTTCAGATGCCAGTCAAAAGCCCAGTTTGTCACCTGTGCTTCTGACCAACCACTATAGATTGGTGGTTCCAATTACACCCCTCCCTGCCTTGGTTTTGACTAATCTGCTAGAGTGGCTCACAGAACTCAGAGAAACATTTTATTTAGTAGATCACTGGTTTATTATAAAAGGATATAACTCAGCAACAGCAGATGGAAGAGATGCGTAAGGCGAGATATGGAGGAAGGGCACAGAGCTTACATGTCCTCTCGAAGTGTGCTGGTCTCCCCAAATCTTCATGTGTTCACCAGCCTAGAAGCTCTCCGATGATCCCTGTCCTTTGAGTTTTTATGGAGTCTACGTTACATGGGCAAGATTGATTAAATCATTGGCCATTGGCTATTGATGCACCCTCCAGCCCCTCTCCCCTCCCTAGAGGTCGGGGCGGGACTGAAAGTTCCAACTCTGTAATCACAAGATTGGTTCTCCTGAGTCCCCATCCTTAGGTGGGGTCCGAAAGTCACCTCATTAACATAACAAAGGACACTTTCATTGCTCTCATCAGTTAGGAAATTACAAGGGTTTTAGGAACTCTGTGCTACAAACACATGAAGACCAAATACATATTGCTTATTCTAAATCACAGTATCACAGTAGTGTATGACAAATGAATACTGTGGACAAGAATCTTTAGTGTTTCGAGTAACACCAGTTTGTATGGCCTCTAAGAATTAAGAGGATTGTTAATGGATAAGGACGGATTTGAACTGAATCTTGAAGGATGTATTTGTATATGAAAAGAAACGTGAGGAGGGAAATTAAGCAAGAGCCACAGAATGAGTCAAATAATGTGATGAAATAACACAAAATACGGAAAAAATAGATTACTTTGACTATAGCATAGGAAAGATTCAGAAATTTAAAGATAATTGGTTAAAGTAAAGCTAGAAATGATTGAGGGGCAGTCAAGAAGCATTTTGAATTTCAGGCTCAAAAGTGTGAACTTCATTATTGCTCAGTCTCTGGTCCTATATAGATTCAATTGGAGATATTATGTTACCAAATTCTTTGCTTGAAAGTATGAGTCTGAGTGCACTACGCAGAATTATTTGGTTACAGAAGGAAATATGGAAACTATTCACCTAAACAAATAAGCTGCTGGATAGTTCTCCAGAAAAGATAGGTTTATTTGGGGTCAGCAGATTTGGGGTGTGAAACCACAATGAGCCATGTGCAAGTTCCCCCAAGGCAAGAGAAGGAGAACTCTTTTATATAAGGGAAAAGGAAGTTGGGAGGGCTATAGTAAACAAGGAGCCCATGGCTTTTCATTGGCTGAGTCCTTGCCAGGAAGGAAGAGGAGTCCTCCTTCTTGTTGGGCTCTGTTATCATCGCAGGGTGTGAGAACTCTCCCTGCTGGTCTCTTGACTCTAATTGAGGTTTCTGTTTATTAATTGCTATAAAAATGATTATCTTATTATGGTTTGTGCTTAAGGTAATAAGGGTTTGATCTATGAATGATAAACGGATATGAAAGATAGGAATTAAAGAGATTACAAAGGAATTGTTAAGATTTGGTAAACCGACTGGGTATATTGTTACAGGAACTTGAAAAGGAGGATTCAACAATGGTTTAACTGTTGCAAACTTTGATAACGGGAACAGAGAAGTAAGAAAGGAAAGGAATGGAATGAAAATGAATTTAGTTTTAGGAATACTGGCTTTGCGAATGGGTTTGGTCCTTTTAAGACTACCTCTGGCTTGCTGTCCTTGACAAAGTCCAAATGTTTAATACCAAATATATTGGAGATGGGCCTGAAACCGAAATTTTCATCTTGGTATGTCTTTACTCTCTCATCAGTCTTTTATTTGCCAAATAGTTCCTGATTATTGACTCTGTGCCAGACACCATGCTCACTGCTTGGAATGTATCAGATCCCTGCCACCCTGCCACCTCCCTCTGTACATCTCTGTAATCTTCTCCAGCTCTATATCTGGTCATACAAATGTGCTCATTTTCCTCTGTAGCCTTTCTGACTTTGGCATTTTAGTTTACTGATGTCATGAATTTATTTCCTTGTTTGTGGTATATCAGTTTCTCAAAGAGTACATTCTAATTTTACATTCCCATACTGCATAGGATCTAGCAAGTCCATCCTTCCCTTCCCTACATTCAGTGCTAGTCTTGGGCTCTAGGAAGGACAGGTTTTGGAATACATTTGGCAAGGAGTTCAGTGTAAAGTTAAGTCTAAAGATGTTTACTTAGGAGTCAAGCACTCAGAGGAGATGACTAAGGGAGAGAATATAAAGGGGAAAGATTATTTCTTACCAAGTAGTCATGATTAAGGAATATGAGGAGAAATAGGCAATGAGGAAGTAAAAGAAAGCTATTAAAGAAGAACATTTCAAAGAAGTATTTTCTACTATATTCTGTATAATGAGTTAAAAGAGAAGGAGAGTGGTACAAGGTTATTGAATTCTGTCACTAGGGAATGGCTGGTGGTCTTTGTAATCAAACAAATTTGTTGAGGTAAAATTTAAGTATAATAAAATCTACTCATTTTAAGTATACAGTTCAATGACTTGACAAATGTATACATCCATTTAACCACCGTCTTAAACAGGATATAGATACTCTTTTCAGAAAGTTCATTCATGTTCTTTGTGGTCACTGTCTCTTCACTCCACCCCTCATATCCACTGATATGATTTTAGTTTTAACATTTAAAAATTTTAAATAAGTGGAATCATTCCATTTGTGCTCTTTTGTGTCCAGTTTCTTTCAAAGACTCAGAAAGAGGTCTGTGAGATTCATCCATGTTGTTGAATATATTAGTAGTTTCAATGTTGCATATATTAGTAGTTGTTCATTTTATTACTCAGTATTATTCCCTTGCATGAGCGCTGTATAGTTTATCTATTCAACCATTGATGGAAATTTGGGATTTTCTAATTTGGGGCTATTATAAATAAAGCTGTTATGAATATTTACACACAAGTCTTTTTATAGATGGATTTTTATTTATCTTGGGTAAATACATAGAAGTGGAATGCTGAGTCATATGATAAGTGTATGCTTAACTTTTATAAGAAATTGCCAAACTATTTTCCAAAAGTCATTTACAGTTCCACCAGCAATATATGAGTTATAGTTGTTCTATATCCTCACTAATATTGGCTTTGCCAGTCTTTCAAATTTTAGGCATTCTAGTGATTGTGAAGTTGTACTGCACTGTTAATTAAATTTGCATTTTTCTGATGATTAATAAAGCTGAGCATCATTTTACATGCTTATTAGTCATTTGTGTATTGTCTTTTGGAAGATTCCAAGTCTTATGCCCATTCTTTAGTGGATTGTCTTCCTATATAGGAAGTTGTAAATTTTCTCTGCACATTCCAGATATAAATCATTTGTTGAATATATACATGTTTTCTCCCACTCTCTTGCTTGTTGTTTCATTGTTTCATATTGTAATATCTTTTTGAGGCATGATGAATGTTTTGACTTTGATGAAGTCAAATTTATTTTTTTAATGTTTCTCTCTCCCCTCCCTTCCTTCCTTCTTTCTTGCCTGTATTTTAAAAATACTTTTCTATTATGTCCTGGCCTATATTGTTTCTGATGGCAAATATAGCAGTTATTCATATCCATGTCCCCTATATGTAATGTGTCCTTTTGTTATCTGGCTGCTTTACAGATTTCCTCTTCAATTGGTTTTCAGCAGTTTGGCTATGATGTTCCCAGACATAGTTCTCTTTATATTTTAATTGTATGAGATTTGATGAGCTTCTTGGATGTGTGAATTGATGTTTTTCATCAAAGTTTGAAAATTTTTTGGCTGTTATTCTGTTATTTTTCACTCCAAATTTCATTCTCCTCTTCTTGCACAACCTCAACTTCACATGTGTTGGACTGATGGATTTTTTCCTACAATTCCTTGAGGATCTGTTCTTTTTTGTTCATTTTTCTTTCTCTTCTTCAGATTGGATAATTTTTTAAAATTTATTTTATTTGTTTATTTTTGGCTGCATTGGGTCTTCGTTGCTGCACCTGGGCTTTCTCTAGTTGCGGCGAGTGGGGGCTTCTCGTTGTAGGACACAAGCTCTGGGCATGCAGGCTTCAGTAGTTGTGGCACACGGGCTCAGTAGTTGTGGCTCACGGGCTCTAGAGCACAGGCTCAGTAGTTGTGGTGCACAGGCTTCATTGCTCTGCGGTATGTGAGATCTTCCTGGAGCAGGGCTCGAACCTGTGTCCTCTGCACTGGCAGGCGGACCCTCAACCACTGCGCCACAACGGAAGTCTCTAGATTGGATAATTTTTATCAATTAATCGGCCCATTCATTCTTTACTCAGGGAAAGGTCTCCTTCTCCCTTCCCCCACCCCCAGTGTATAACAAAACTAAAAGGAACTTTGTTTTTCACAAAAAAAGTTAAAGGTACTTTCTGTTTATCACACAGAGGCTTTGCAAGGAGAAGAAATTATTGCTAAACTTAAGAGCACTAGCTTATTCTACATTTTGGGAAGAAAATCAAGATGTTAAAAGGGATAATCAAATGTGGAAAAGAAATCTGTGTTCAGATAAGTTTTTTACTCAGAGTGCTGAAGTCAGATAAAGGAATGATACAGTAACTGGGGTGATGGATGTAAAGGAATTACATATTAAAATCAGAAGAGAAGGAAGGATGGTAGTGATAAAATCTTCAATTATTGGGCCTGTGTGAGTAAATTATGTAAGAATCAAGTTCATCGAGCAAGGAGAGTTGACAGTTAATGAACATAAACTGCCATTTGCCCACACAATCAGGCTGACGGTATTTTTTCTCAAACGAAAGTTTCATGTTGCAGTCTCAACAAACCTCAGCTCTGGCCTAGGTCCAGCAGGATCTTGCCCTTATGCATTGATTCTGAGCGAGGAAATTGGAGTTGGGCAGATTTTTAGAGCGAGTGAGTGTCCTGCCTGAGCTTAATTCTTGAAATACTCACCCTGATCCTTTGTGCACAGGCTTCATGAGGAGGAGCTCTATCCATTTGTGTTTAACTGAAACTGTGGCTTCATTGTATCATGGAATTTTAGGTGAAAATGATCTTATATAACACCCTGCCAACTAGTTCATTTATTCAGTGAGAAATCTGAGGTTAGCAACTGAGTAGTTTTAGCTTAAAAAAGCACAGTTACTTATCAGTCAAGTTGAAAAATGAGTGACCATGGACACCTAGTTTTGTGACCTAAGTGTATCTATAATGTGGGCAAAATTAAAAAGAAGTGGAAAGGAAAGTTTTAACTTACACTGTGCATGTATTAGAATAAAGCAGTAATAAGAACTCCTGAATTCTTGTTCTTTCTTGTGCTGCTTGTGATGCCATGTCTTCTATAGACTTTCAGTGCAAAATTTAACTTCACAGTATTTCATTTTCCCCACTTAACCATATGTAAAATGTTAATCCTAAACCATGGAGTGTGGTGGAAATTAATTAATACTCACCTAGTAGGTTGAGAATGGCACACGTAGAAAAGTGTTAAATGAGTCATTGCTATCCTTGCTTTCTCCACATTTAATGAAGCAAAACAATGCTTTTGAGTATAAGGGCAACTGCCTGGTTGCTAAATGTGCTATATTAAAACCTTATTTCTTGGGGAAGGGCAACATGCCCTTATCAGGACGTTTGGATAAGTGATTAATGTGTACTTTTTACCAGCTTATTTTTTGGTCCTTTGACTGTTACAGAGATGAAAAAAACTATATATATATATATATATATATATATATATATATATATATATATATATATCTATGAACTAAAGAGGTAAAATGGAATATAGCACAAAAAAATAGTCATACTGAGTATATGCGTTCACTATGGTCAAAACATAGTAAAATACATTAGAATATCAGCATTGATATCTTGAAGGAAAATTTGAATTTCAAAAACAAGTGATATGTGAAACTTTTGAGAGGTGCCCTGAAATATATTTTAAGAACTGCTTCTCTTTATTTTGCCACATTTAAAAAAATATAAAAACAACCTTCATGGTATTGCTTACACTCTAAAGCCAGAGAGATATAGTTCAAGTCCCAGCTCTCCCACATCCCAGCTCTGTGGAATAGGGCACTTTATATAACCTCTCTAAGCTTTGATTTCCTCACATGTGAAATCAAGAGAATAATCTCATTTCATAAGATTGTTGTGAGGATTAAATAATATGTGGCATCAAACATACTTAGCACAGGGCTTCCCTGGTGGCGCAGTGGTTGAGAGTCCGCCTGCCGATGCAGGGGACGCAGGTTCGTACCCCGGTCCGGGAAGATCCCACATGCCGCGGAGCGGCTGGGCCCGTGAGCCATGGCCGCTGAGCCTGCGCGTCCGGAGCCTGTGCTCTGCAACAGGAGAGCCCACAACAGCGAGAGGCCCGCGTACCGCAAAAAAAGAAACAAAAAACAAAACTTAAAACAGTTCCATGTTTGGCACATATTTTAGTGTTCAAAAATGTTTATATATATATATATTTCTATATGGGCTATTATTTTATATATGGGATAGAGTAAACACTTATAAATTAAACACATGCCATTTTGACAGAGATTGCATTTTTGGAGGAGGATATTATGAGATATCATTTAAAGATATTTAAAAGATTGCAGTTTAAATGAAGCTATCTAAAATATTTACCATCTCTATGTGTTGACATTGAAACAAAAGGCACAGACTGGAGGCAACAGCGTTACTCTGTGTTCCTCAAGGTTAACTGCAATGAGGACATCAGACTGTTCTCGTTGAGGCACTGAGCCTATTCTGTGTCTTGCATTTAAGATCAGTGATTGCAGCTGTAATCCAGACCAGTAGAGTTCTTAGAGGCAGAAGACTGCAAGTAAGCACTTTGGTGGAGTCTTCACGGACAACATTGCTGTGCTTCTGTAACCTTCAGTTGATTCGGAACATGCCAGGATGAGAATCACTGAGGCACATCAGACTGAGTGGATTTTATGATGAGTACAACTTGAATGCCATAGTGAGCACATCAGTCACTCTTCACATAAGACTTCAATTTTTAGAGATGGAAGGTAGAAAATGAGGTTATTGTGAGGACGATAGGGACCTGCTTTTACTTTTTTTTCAGCAAGAGAAACCATGCTGGATTTAAGGAAGAACTTCTTCAATGCCTGAGTGGTTAGATATTATTTACATTGGAACATGTGGGGTCTCTAAGGGGAGAATTTAAAATACATGTCAAAGTCATTTTTTAAGTGATTCAGGATCTATTTAGAAAAATGGATTAACTGGTTTCTACCTTTTTTCTTTATTTTTTCATGATGCTGTGGAACACTTTAACTTTTTAACTTGCTTGAAGTTTTATTCTTGCTTCTTAGATTTATTTTTATTTGTTACCGTTTAAGTTATAAATGATCATTTTATTTTAGCTTTCAGATTATTTGAAGCTTAATTCTATAATTCTCTGACATTTATCAATCTGTTGATTAAAGAAAATTTGAGTGTTAGTACTAGTAAAGCAGAATACTTTTTGTACATTCTGAACATCAGGGTT
Organism: Delphinus delphis; assembly: GCF_949987515.2. Lineage (NCBI taxonomy): Eukaryota > Metazoa > Chordata > Mammalia > Artiodactyla > Delphinidae > Delphinus > Delphinus delphis. The sequence goes on along the minus strand of NC_082695.1, from coordinate 47,927,723 downwards.
TACTATTCTGTATATGACTGTGAACTGATGTCCTCTGTCTGCTTTATCTATAGGGGTGAATGCAGGCATTTACTTTAGCCACCCATGCCGACGTAAAAGCTGTGCTTTAGTAAACATCCCAGCACCATGTGTCAACAAAGTGATTTCACACATTGAAGATGTGGAGTCTAAAATACAGAAGCATCTGAAAAAGGTAAGTGATAATTAACATGCTAACATTTTTGTAAGCTCTATAAGGCCTATAAGTGTCTGTTACTTAAAGAACCCGGGGAATTATTATTTTTTTTAATGATTCTTGGACTACTTTATAGAATCTTGGCTCAGTTACATAATTTACTAATCTAGACATGTTTTTGATAGTGTCATTTCAGAAGGGTGAAATGACCTTATTAAATAGATTTTTTTTCCCTACGTGTTTGTTCTTTATCCACAGGCAATCATGCTAAGTAGTAATTTCCATAGCCAACTTGACTAGTAAATAAATAGCATTTACATCCTTTTTAGGGACACTAAACTGATTAGATGATTAGCTGAGTACATTGGTGTATAAAAGGACAGAATGCCCTCTTTAATGAGTTATTTTGTTCTAAAGAAATACTCAACAGGTCTGTTAAAAGAGAATATAATGATTCTTCCTTTGTCTTTTTAAACTGATGAAGTTTGCCTTTATTATTCTGAAGGGAGTTCAATCTTGAAATTACTGAAACTTTCAGTTATTTTCAAAGGATGATTTAGGAATGATTAAAAAACCTTCTCATACATTTTATTAATATTATGTTTCTAAGCAATTAATGCACAACTACGCTGCCCAAACAGGAAGATAAGTTTGTCAGAGATTTGTGCTATTTCCCTTCCTTCACCGCTGTTACTGGATCTGGCTCTGAGAGAGTTCTGATGGGCCCTCATCATGCTTGATCTAGGGTGTAGTTTCCTTCCAGAGGCATTAGAGTGCCGTCTTTAAGATCACAGCCCTTAGAGCCATATATTCTGTGAACTTAGATGGGAATCGTGATAATAATATTGTGTTAGATAAAGTGCTAGCATATGATATTAGCTATGTGTATTGTTATTTCTACAATATTATTTATATCATTCTGTATTAGTATTATATTTATCTCTGTTGCTTTTTTGTTTCCCCAAACCAGAATACCCCTTCACAGAATGCTTCGCAGGTCACAGGTCTCTTGGTGGCGTGGGCCTTGAAGAGTATATTAAATAGATAGAAGAGAATTAATATTAATATGATACACATCACATGTGTTTTAATTAACAATTATGCATGTTGTTAAAAATGATGAAAATAGATTAATAGGTATTTTAATAAACAATTATAGTAACTGTACTATAATAGCTATTATAAACCATTGTAATAACTCAAAACTGTTGTTGAATTGTTAATGTTATGTCTAACTGATAGATGGGGAAATAATAATTTAAAGTAGTTGAGAGTCTTGTTCAAGGTCATGACAGAATTGGGATTTGAACACACTCCCTCTTTAACAAAGCCCATGTTCATTACCCAATCCTGCTTGGGATTCTGAGCAGTTAATGAACTGTTAAACACTATGGATAATGCGCCAGCTAAAATATTACCTTAGATAAAAGTAATTCACAAAATAAGCTAAGATATTTTATAGCTTATCTTCAGGAAAACTGAAAAACCAGCCTTTTTGTGTAAATATATTATGTAAATGAGCCAGCTGCTATTAAGTTTGTTCATCCACTCATAGACGTTTAACTGCAATTCTGAATCTTGAAAAGAAAATTTTTCAGAGTAGAGTTACTGTGAACATTTTATCTATACTCCTTTTTGCAAAGAATGAGAAGACATGGAAAAATGATGGAAATAATCACCTGGATAACTTCCTATACAAATAAGAGTTTTGGTTTTATTTTTCTTCCACCTGATTCTCCCAGACTCCTAGAATAGAGATAGTTTTATTTAATTTGGAATGATCTCTACTAAATTGAAAATTTCTTCTGCATTTGATCAATATGTCATTAAGATGCTACTATGATTTAAAAGAATGGCTTAGAGAGAAAGTATTTAGAAATCATTCTTTAAAATATAAAGAATATATTGTACAATAATAATAACTGTATCATTAATAACAATGATAATAAAGATAATGTTTATTAAGTGCTTACTGTATATCATAGGCTGTATTAAACAATTAATATGCATGATTTTATTGAATCTTTATGGAAACCTTGTGAGGTAGAAAGTGCCATTATCCCCAATTATGGATGAGGAAAATGATTGCAAAGGTTGATTTCTCCTTTCTCCCAGAGCTAGCATCCACACTACAGATACACACTAGGTGTATCTGAGACCTATGACCACTCTGTTCACCACTGTACTGAGTCACCTCTATGCCTGAAGGTATGTCAGCTATGAGGACCCAATAACATGAATGTTAAAATGCTTATACTTGGAAAACGTTGCTTTGCTTACACCATTTTGTATCCGTTTTTAACTCCGAAACCTAATGTTTGATCATCTGACCTTCTTGACCAAATACTTTGAGTTCTCTCATTCTGTTAATTCTATTTCATTTGAAACTTCAAACCTGACACATCTACCATTTCCCATTCTATCATACCCATTTTCTTTTACTTCCTTGCCTAACCAGTTCATCTCTTAAAACACTCACCAATTGGTATATTTGGTCCTTTACTTCTTTATCCTGCCGTCCTTTCAGTCTGACAAAGTGCCAAATCTAATGAGCTCTCTCTGATGGTCAGCCATCTTCACTCCTACACCCAGGCGGCTGAATAGTGATGGAGAGCATTACACAATAATCCAAATCTGAGATATTATGCACTCATGGTTTCCAGCCTCAATGGGACCTTTCATAGTGCTCTGATATTATTCTATTTGTCAATCAGAACTTTCCCTAGTATTCTTTGGTGGCTACTCTAGTCCTCTCTTTTGTTCAGGTTTCCAAATCCTCCACCTCACTACTCAGTCATCTCTTACTTCCCGAAGAAAATAGGAGATAAAATAACAGAAATGCCTCAAACCCCTGTTATCTCACCTATGCACGTCCTTGAATTCCACAAACATAATTCCCTTTGTCCTTCCATGGAAGATTCCCCCCCCACACACAATGGCTCTCCCTTCACCTGTGTTCTGTCTTGTGCCTTTGCAAGGATCTTGTTCCATCAGGCGTTGTTCCAACCATCCTGTGTTCCAAATCTCCTTTTTTATTAACTCACTCCTGTCAACGTTTAAAATATTGACATTTGTCCTGTTTTCAAGAAATTTTTTCATCCCATACATCCCTTTAAATATATCCCCTTTTCACTTTCTCTTCTCATTCCGTGAGACATCTGAAAAGAGTTGCCTAAATTTACTATTTCTGATCCCTCACCTCTCAGTTACCCATTTATTCATTGCAATCTGTATTTGGTCCTCATTATTCTAATGAAAATATCTTCAGAAAAATAACCACTGTTTTTTCTGTTATCTATTGCTACAAGCGTGTGCACGTGCACACACACACAAACACACACACTCTAAAACTTCCTGGCTAGAAGAAGCATTTATTTGGTTACCATTGAGCAGTTTGTTCTGGGCTCAGCTGGATAATTTTGTTGGTTCTTGCCTGGGGCCGATCATGTGGCTGCACATATCTGCTAAGTCAACTGGAAATAGAGATAAGAATGGCCTCGCTCACATGCCTGGTGGTTGGGAGAGTATTTTAAGAGGACAAATCTCAATGGGTAAGTGCTTAGTAAAGCTTTGCTTGTGTTATGTTTGCTCAAGTCCCACTGGCCAAAGCCAAGCCTATAATCAGTCCCCCTGTTAATCCAGTAGAGTATTAGAGAAAATGTGGATGCCAGGAGACATGATTCTTTGGGAACTATTTATGTAGCAATCTATTAGCTAGTCCATTGGCAACATGATGAACCGTCCATCCAAATGCAAACTATAATCACCAGCTCTCCAAAAGTTTTATTCCATAATGGTATCATGCAGACGTCCATGGTCACACATACTGCAAAAGATCTGACGCAGGCAGTATTTCTTAGGTGCATCTTCTTTTTGACCCAGAAATATATGAATTAAAATGAGAAGTTAAATACTGTTCCTGCATACTTAGCATACAGAATCATCACAAAAAACATTCTCATTTACATAAGGGGAGGAATGAAAGGCACATAGCTTTCACTAATGCATAAAATTTTGAAATTTATCAGAGCACATGATGTTAGGTCTACCACACCTGGAACCAAGGAATGTTTCTTGGTTTAGGACTCAGTTCTGCTTCCTGGGAATAGTTTCTGAATTTGTTGTTCTCCTTGTCTCTTTCATCTACTATCAGAGCTCTTTGCTCTTTGATTTTCATAATAGACCTGAATAGCTATCTCAGGCTTTTTCCTGTATTAGTCTGCTCATGCTGCCATAACAAAATACCATAGACCTGGTGGCTTAAACAACAGAAATTTATTTTCTCACAGTTCTTCTAGAGGCTGGAAGTCCAAGGTCAAGGTGCTGTCAGTGTTGGGTTCTATTGGGGAATCTCTTCCTGGTTTGTAACCAGCCTCCTTCTCATTGTGTCCCCACATGGCCTTTCCTCTGTGTCCATATGTTGAGAGAGAGCTCTGGTGTCTCTTCCCCTTCTTATAAGAACACAGGTGTTATTGTATTAGGATCCCACCCTTGTGACATCATTTAACTTTATCTGCTAATATAGTCACATTGGAGATTAAGGCTTCAACATATGAATTTTGGGGGCAGACAGCTCAGTCCATAACACTGCCATAATAAGCTGGAAGCTCAGAAGCTTTTTTGTATTTTGAACTCTCTCTTGTTTTTTAGGCCAAAATGTTTCAATTCTCCTAAGAACTTCAGGGTTTCATATTAATCTCATTGGGTTTAACCCCACAACTTAAAAGCTGTGGCCATATTCTTTTTTTTTTTTATTTAACATAATTTCTTTTAGTTAGGTAATTTTTTATATTCTCCTAAATAGTATTGGTTTTTTAAAATAAACTTTATTTTAGAACAGATTGAGACATCTAGAAAAATTGGGATGATGATACAGAGATTTCATATATACTTACATTGCATAATCTCTTACGTTAGTGCAGTACATTTGTAGTATGGTACATTTGTTGTAATTAATGAACCAATATTTGTACATTATTACTAACTGTAGTTCATACTTTATTTTAATTTCTTTAGGCTTATTTGAGATGAAATTCACGTAACATAAAATTAACCGTTTTAAAGTGAACAACTTGGCAGCATTTAGTACATTTGCAAAGTTGTGCTGTCACCACTTCTATCTAGTTCTAGGACATTTTCACCACTGCAAAATAAAGCCTCACACACATTAAAGATTTAATCCTCATTTAGCTCTCTACTCTGGCCTGGCAACCACACTCTGCTTTCTATTTCTATGTATTTACCTTTTCTGGAGTTTTTGTATAAAGGAAATCATACAATATGTGATCTTTTGTGTCTGGCTTCTCTTGCTTAGCATAACATTTTCAGGTTCATCTGCATTGCACCATGTATCAGTACTTCCTTTTTTATGGCTTAATAATATTCCACTGTATGTATATACGACAATTTCTTTAACTGTTCATCTGTTAATGGACATTTGGGTTGTTTCTACCTTTTGTCTATTGTAAATATGGCTGAAATGAACCTTCATATACAAGGATTTATTTGAGCACCTGTTTTCAATTCTTTTGGGTATATACCTAGGGGTAGAATTACTTTGTCATATGGTAGTTGTATGTTTAACTTATTGAGAACCACCAAACTCTTCTTCATAGCTCAAATATTTTTGTTCTTGAGTTGTGAGAGTTCTTTATATATTTTGGATTACTAGACCCTAATCAAATATATGATTTGTGAACATTTTCTCCAGTTACGTAGGTTGTCTCACTTTCTTGATCATGTTCCCTGATGTACAAAAGTTTTTAATTTTGACGAAGTTCAGTTTATCTGTTTTTTCTTTTGTTGCTCATGCTTTTGTTGTCATATCTAAGAATTCATTACCAAATCCCAGGTGATGAAGATTTACCTTTATGTTTTCTTCTTTGAGTTTTATGGTTTTAGCACTTATATTTAAATCTTTGATACATTTTACGTATAGGAGACATGTATATCCTTGGAGTCAATGGTAAGATAATGGTGGATTAAAAATGACTACCCTCCTCCTTTATACCTCCTTCCATTGACAGTCTATTCTCTCAACCTTTAAACATAGACTGGACTTGTGACTTGTTTTGAACAAATATGTCAGAAGAAATGTCATATAACTGCTAAGCAAAGTATCAAGAAGCCTTGAAGCTTCCGCTTTCACTCTCTTGCTGCTGTAAGTTCCCCAGGTAAAGAAGCATAATCTAGCCTCTTTGAGGATGAATGACCAAGTAGAGAGACAGACCCAACTCACAGCAAGCACAAACCATCAGACTGACTTTTGAGTGAAGTTGTTTTGAACAATTCTATCCTAGTCAAGCTGCCAGATGACTGCATTAGTTTGAGGTCACATTAGTGACCATAAAAACCACACAGCTGAGCCCATCTTACATGGTGACTCACAAAATTATGAGCAAATAAAACGGGGAATATTTATAGCCACTAAGTTTAAGAGTGGCTTATTATGCAGTAGTAACTTATGCATTGTTGAATACGACACTGAAATGTACAGGCACCTGTGCGTATACACCACATTAAAGTGAGTAAAATGGAAAATTTTATTCTGTGTAGTGTTGAAAATGAAACTGTTGACCACTTTCTCCTTCTGGAAAAATCCCATTTCTATTTTTTTTTTTAAATGTCTTTTGCTAACTTGACTCTAACAGGCTTTATTCCTATTTTGGTAGATATTCCCTCCAGTCTATATGGCAGATCATTTTTCCTCTGACCATATTGAAAATACTCGTGCTCCCCAGACATGTCCTCTTCTCATTTTACTCTCCCTTTGGATAATACCATTTGAATGTATGTTATTTTATTTATGTACTGTATGCTTATACCAATTTGAGATTCCCAGCTCAGATTTCACTTTTTTTATAAGACCCGTATACCCAGTGCCTACTGAACATCTTTTTATATATATCTTTGAAGCACCTCAAATTCAAAACATATGAAAGTAGTTATTTCTTTCTTCTGTGTTCCCAGGTACAATTAAAGGAACATTATTCACCCAGTAACCTAAGCCAGAAAGTTGATTAATTATAATGACTGTTCACTTTTCCTTTATATACAATTACTAATTTTTTGGTTTTTTAAATTTAATTTTATTTTTTATACAGCAGGCTCTTATTATTATCTATTTTATACATATTAGTGTATATATGTCAATCCCAATCTCCCAATTCATCACACCACCACCACCACCCGCCCTGCTCTCCCCTCCTTGGTGTCCATACGTTTGTTCTCTACATCTGTGTCTCTGTTTCTACCTTGAAAACCAGTTCATCTGTAGCATTTTTCTAGATTCCGCATATATGCGTGAATATATGATGTTTGTTTTTCTCTTTCTGACTTACTTCACTCTGTATGACAGACTCTAGGTCCATCCATGTCTCTACAAAGGACCCAATTTTGTTCCTTTCTATGGCTAAGTAATATTCGTTGTATATATGTACCACATCTTCTTTATCCATTCGTCTGTCGATGGGCATTTAGGTTGCTTCTATGACCTGGCTATTGTAAATAGTACTGCAGTGAACATTGGGGTGCATGTGTCTTTTTGAATTACGGTTTTCGCTGGGTATATGCCCAGTAGTGGGATTGCTGGGTCATATGGTAGTTCTTTTTCTAGTTTTTTAAGGAACCTTCATACTGTTCTCCATAGTGGCTGTATCAGTTTACATTCCCACCAACAGTGCAAGAGGGTTCCCTTTTCTCCACACCCTCTCCAGCATTTGTTGTTTGTAGATTTTCTGATGATGCCCATTCTAACTGGTGTGAGGTGATACCTCATTGTAGTTTTGATTTGCATTTCTCTAATAATTAGTGCTGTTGAGCAGCTTTTTATGTGCCTCTTGGCCATCTGAATGTCTTCTTTGGAGTAATGTCTATGTCTTCTGCCCATTTTTTGATTGGTTGTATTTTGTTTAATACTGAGCTGCATGGAGAATGTTTTGTAGTAAGAATCAACCAATTACAGCCCATGGGCCAACTTCAGCCCAAAGCCTGAATTTGTAATGCCAATGAGCTTAGAATGGTGTTAACATTTTTAAGGTTTGTAAAGAAAAACAGAAAAGAGCATGTAGCCTGTTGATCTATAAAGAGTAAATATTATATGCTTTTGAAAAACAATATTGAGCTGCATGAGCTGTTTATATATTTTGGAGATTAATCCTTTGTGCGTTGATTCATTTGCGAATATTTCCTCCCATTCTTAGGGTGTCTTTTCGTCTTGTTTATGGTTTCCTTTGCAGTGCAAAAGCATTTAAGTTTCATTAGGTCCCATTTGTTTATTTTTATTATTATTATTTTTTGCGGTGCGCGGGCCTCTCACTGTTGTGGCCTCTCCCACTGCGGAGCACAGGCTCCAGACACACAGGCCCAGCGGCCATGGCTCATGGGCCCGTCCGCTCTATGGCATGTGGGATCCTCCCGGACTGGGGCACGAACCCGTGTCCCCTGCATTGGCAGGTGGACTCTCAACCACTGCGCCACCAGGGAACCCCCCCCCCCATTTTGTTTTTATTTCCATTACTCTGGGAAGTGGATCAAAAAAGATCTTGCTGTCATTTATGTCAAAGAGTGTTCTTCCTATATTTTCCACTAAGAGTTTTATAGTGTCCAGTCTTACATTTAGGTCTCTAATCCATTTTGAGTTTATTTTTGTGTGTGGTGTTAGGGAGTGTTCTAATTTCATTCTTTTAAATGTAGCTGTCCAGTTTTCCAAGCACCACTTATTGAACAGGTTGTCTTTTCTCCATTGGATATTCTTGCCTCCTTTGTCATAGATTAAGTGACCATAGGTGCATGGATTTACCTCTGAGCTTTCTATCCTGTTCCATTGATCTATGTTTCTGTTTTTGTGCCAGTACCATAGTGTCTTGATTACCGTAGCTTTGTAGTATAGGCTGAAGTTGGGGAGCATGATTCCTCCAGCTCCATTTTTCTTTTTCAAGATTGCTTTGGCTATTCGTAGTCTTATGTGTTTTCATACAAATTGTAATATTTTTTGTTCTAATTCTGTGAGAATACCATTGGTAATTTGATAGGGCTTGCTTTGAATCTGTAGATTACTTTGGGTAGTATAGTCATTTTCACAATGTTGATTCTTCCAATCCAAGAGCGTGGTATATCGCTCCATCAGTTTCTATCATCTTTAATTTCTTTCATCACTGTCTTCTAGCTTTCTGCATACAGGTCTTTTGTCTCCTTAGGAAGGTTTATTCCTAGGTACTTTAATCTTTTTGTTGCAATGGTAAATGGGAGTGTTTCCTTAATTTCTCTTTCAGATTTTTCATTGTTAGTGGATAGGAATGCAAGAGATTTCTGTGCATTAATTTTGTATCCTGCTACTTTGCCAAATTCATTGATTAGCTCTAGTACTTTTCTGGTAGCATATTTAGGATTCTCTATGTATAGGATCATGTCATCTGCAAACAATGACAGCTTTACTTCTTCTTTTCTGATTTGTATTCCTTTTATTTCTTTTTCTTCTCTGACTGCCATTGCTAGGACTTCCAAAGCTATGTTGAATAATAGTGGCGAGAGTGGGCATCTTTGTATTGTTCCTGATCTTAGAGGAAATGCTTTCAGTATTTCACCATTGAGAATGATATTGGCTTTGGGTTTGTCATATATGGCCTTTATTATGTTGAGGTAGGTTCCCTCTATGCCCACTCTCTGGAGAGTTTTTATCATAAATGGGTGTTGAATTTTGTCAAAAGCTATTTCTGCATCTATTGAGATGATCTTATGGTTTTTATTCTTCAGTTTGTTAATAAGTTGTATCACATTGATTGATTTGTGTATATTGAAAAATCCTTGCATTCCTGCGATAAATCCCACTTGATCATGGTCTGTGATCCTTTTAATGTATTGTTGGATTCTGTTTGCTAGTATTTTGTTGAGGATTTTTGCCTCTATATTCATCAATGATACTGGTCTGTAATTTTCTTTTTTTGTAGTATCTTTGTCTGGTTTTGGTATCAGAGTGTTGGTGGCCTCGTAGAATGAGTTTGAGAGTGTTCCTTCCTCTGCAATTTTTTGAAAGAGTTTGAGAAGGATGGGTGTTAGCTTTTCTCTAAATGTTTGATAGAATTCACCTGTGAAGCCATCTGGTCCTGGACTTGTGTTTGTTGGAAGATTTTTAATTACAGTTTCAATTTCATTACCTGTGATTGTTCTGTTCATATTTTCTAATTCTTCCTGGTTCAGTCTTGGTAGGTTATAATTTTCTAAGAATTTGTCCATTTCTTCCAGGTCGTCCATTTTATTGGCATAGAGTTGCTTGTAGTAGTCTCTTATGATGCTGTGTATTTCTGCGGTGTCCGTTGGAACTTCTCCTTTTTCATTTCTAATTTTATTGATTTGATTCCTCTCCCTCATTTTCTTGATAAGTCTGGCTAAAGGTTTATCAATTTTGTTTATCTTCCCAAAGAACCAGCTTTTAGCTTTATTTATCTTTCTTACTGTTTCCTTTGTTTCTGTTTCATTTATTTCTGCTCTGATTTTTGTGATCTCTTTCCTTGTAACTTTGGGTCTTGTTTGTTTTTCTTTCTCTGGTTCTTTTAAATGTAAGGTTAAATTGTTTATTTGAGATTTTTTTTGATTCTTGAGTTAGGATTGTATTGCTTTAAACCTCACTCTTAGAACTGCTTTTGCTGCATCCCATAGGTTTTGGGTCGCTGTGTTTTCATTGTCATTTGTCTCTAGGTATTTTTCGATTTCCTCTTTGATTTCTTCAGTGATCTCTTGGTTATTTACCAATGTATTGTTTAGCCTCCATGTGTTTATGCTTTTTACATTTCTTTTCCCTTGTAGTTTATTTCTAATCTCATATCATTGTTGTTGGAAAAGATGCTTGATATGATTTCAGTTTTCTTCAATTTACCGAGGCTTGATTTGTGACCTAAGATGAGATCTATCCTGGAGAATGGTCCATGTGCACTTGAGAAGAAAGTGTAATCTGCTGTTTTCGGATGGAATCTCCTATAAATATCAATTAAATCTATCTAGTCTATTGTGTCATTTAAAGCTTATGTTTCCTTATTAATTTTAAGTCTGGATGATCTGTCCATTGGTGTAAGTGAGGTGTTAAAGTCCCCCACTATTATTGTGTTACTGTCAATTTCCTCTTCTACAGCTGTTAGCATTTGCCTTATGTATTGAGGTGCTTCTATGTTGGGTGCATATATATTTATAATTCTTATATCTTCTTCTTGGATTGATCCCTTGATCAATATGCAGTGTCCTTCCTTGTCTCCTGTACCGTTCTTTATTTTAAAGTCTATGTTATCTAATACGAGTATTGCTACTCCAGCTTTCTTTTGATGTCCATTTGCATGGAATATCTTTTTACATCCCCTCTTTTGCAGTCTGTATGTGTCCCTAGGTTTGAAGTGGATCTCTTGTCAACAGCATGTATATGGGTGTTGTTTTTGTATCCATTCAGCAAGCCTGTGTCTTTTGGTTGGGGCATTTAATCCAATCCCATTTAAGGTAATTATCGATATGTATGTTCCTATTACCAATTTCTTAAATGTTTGGGGTTTGTTTTTGTAGGTCCTTTTCTTCTCTTGTTTTTCCCACCTAGAGAAGTTCCTTCAGCATTTGTTGTAGAGCCAGTTTGGTGGTCCTGAATTCTCTTAGCTTTTGCTTGTCTGTAAAGCTTTTGATTTCTCTGCCAAATCTGAATGAGGGGCTTCCCTGGTGGCGCAGTGGTTGGGAGTCCGCCTGCCGATGTAGGGGACGCGGGTTCGTGTCCCGGTCCGGGGGGATCCCACGTGCCGCGGAGCGGCTGGGCCCGTGGGCCATGGTCGCTGGGCCTGCGCGTCCAGAGCCTGTGCTCCGCAACAGGAGAGGCCACAACAGTGAGAGGCCCGCGTACCGGAAAAAAAAAAAAAAAAATCTGAATGAGATCCTTGCTGGGTAGAGTAACCTTGGTCGTAGGTTCTTCCCTTTCATCACTTTAAATATATCATGATACTCCCTTCCGGCTTATAGAGTTTCTGCTGAGAAATCAGCTGTTAACCTTATGGGAGTTCCCTTGTATGTTATTTGTCATTTTTCCCTTGCTGCTTTTAATAATTTTCTTTGTCTTTAATTTTTGTCAATTTGATTACTATGTGTCTTGGCATGTCTCTCCTTGGGTTTATCCTGCCTGGGACTCTCTGTGCTTCTGGACTTGGGTGGCTATTTCCTTTCCCATGTTAGGGAAATTTTCAACTATAGTCTCTTCAAATGTTTTCTTGGGTCGCTTCTCTCTATCTTCTCCTTCTGGGACCCCTATAATGCAAATGTTAGTGTGTTTAATGTTGTCCCAGTGGTCTCTTAGGCTGTCTTCATTTCTTTTTTTTTTTTGTGGTATGTGGGCCTCTCACTGTTGTGGCCTCTCCCGTTGCGGAGCACAGGCTCCAGACGTGCAGGCTCAGCAGCCATGGCTCACGGGCCCAGCCACTCTGTGGCATGTGAGATCTTCCCGGACCGGGGCACGAACCTGCGTCCCCTGCATCGGCAGGCAGACTCTCAACCACTGCACCACCCGGGAAGCCCCATTTCTTTTCATTCTTTTTTCTGTATCCTGTTCCGTGGCAATGAATTCCACCATTTTGTCTTCCAGGTTACTTACCTGTTCTTCTACCTCAGTTATTCTGCTATTGATTCCTTCTAGTGTATTTTTCATTTTAGTTACTGTATTGTTCATCTCTGTTTGTTTGTTCTTTAATTCGTCTAGGTGTTCTGTAATTCTTCTAGGTCTTCGTTAAACATTTCTTGCATCTTCTCGATCTTTGCCTCCATTCTTTTTCCGAGGCCCTGGATCATCTTCACTATCATTTTTCTGAATTCTTTTTCTGGAAGGCTGCTTATCTCCACTTCATTTAGTTCAGGTTGTATCTTGTTCCTTCATCTGGTATATAGCCCTCTGCCTTTTCATCTTGTCTATCTTTCTATGAATGTGGTTTTTGTTCCACAGGCTGCAGGATTGTAGTTCTTCTTGCTTCTGCTGTCTGCCCTCTGGTGGATGAGGCTATCTAAGAGGCTTGTGCAAGCTTCCTGATGGGAGGGACTGGTGGTGGGTAGAGCTGGTTGTTGCTCTGTTGGGCAGAGCTCAGTAAAACTTTAATCTGCTTGTCCTCTGATGGGTGGGGCTGAGTTCCCTCCTTGCTGGTTGTTTGGCCCGAGGCAACCCAGCACTGGAGCCTACCAGGCTCTTTGGTGGGGCTAATGGTGGACCCTGGGAGGGCTCATGCCAAGGAGTACTTTCCAGAACTTCTGCTGCCAGTGTCCTTGTCCCTGCTGTGAGCCACAGATGCCCCCCGTTTCTGCAGGAGACCCTCCAACACTAGCAGGTGGGTCTGGTTCAGTCTCCTATGGGGTCACTGCTCCTTCCCCCTGGGTCATTATGTGCACACTATTTTGTGTGTGTCCTCCAAGAGTGGAGTCTGTGTTTCTCCCAGTCCTGTTGAAGTCTTGCAATCAAATCCCACTAGTCTTCAATGTCTGATTCTCTGGGAATTCCTCCTCTCGTTGCCGGACCCCCCAATGGTTATGGGATTTGATTTTATTGTCATTGTGCCCCTCCTACCATCTCATATGGCTTCTCCTTTGTCTTTGGATGTGGGGTGTCTTTTTTGGTGAGTTCCAGTGTCTTCCTGTCTATGATTGTTCAGCAGTTAGTTGTGATTCCAGTGCTCTCGCAAGAGGGAATGAGCGCATGTTCTTCTACTCCACCATGTTGAACTAGTCTCCTACTAATTTGTTTTGATTCCACCTCTAGAATGTGTCTCAAATGCAGACAGTTCTTCCCATCCATACTGTAGGATCTTCATTCAGGCCATTCTCATTTTTGCCAGTGTTACTGTAAGAGCCCTTCACTGGTACCTCTGCTTTAGTCATTTCCTCCTCCCTTCCTTCTTCCATAAAATAGGCCATATGCCTTCTCTTTTCTAAATGTATTGTTGCCAGTAATCTACCTAAAACCCTCCTCTGAATGTCTCATGTCACAGTGCTTATTTCATATTCCTTGACATGACATAAATGTCCTTTATAAAATAATATTTACTCTTAAGCTTCATGTCCCTTCATATACTCTACTTTAGCTTTGATTAACTCTCTTAACCCTGGACCTTAACCCATGCATCTTCTCTTATCTCTGTTTAACCCTCATTTCTTCCCACAAACTACCTTTGCCCTCCAAAGCTTTGGATAGCTGTCTTCCCTTGAATCTCATATGACATTTTACTGATCAAATTAGCAGTGTATTTTATTTGTTTCTTCATATCTCTGTCCTATGTGATTGAAAGATCTAGGAAGTTAAGGTCTATTTATAAGTCACCACTAACCATAGTACCTACTAAAACCTGGCAGATTATAGGCATTAAATACTTCTGAATGAGTGGATTCAGGAATGATTTTTTAAAAATTGTGTCAGGTTTTGCACGTGCTTTTAAATGCATGGGAAGGATGTACTTGTTCTTAAGTTTAAAAATAATTTGGTGTGGTGTTTGATAAATATTGCCTGTGCTTTTGAGATGATTTGGACTTTTGAATAGGGTAATTATAGGAAACCCCCTATTGACTGTGAGTTTAAAGGTATGAGTAGTCTTTTCAGATGAAAGTAGGTCACAGTTGTGGGAGATAGTATTCAGCGTTAGTACTCGCATCTACAAATATTTTACAGTAAAAGGGAGATTCCCAACATGAAGTTAATTTTTTCGAGTAGAAAATATTTAGAAGGTTTTATGAATACTTTCTTTGTCTCAAGAACTTAAATAGCATTTAAATATTCAAAATATTTGGTAATAATTTCCAATAAAAATATGGAGTTAAAAAATCAGGGTCAGTTAGAATGTTACATGTATCAAGCAGGAGTTTGTGGGCAATGTGGTTTAGAGCTATAAGTAAATAAAGTATTTTATTTCACCCATAATTTGATGACTCTTAATATCATACATATTTAAAGTATGTCCAATTTGACATTTTTAGTCCCCCCCTTTTGTTTCTCTTTGCTCTTTGAAAGAGACAGAAATAGGAAATGCATAGGATTTTGTGGTTAGTTGGATAAAATTGATTATAAGTCGTAATCAATATTTCTAAATAAATGTTTATGGTGGTAAGTAATATTCTAAGCTTAATAATAACAGAAATTTTATTAAAAATAATTTAAAGTGACTTCGAGAGATTTCTAAGACTTGTCTAAATATTTCAGATAGGAAGCTATACATGGGAAACTCAAATTTTCCTCTGGTATTGTAGGCCTTCCCTATGTGAACCATTTAAGTATCCTGATAATTTGATTACTAGGTACCTGAAATTTTGCCTTCTACCATCAGATCAAAAACCGATTAAAATAATTTTTCTTTATTGCTTTATCACTTACCTCTACAAAAATGTTGTGAGGGTCAAGACTTCCCTGGTGATCCAGTGGTTAAGACTGCCTTCCAATGCAGGGGGTGTGGTTTCGATCCCTGGTCGGGGAGCTAAGATCCCACATGCTTCGTGGCCAAAAAACCAAAACATAAAACAGAAGCAATATTGTAACAAATTCAATAAAGACTTCAAAAAATGGACTATATAAAAAAAAATCTTTAAAAATAAATGTTGCGAGGGTAAGTTTTTCATCTTAATATATTTCTCCGTACCAAATATAACTCTATTTCTAAAAATTTAGGTAGCATGTTTTTATCATTATAAAATACATCATTTTCTATATCATAGAAAATGTGCTATAAAGAGGATCAAACAGAATATTAATTAAGCATTACTCACTCAATTAAGCATTATTCACTTTAAAATTTGGGACAGTTATGTCACAGTACATTAAAATGTCTCTTAACCAATTTCCTTTCTTGTGATACTTCAGCTTCAAATGGCTTCTTAGAACTAGTATCACATAAGTTAGCCTGATTACAGGTATCTGCACTGTGTAGGACTCTTGAGTTTCCATAATCAAGTGATGTCATTTTTCCCAATTTTTAATTAGTTTAGCATCTATTAATATACTCATCAAATGTTCATTCTTTTCTCTGCCTGTTTATCATTTGCCATTTTCTTTCTGGTTTATTTGTAATTTCTTATTGACTTGTAGGAATAAATGATTATCTTTAGTTTGTTGTGTAGATTTTAAATATATTCTCTTATTTGACTTGTCCTTTTATGTTATCTTTTATTAAAAAAAGTTCTTAATTTTAATGTACTTAAATTTATCATTTTCCCTTTATTTTAAGTGTTTTGGAACTTGTTTAAGAAATCTTTTCACTATTTCTTACAAAATTTTTCCTTTATTTTAAAATTTTGAAGTTTTTTACTTGAGATTAATTGTTTAACAATGTGAATTTATTTTGTGTGTGAGAGAATGGAATAGGTAGGTATTTTCATTTGTAAAAATATGGAAAATTATTTTTATCAACATCAATTTTATTGCAAAATCCAGTCATTTCTTAGAAATCAGCTATATCACATCAATCATATATCAAGTTTTTATATATGAGTATATTTATTTCTGGCTTCTTTGTTCCACTGGTTAATTTTATCTTTCTATTATAATACCTCATTTTACTAATTTACAATACCTCATTTTACTAATTTACATGCTTTATAATATGTTTTGATACTTGATATGGTAGTTCCCTCTTTTCTTCCTTTTTTAAACTTTGACTATTCTTGGTACATATAAATTTTAGAATAAGCTTGTTATGTTACATGTAAACACCCACTGAGATTTCAAACAATTGCATTCATCGGTTTTTTCTTATGCAGGTGAATTTAGTCTCTCCAGGGTTTTTTTTAAGATTCCATTGAGTCTCTTGTACTGTTGGCCCAAGAAAATTCCGGCAGTATAGCAAATACCAAAATCTGTTTAGAAGAGAGAACTGAGTAGGAGGTAATGGGGAAAATGGACAAATTGACAAAAATTTCATGCTAAAATACTAGTTTTGTAACATATTTGTATATATAGTATTCATTTAATGTATATCTGTGAGTATATAACTGTGTCTATAGACATAGATAAATATATGGATAGATCAAGTGTCACATATAAGTAGAACATCTTATCCTTTCTGCCCATTTGCATTAATTTTTCTGTTATTTGTTGTTCATGTAGTTTTCCCAATTTTTTTCTTGTATTGTTATTTCTTACATATTTATAGAAATATTGATAGATATCTCTTATCTTTTGTATAAGTTGTAAATTGTTATTCTGCCTGTACTATTTTTTTAACTTATTTATGGTAGCTTTTTCATAGAGATATTAGTATGTAGACCAATCTGTTATCTTACAAATTCTGGGACTTTTGTAATGTTTTAAAAATTCTTCCTCATATTAAGATTATTAAGATTTTTAATTATTTCTAATCCTTTCTTTTACATTGTTTCTTTAACCATCTGAAGTTTATTTTTTTTATTGCATGAGGCAGATATACTTTTTTCTTAATTATTTGAATTATCCTAATATTATTCATTGATTGTCCATCTCCATTTTAATTTGAAATGGAAATTTTGTAATAAACTAAACTCATATATGGGTAATAAAAGGATTACTTATTTTAGCCTGTTTTATATTTGGATAATGACATTCATGCTAAATTTCATTTTTCTCTTTTTTAGTATTGTGGAGAAAAGATATATATGCCTGGAATTTATTATTATATTCAGTATAAATTTTCTTATTTTTCATACTATAATCTTTCCTCAAATATTTGGATACTCTTTTTTGTCCTTGTATCTATAAATAATGGACCAGACTGATTACTCGTTGCTAGCATAGGTTTTTGTTGTTTTTTGTTGCAGTTATTATTTGTTTGCTTTTTAGAAGTTGTCAGGGTCTGCTTACATTGAGGGTTTTATGCAGTGTATAAAAATTTTACTCAGGCTCTTTGTAAATAGGAGGTAATATGCTTAGGCAAGAAAGTTGTGGGCCTTTTCTTTTGCCTTAATAAGCTTACTTTTGAGTTTGTAGCCCCTTAGAATCTTTTCCCTCATTGATAAATCTGTTTTTATTTTTCCTCACTCACCTGTTTGGGTCTATGTAAGATTCTGCTAGTTATGTAGGCCCTGTTTTGTTTCTCTCTAGAACCATAACTTCTATTCTTAGATAGC
The DNA here is from genome assembly GCF_949987515.2 of Delphinus delphis. NCBI lineage: Eukaryota > Metazoa > Chordata > Mammalia > Artiodactyla > Delphinidae > Delphinus > Delphinus delphis. The sequence goes on along the minus strand of NC_082695.1, from coordinate 47,909,467 downwards.
CTCTCCATCTTAGGCAGATCTCCAATGTGGTTAGAGAATTCTTCTCATGGCAATGACTAGGAGGTAACTTCTCAGCCATGTATTCTGGATTCTTGGGATAGAAAGTAGTAAGACTGGACTGGCCCATCTCATCACAGGCAGCCCTTTAATTATTTACTTTGCCTATCACCTGGTTATTCTCACATACTGGGAATTTCTCGTGAATTCCACACAGAAGCCTTTTACCTCCCCTGAAATGGTCTCCACTTGTCTCTTCTGAGTTATACTTTTCTGTCCTCTGTTTTGACTATCAGTCTCATCTGATTACTCTGTTTCTGGGAATTCTTCTCAAATATACGTTCCAATGATTTTATTGACATACCTATATATTTTTTCCAAGAAATTTTGGTATGATATGGGAATTGGGGAAAAGTAACCATGTATCTTCAATTTAAATTCTTGAATTGGAGATTGTCTATGAAACGCACAACATTCTGACTGTATATTCCTTGTGTTTTTGTTAATTTGTGCCCCTTAGAGCCCAAGGTAGTGTTAGAATATATCTGTAGAACATGACTCCTACCAAGGAGTTCATAGTCCAGAAGAGGGATATTACTCTGAAAAACTAAATATTTGTGAACTTACATGTAATTATGTGTTTCCAATTTTTGGTAATATATTAAATATCATGCACTTACGATTCTGTGGAAAGTCTTTTAGGAATAAATGGCATTTGAAGTGACCCTTGATGTAAAGGTAAAATTTAGAAACAGATAAAAGGTGAGAACAATTAGGTGGGAGTAATAATAAAAGGACTAGCTAAGGTAAGTATATAGCTGTTGTGGAAACAACACAGTATAATTTGACAAAAATATAATGGGGAATGTGAAGTAGAGTATTTGTAATTTTGTCAGTGAGTTTAGGTGTGAGTTAAATTTACTACTGTCTTTTTTTTTGAATTTTATTTAATTTATTTTTTTATACAGCAGGTTCTTATTAGTTGGGAGGTGGTGGTATGATGAATTGGGAGATTGGGATTGACATATGTACACTAATATGTATAAAATGGATAACTAATAAGAACCTGCTGTACTATTGTTTTTAAGATGTTAAAATTTTGATTTTTTATTGAGATCTTTTATTTTGACAGTTTGAAACGTCTTTGGAAGAATGGTAAGAACCTTTCGTGCTTCTTTTATATTTTTTATGTTCAAATTTTGATGATTAATCTGCTGTAGATGAGTTTATTTCAAAAGAAAAGGGAAATTGAAAGCAAAATTTTTATATTAGACATTAAAACTTATTTTTAAAAATATAAGAATTAGGATGTCTCTAGAAATGGCAGAATAGGGATTTCCAGGGCTCTGTCCTACCACAAAAACAACTGTAAAGTTGGTAAAACTTGATGAGAATCAACTTCTGCAGAAATGCGGGATCTGGTCCAAAACTTACAACAACAAGGGAAAAAGTTAAGGAAGAAAGAGTTACTACATTGCATGAAAGAAGGACTGTGGCTAAATTGCCCACTTGCCATCCTCCAGCCCTCAGATCAGTGGTGGCCATGAAGCAAATAGCCTGACTTGTGGTGAAGATTGCTAGTGCCAGAAGGAACAGTATGGACCTTATTCTCAAAGAATTATGGTTCAGTGTTTTGATAAGTCTGATGACTCCCTGAAGGACCAGCACAAAGGATTGTCTTTGTTTTTTCCTGACTAAGAGCAATCACAGAGCTAGAACCACTTCCAGGCAGTGTTTGCTGAAAGTATTTGAAGTCATATATTTGCCAGCAATGTCTGAGGCTGTGGATTGGTCAGGACAAGCATTAAAAAGATCAAAATGCCTGGGAATAAAGAGTTTGGGAAAAGAGATACATTGGGGAATAGGGTTTTTCAATGCTCTCATATATACTATGGAATTAAAAAGTGCACACATATGAACAGTGTTGGACACATGCTCAGGAAGGACCAAGAAAACTTAATCTTTTACCTCTGGCTAGCCTTTAGTATCTGCACAGGTAAGAATTGAAGGTAGAGGCAGAGTTGTAAGCAGCCTGGATAAACATTAAAGGAGTACTCCAACTCCGAGCCAGTCTGCTAAGATTGGGAGTGTATATTTTTCCTTTTTTCCTTTTTGTTTTTTTGGGCCCCAGGTATTTAAGGTAACTTGGACAAAACTCAAGATCACCAGTAAGCTAATGAAACACTTCAATGGCCACAAATGAAAAGAATATAGATATTACAGTAAGTGTTTAGAAGAATCACTAAGCAAATAAAAACCCACCACAAACAACAAAAATAAACCCAGTAGAGGGAGGGTAATTTTATATCCATATCACATTAAAATACTCAAGATTTCCAGGTTTTTACAGAAATTATGAGGCAGGGAAAGAATAAAAGAAAATTTGCCCCATTAACAAGGGAAAAAAAAATGAAGGAAACTGGCTCTGAGGAAGCCTAGACATTATACTTATTGGACAAAGACTTTAAGTCAACTGTCTTAAGCATCCTCAAAGAGATAAAGTAAACTATGGACAAAAAACCCCAACAAAACCAGGAGAGTAATGTCTCAACAAATATAGAATATGAATAAAGAAATAGAAATTATGAGAAAGAATCAAATAAGACATTCTGGAGCTAAAAGGTACAATAACTGAAATGAAAAATTAGAGATGTTCCTCAACAGATTTGAGTAGGAAGAAGAGAGAATCACTGAATTTGAATATAGTTCAATTGAGATTATTCAGGCTGAGAAACAGAAGACAAAACAATGAAGAAAAATGAACAGAGCTTGTTAGACCAAGGGACACCATCAAGAATACAAACATACGCATAATGGCAGTCCAAGAGCGACAGGGGAGAGAAGAAGGGCGTGAAAGAATATTTAAAGAAACATTGGTTAAAAACTCCCCAAGTTTGATGGAAGAAATGAATCTGTACTTCCGTTAAATTCAGTGAACTCCAAGCAGGTTAAACTCAGAGATCCACACTAAGACATATCGTAGTAAAATTGTTGAAAGCCTGGGACAAAGGTAGTATCTTGAAAGCAGCAAGAGAGAAGTTACTCATCATGTACAAGGGATTTTCAATAAAATTATAAGTCATTTTCTCATCAGAAATTATGGAGGACAGAAGGCAGTGGATTGACATATGTAAAATGCTGGAAGAAAACAACTTGTCAGACAAAAACTCTGAATCCTGCATAAGTGTCCTTCAGAAATAAAGGAGAAATTAATATATTCCCAGATAAACAAAAACTGAGGGGCTCCACACATTATCAGAGCTGTTCTATCAGAAATCCTATAGGTAGTCCCTTCAGGCAGAAGTGAAAGGACACTAGACAGTAACTTGCAGCCATATGAAGGAATACCAAAAGTAAAGGTAGCTATAAAGATAAATACAAAAATTAGTATAATTGCATTTTTATTTATCTATTTTGTTTTTCTATGTAATTATAATTAAATAGATAAAACAATAATTATAAATCTATATTAATGGGTACACAATGTATAAATGTCTGGTTTGTGAAAATGACAACATAAAAGGAAGAAGCAGATCTGTAAAGGAACAGAATTTTTAATACTGTTGAAAATACGTTGATTTTAATTCAAACTTAATTTTTGTGAAGTTAAGGTGTTAGTTGTAACATCTAATCTCCAAGGAACCACTAAGAAAAACTCTAATAAAACAAACAAATAAATAAAAAACACAGAAATCCAATAGAGGGAAACTAAAACAATAAAATCAACTAACCACAAAAGAAGGGAGTTATGGAGAAATTAAAGAATAAAAAGATAATATAGAAAACAAGTAGCAGAATGCCAGAAGTAAGTCCTTTCTTATCAGTAATTACTTTTCATGAAAATGGATTAAACTCTCATATCAAAAGGTAGAGAGTGGTGGAATAGATAAGAATACATTCTCCAACTACATGTTGTTTATAAGAGACTCATTTGATGTCCAAAGACACAAGTAGGTTGAAAATGAAAGGATGAAAAATATATTCCAGGAAAATGGTAAACAGAAGAGAGCTTGAGTGGCTATACTAATATAACACAAAATAGACTTTAAGTCAAAACATATTCAAGAGACAAAGAATACTTGATATCTTGATAAAAGGGTAACACCATCAAGAAGACATAAAAATTATAAACCTATACATACCTAAAAACATAACCTCAAAAGCATGCAGTAAACTGACAGACGTGAAAGAAGTAGACAATTCTATAATAAGTTTGAGAATTCAGTACCCCCACTTTCAATAATGGATAAAAGAACCAAAAAGATCAATAAGGAATTAGACTTGCACAGCACTAAAACCATCTAGGCCTAACTGACTTATATAGTACCCTCCACGCAGCAACAGTAGAAATCACATTTTTTTCACATTCACATTGAACATTATTCAGGATAGACTGAACATTATTGAGCCACATTTAAAAATCTCAAAAATTTAAAAAGATTAAATTCATACAAAGTACCTTCTCTGACCCAATTCAATGAAACTAGAAATCAATAACAGAAGGAAACCTGGAAAATTCAGATATGTGTATAAATTAGACAGCATGCTCTAAACTCAGTGAGTCAATTTGTAATCACAGGAGATATTAGAAAATAAGTTGAGATGAATGAAAATGAAAACACGTGGTACCAAAACTTATGAGATGAAGTAAAAGAAGTTCCCAGAGGGAAATGGATAGCCATAAATGATTACATTAAAAAGAAGATTCCAAATCCAATAACCTAACTCTATAGCTTACAGAACTAGAAAAGAATGAGTGTGCTAAAACTAGCAAAAGAAAGGAAATAATAAGGACTAGAACACAGATAAATGAAATACAAGTAAAAAGAAACCAATAAATAGTATAAATGAAAAAAGTTGTTTCTTTGAGAAGATCAAACAAATTAACAGACCTTTTAGACTGACAAAAAAAGAGAAGACTTGAATTAAAAAATTCATTAAAAAATTGGGGACATTACTATGGATCTTGCATGAATAAAGATTATAAGATAATACAATGAACAGTTGATAATACTATGAACAACAAATTAGATAGCCAAGATGAAATAAACACATTCTTTAGAAACAAACTATCAAAGCTGACTCAGGAAGAAGTAGAAAATCTGAACAGGTCTGTAATGAGTAAAGAGATTGAATCAGTAAAATCACCCAACCAAAGAAAAACCCAGGACCAGATGGCTTCACTGGTGAATTCTACTAAACGTTGAAAGAAGAATCAATAGCAATGCTTCTCAAACTCTTTCAAAAATTAGAAGAGAAGGAAAAACTTTGTAACCCATTCTATGAGGTCAGCAGTACCCTGATACTAAAGCCAGATAAAGACATCACAAGAAAAGGAAATGTAGAACAATCACTTTGAATATAGATGCAAAAATTCTCAACAAAATATCAGCAGCATGAATCCAGCAACATATTAATAGAATTATATATCATGACCAAGTAAGATTTATCCCAGGAATGTGAGAGTGGTTCAGAATACAAAAACCAATCAATGTAATGTATCACAGTAATAAAAGGAGGTGGGGGGAACTCGTGTGAACATCTCAATTGATGTGGGAAGCATGTGGCAAAATCCAACACCTTTTCATAATGAAAACACTCAAAAACCAGAATGGGAAGGGAATTTCCAAAACATGGTAAAGGACATTTATGAGAAACTCTTGACTGACATTACACTTAATGGTGTAGACAGAAAGGTTCCAACCTAAGATCAGGAATAAGACAAGGATGCCCATATATTGCCACTTCTGTTGAACATTGGAACTCTCGTGCTGTGCTGGTGGGAATGTAAAATGGTTCAGCCACTATGAAAAACAGTTTGGTGGTTCCTCAAAAAGTTAAATCTAGAATTACCATATGACCCAGTAATTTCACTCTGATGTATATACACAAAAGATTTTAAAACAGGTGTTCAAAAAAAAACTTGTATACAAATATTTGTATCATTAGTATTTACAATAGCCAAAAGGTAGAAACTACCTGAAATCCTTCAGTGGACTCATAGATAAATGAAGAGTGGTATATCTGTACAGTGGAATATTATTCAACCATAAAAAGTAATGAGGTTCTGATACATGCTACAACATGGATAAAATGAAACTTCCTGAAACGTACTTCTTCTTCAGTACAGTGAAAACTAGTCTAGAATTCAAGAATTGGACCAGAAGAATACTGATAATGAGAAATATTTCATTATTGAATATATAGAACTTTAGCTAGAAAGATTCTTTAGAAAAAATACATTTTAATTTGGACATTTTTCTAAAACCTTAATAACATAAAATATGAAATAGTAGTTTTACTCCTTGCATTTTATATTGTCTCCTCAGAAACTGCTAAACTGAAATTAGAGAAATAACTCTCAAATTATTTTCAGTAAACTTTTTTTTTGATAGCAACACTCTCTAGAAAAGACTATCATTAAAACAGTATTGGTTTACTATCCCCTCAAAAAATTTCAAATCATTTGAAACAAATTTTAAATTTCTCTTAATTTACCATGAAGTATAAAACCCATTTCCTATTAGAATTTTGCTATGTTCATCTCTTATATAGTACCATTAATATGTATAGTAAGTTTCACCACAAATATTTAAAATTCAATGTTAAAACATCACCTAAAATTTGTTTTACTAACTTTAAGTACAGCCTTCCTTTATTAATTGATTGCTTCTTTCCCATCATAAAGGAGCAGAACTTCTTTCACAAAAGAGCTGAAAGATCTGAGTGTTGCTACACCAGTGAAAGAGGTCATACCAGAAGAATTGAGAGGTAAAGTTGTACCTCATACTAGAAAAGTATAATTATATTTAAAAGCTCATTGGCTTTTCATTTATACATTTCTCATTTTCACAAGAATCATGTATAAGTGTTTTGTAATCCTTATGAGTGACTAATAGAGGAAAGAGTCTCTGTATTGTTTGATTAAATATTTATTCAACAGATATTTATTCATTACTGTACTGTACCATATACTGCTCTAGGTCCTGAGTATATAATTATCCCTGCCCACTTCTCAAGAATGTAACTGTAATTCAGTGCTGTCCCATAGGACTTTCTGTGATAATAGAAGTGTTCTATGTCTCACTGTCCAATAGGGTAGCTACTAGCCACATACAGCAGTTGAGCACTTAAAATATGGCTAGTGAGACTGAGAAATTTAATTTTTAAGTTTAACTTTAAGTTACATTTAAATGTAAATTAGTTACATGTGGTTCATGGCTACCATATTGGACATCACAGCTCTTCTATATATATAAATTAAGACTAATATTCTTGTCAAAATTTCCAAATGTAAATGTATAATAATTTATATACTGGTATAAAATTTGTGTTAAAATTACTTCAACATATTTGCCTATATCCTTGACATTAAACACTTCCTCCTACCTTTGCCACAAAAATTTGTTGAACACCTTCCTTTAGAGAAGGATAACCAATAAACTTAGAACTTTTCAGAAGCATGAATATTTTGTCATTTACTGCTGTCATTCATAGTGAGACTCTGTTTTTACTATTTTCCATTTATAATGAAAATGAAAAGCTGATTCATTACTTCTTAATTTTTCAAATGACAGATTCTAGGAGAAAATATCAATGTATTAATGGTCACAGTAACAGTTAAATAAACTACAATTATGTTTATTATAAACATGTATATTTGACTCTAAAATACAAGACAGCATCAGGATGAGGAAGATTTGTGGTAATTAAGTGTTTATGCTACTAAAAAATGCAAGTGGTTGCTCACTCCATATGAAACAGTAAAACTAATTGAGATGGTATTCTGCAAAAAAATTCAGAGAGATATTAAATAGAATGAATTGGAGACACCTTAAGTTATACACAAAACTTTCCATTTTCCAATGGAAAATTAATGTCTTTATTGTCCAAAAGTAAAACAAAACAAAATAAAACAAAGATCTGTCAGCCACCTTTCTTCTTGATCCAGTTTCACTGTTTTACCTCCAGCCCCAGCTCTTTGGAGGCTTTGCCTTTTTTGACACTTTGTGTTTGTTTATGTCTTCTTGTCATGTCACATTTTGGCAAAAGCCAATGTTCACAAGTTCACAAGTATAAATCTCACCAGAATGGGACTCATATCCGTCTTTTGTACTGCTCTACCTCCAGGGAGAGAGCATACTGCGTAGAACATAACAGGCTCTCTACCCATTTCTTGCATAAATAGATGAATGAATACCCATGTTAATCATTTTGTTAATATTAAACCATATCATTCCAGAGCTGTGAACCAAGAATCACAAATATCTCTCATAAGGGAGTTAATTTGTATTGTAACTGACTAAATACAATTTGGAAATGATGATGAATTTCTGGCAAGGCTAACTAGGGATGTTGTTATCTGATAAGGTAAAGAACATAAAGTGTCTTGTTTCTAGGAACCTCTGAGGATTTTCAGTATTTGTCTGATAAATATTAGATAAATATTAGATAAAGCATTATGGTTTGCTTTTCTCATAGAATGGGAGGAAACACAAGCATAATTTCAAAATAAAGCTCTATAATACAGCTTGTGAATAGAACATGTGTTTTTCCCTCAGAAAAAAATGTGCATGAAGATATTGTTTGAGACTTAGCTATTCTAATTATTTTATAAAATATTTATTTCAAAATCTGTCTTCAAAGGTTATAATTAATGTTATGATTGTATTATAATAAAACTGTCTTTAAAAGGCTAATTCACTTTTCTACAGTTCTCATAGTAAATATATAAATATTAAAAAGATGGCAACACAGCTAGTACCCCTGTTCCCACCATCCAGCTTATCGGCTGATTGATTAACCAATGTGAATACATATTTCTTTTTTAAGATGAAAAGTGTCCAGAATTAAAGCAGGAAATGGAAAGATTGCTATCAGAGGCCATCCAACTCATTAAAAGTCTAGAAACTGATCGTGCAGAAGCTGAAGAAGCTTTAAAACAACAAAAATCAAGAAAGAAAAGGATTAGCATGCAAATTGATTCTTGGTCAATCTGGAAACGTCAAGAAATCCCGTTAGCTGTACAGAAAGGTAATAATAAGAATTTTTCATATTGCCGTTTACTTTGTTGGAGAGGCGTGGATGATTAATTGAAGCTCTGAATTTAAAAATTACCTCTGTTTAGAGTGACCATATTATTCTGCATGCAAATCAGTGCATATTTGAAAGATACTATTAATAATAATGCTGAGTTTACAGACATAAATTGGGGCTGCACTGAGCAAACCTGGACCTGCTGTCATTTGGTGTTTGTTGGAAATGCCATTGAACTTGTGGTACCCAAGGGTCATGCAAACATTTGGTACATATTTCCCATAATGACTACAATATTTCAGTCACTAGAAATTTAGAAATTTAAAGTGATTGCCAGTTGGTGACATCAGCCACATCTTTAAATCTCGGAAAATGAGAGAATTCTAAGTGATATTTTAGGAACATGCATCTTCTTTTGAGAATTCAATAGTAAATTTGCTCTGGGAACTTCTAGCAGGCAAAGAAACTTAGGATGTTTCCAAGAGTCATGCAGGTAACATGTTTAAAAAGGAAACTGTCTTTTAGATTACAGAATGGAGGGACTTGTGGTCAAGTATTAAATAGTCTAAAGGTGTTGCATTTTTCATTTCCAAATACTGGTTCATCAAGCATGCCAGACTACCTGATCCTACCTGAGGCTGGAAGCTTTTTATGTTATCATAGGGTAACAATTTTAATTCAGGATTCACATGCTTTAGAAATGGGTTATATTAGGGTTTCCATATAACCCATGATTTAAGCCAAGACACCTTTGAGAGAAAAAAGGATGCTATTAATTATTATTCCGGTACAATAGCCATTAATTCAAATTATGTCAGACTCTACCCATATACATACCTTTATTATAATGTTATAAATCTTCTAAAGCTGTAGTCTCCCAAGTATAGTGTACACATTTCAGGGAGCTGCAAGAAAAGATGAGATGGTTCCTCAATTATGGTCTTTTAATAAAAGAAATTAAATGTAGGTTTAATGCCTGCTTCCACCTTTTAAAGTAATATGAAGCTCACAGCTTAAACTCTCCCTTTGTTCACTCCCTTCTGGAGCTCAGAGCTCAAGAAGCAGAAAATGGGCCCAGAGCCTAGGCTGGGACTAAATTTAATTCAACCTTTGTCTATGCTCTCTGTCACACTTTACTAAAGAGCTCTTTATAAAGAGCTAACTATATAAAAATTATGCAAAACTCAGGTAACAGTAGACCTTTTTCTACCCACATTTAAAGTAATGTATTTTATAAAATATTTGGTGTCAACAGCTGTTTATAAAAATAAATAATTCATTTGGGCTTGGAGTGAGTTTGCTCTGATTCATAAGGGTTTTGAATAGGATTTGTGATGTGCATATGCTACTAATGTAATAGCATAGGTATATAATTTATAAGTGTGTACATACATACATATATATTGATGTTTTAGAGGCAACTGAGGCTGCAGTAGGGTCAGAATAGTCATCAGGATCCCAGTAGATTGTTGAGTGGATTCATATTCACACCCACAGAGAGCCATCTGCCATTTTCCTAATTGTTTGAGAGGCTCTTCCTTGTCAATAGTAGTAGAAAAGTCGGGGGTAGGGGAGGGATAAATTGGAAGATTGGGATTGACATATACACTACTATATATAAAACAGATAACTAATAAGGACCTACTGTATAGCACGGGGAACTCCACTCAATACCCTGTAATGGCCTATATAGGAAAAGAATCCAAAAAAGAATAGATATATGTATATGTATAACTGATTCACTTTGCTGTATACCTGAAACTAACACAACATTGTAAATAAAAAATTATAAAAAAAATAAAAATAAACATAAATTAACCCCCACCCCAAGAAAATGAAAGTCAATGTTGAGGGCTGAGTTTCTTTAATTTTTTGCCAATCAAGTTATATGTAATCTCATATACCCCTTATAAGAGTGCTTAGATATTATAGTTTGGGGTCTATATGGAGTTCTACTTAAGGATTTACCAAAATAAAATTGAGATACATGCCTGCACATTCTAGGAGCCTAATAAATGCATTTTGAACGATGATGTATACCCTTGCCGTTGCTTATAATTTATTGTTTGAGTTGCCTTTTATTCAATATTAGTAAAGATCTACTTAAAAATCTGAAATGTATGTTCATCTGCTTTATTTTATTTAAGTAGCTAACGTATACAATGAAATTTAGCTTTATTATCACTGTGTGTTTCTTAAATGCCTTCTGTTTGTAACATATTAGTGAAAAGTTTATGTGCTTTCAGGAATATGCTGCAATTATATTGATATATTTAGGATATAATCTCTAAATATTTTGAATTTGTTTACAAACTATAAATTTATTTGTTTTTACAGTCTGTTTAGATTCTCGAAGTCTCTAGCATACGTGACAGGAAAAACTTCTAATTTCCATGACAGCCTTACCATTAAGTACAATGTGTGTAAAGGTTTTGATAATTTGGGGGGGTAACTTTACGGAAATTTACTTCTTTCTAGATGTCTTGTGGTTCCTCCTCCAGATCCATCCACCCCCCTAACTACCTCACCCATGCTTGTGACTTTTGTTTTGTGGCCCATGAGGCTGATTTATAATAGACTGCATAAAAGATATCTTTTGCACTCTGTCCTCCTTCTGGGTTCAGGCAATGGAAATCAGGGGCAAGAGACCATAGGAGATGATGGAGAAGAGTAAGGCTGAGGTATTGTACCTCTGACTTCCTTTCTGCTTGGTCACTGCACCCCTTTCCCAAATGACAGCCCTTGGCACTCGATATGCATCTAATGATAGAGTAAGTGCCTCTTCTTTTCCCTACCAAAAAAGATAACCAGAAATAAGTTTTTCATCATGAATTAGGTGCTGTATGAACCTATAAATTTTAAAATTGGATGTGCATAGCAATGTTTCCTTATAAAACAAGAATACATATATTATACCCAAGCAGCATCTGAAGGCACAAATAAACTAATGACTCAGATTCACCCGGTACTCCCATTGTTCCTGCTTCTGTAAATTCCCTGTCTTTTAAATTCCCTTAACTTACATTTATGGCTCCATGTACTTCCTTATGACCATCTAATGGGAGAGAAAAACAATCACAGCCCTGGTTTATGAAAGGTTTGAATGGTATGTTGATATAATTTGGGGAGCTACTGTATTACAATCTCAGTATGGAAAAGGTGGAGGCAAAATCACCTTGAAGAAGAAATGGCCTGAGGTATAGATGGGAAGTGGCAAAAGGGATTGCATAGTGGTCAGGGACTTAGAAAGAACATGAATGTAAGATCGGTGGAAGGAAGTCTATGAGAGTTTTGGGGATTAACGTTTCAAAAGGATGGGATGTGAAGATAATTGTGTCCCATATAAATGCTCACAAGAGTGCCTCTGCTATGGAGGAAGATCCGAGTAGTTAACAGAATGTTAAATATTCTGATTTTGGTTTTTTTAGACATTGTTTTGTCATGTGAATTAATCAGCTATTACTACAACAATTATTTGTAACAAGTCACTTTGGAACTCAGTTGCTTACAACAATAATGGTTTTTTTTTTTTCTACTCATGGGTCTGTGTGTTGGCTAGGGAGGATTTCTTCAGGCTGCAGATCTAATGGGCTTGACTCAAGACTGTGTTGGGTTCAGGTGAGCTTCATGTTTCTCTCATCCTCACTGGCTAGCAGCTCTGAGGGCCATGGTTTTCACGTGGCAAGTGAGGAGAGTACAACATAGTGAGTAAAAAGATAGGATGCCCCTCAAGATGTTAGCTCAAAACTGGCATACTCTCACTGTTATTCGCATCGTTTAGTCAAAATAAGTACCATGTCTGAATCACAAATGAGTGTGACAAGAAACTACCTTTAATCCAAGGGGGAGGTAGTGAGCAACAGTTTGGTCTGTCACAGCTTGCTTCTGATGACTCTCCCTGATACTGAGTTGTTTTTTCTGTGGTTTCTACATATTTTATAGAGATCTCATTTTCCTCTGTTTGTATTATATTTTCTATGAAAGTCAGTAATCCTTTGACTGCTTTTCTGCCTCTGTTAGGATCCTAGAAGTTTTATTGGTTCTTGACTAGTAAATTAGACCATACTAATTTCTTAGCTTGAGTTTGATATCTAAATCTTCATAAGTTTCAAGTTTGGCTTTTTTATTTCTTTGAAGTCATTCTTTTTCTATCCAGGGCCCAGTTAATGAGTATTCTATTCATGGCATCCAAGTCCAAAGTTGTCAACATATTTTTAATAGCTAAATCAATTTATTTAATGGTTTTGGGTCTCTTTTCTCTATCTTCTTGAGTCAGTTTTGATAATTTGTGTCTTCTAAGGAATTTGTCCATTTCGTTTTAGTTGTCTTATTTGCTGGCCTAATCTTGTTTCTAAAATTCTCTTATAATTTTAATTTCTATAATAGCAGTAGAGACAACATTTCTTTCATTCTTGATTTTGGTAATTTGTACTTTCTCTCTGTATTTTTCTTGGTCTACCAAAAGTTACATCAATTTTGTTGATCTTTTAAAAAAGTCAATTTTTGCTTTTCTTGATTTCTCTATTGTTTTTCAGCTTTGATATAATTGATTTCTTCTCTGATTCCCTTTCTCATGCTTGCTTCGGGAATAATTTAACCTACTATTTCTCTTTTCATGAAGTAGAAGCGTTGATTATTTTTTTGATACCTTCTTTTCTAGAATAGGTATTTAAGAACTGAATTTACTTTTAAGAACTGTGTTAGGGCTTCCCTGGTGGTGCAGTGGTTGAGAGTCCGCCTGCCGATGCAGGGGACATGGGTTCGTGCCCTGGTCCGGGAAGATTCCACATGCCGCGGAGCGGCTAGGCCTGTGAGCCATGGCCGCTGAGCCTGTGCATCTGGAGCCTGTGCTCCGCAATGGGAGAGGCCACAACAGTGAGAGGCCCGCGTACCGCAAAAACAACAACAACAAAACAAAAGCAAAAAAAAAGAACTGTGTTAGTTGCATTTCATAAATGTTCATATGCTGTGAGTTTATTTTTAATTAGGTAAAAAATATTTTTAAAATCTTTTGTGATTTCTTTTTGGACCTATTATTTATTTAGAAGTTGCTATTTAATTTGCAAATATTTGGGGATTTTTCGAATTTTTTTCCCCAATTTTTTTTGTCGATTTCTAATTTAATTTTTTGTGTTTAGAAACATTTCAATCACATTAAAATTATTTAGAATAAAAATTGCCTAGCATTTTATCTATCTTGGAGAATATTCTGTGTGTGGTTGAAATTAATGTGTATTCTGCTTTTGTTAGGTGCAGTGTCTGTAAATGTGTTAGGTGAAATCCCTGAAACCCTAATATCCTTTGCTTCCCATTTTGATATATCTGTTTGGTATAGGAGACTGGGGAGAAAGCCTAAGGCTCACCCAAATGACAAGTCCAATAAGAAGTCATTACATGAAGCTGAGGATCCAAAGGTTTCCATCCCCAGCATAAATAAGTGTGAATCATGAATAAACCTATTGCTCAGATTGAATAGTAAAGAAAGTTGCTTGTTTCACTTAGCAGAGGAAAGCAAACAGTATTCCAAGAATTCTTAATGTACTGATTCAAATGGATTTGTGACTGAAATTCCTGCTGTCTGTGTATCTGAAAATACACAGTGGAGAATGTCATTTAAATGTTCTGTGGGTTGGTAGTAAAGCTAGGCATCTTCAGGAGCAAAGACAGATTTTTTTCTGGAAGATTGAAAATTCAATCTAGATATCAGGGAACTTTCTCAGATAGGGTTTCAAGATAAAAAATAGCTCAATATCAAATATCATAAAACACAAAGATGCAGATTCAATGAGTGTGAGCTGGTAAAAACAGCAGAATCTTACTCAAAAAGTTTTCAGATATTGAACATGAGATTATAAAATGAGTATGTTTACTATGTTTCAAGAAATAAAAAGAGAAGTTTGAAAGTAAAAACAAGGACTAAGAGACTAATTTTAAAAGAAAGCAAAAGTGGAAATAAAAAAGACTTCCTAGAAATTAAAATATATTATTCAAAATTAATAACACAGTGGTTGGTTAAATGGTTTGTTAGACTAAGGAAGAGAAAAGTAATATCTGTGAACTTGGAAGAATTTGAATGGAATGCATCACAGGTACACAAGGAGAAGGAAAATATAAATAAAATATTTAAAAGCATTGAGTATAAGATGAGAAAGTATGATGAATATCTAATAGAAGATCAGCATGGAGATAATGATGGTAATACTTAACAAGATGGTGACTGACTTTTTAAAACAAAACTGCTACTGTTGGGCTTCCCTGGTGGCGCAGTGGTTGAGAGTCCGCCTGCCGATGCAGGGGACACGGGTTCGTGCCCCGGTCCGGGAAGATCCCACATGCCGCGGAGTGGCTGGGCCCGTGAGCCATGGCCGCTGAGCCTGTGTTTCCAGAGCCTGTGCTCCACAACGGGAGAAGCCACAACAGTGAGAGGCCCGCGTACTACACAAAAAAAACAACAAATGTTACTGTCTAATTAGGATAAACAAAGTAAAAGGGGATGGTGTCAAATATTGCACAAATTCAAGAAATTAGAAAACATTTAGAACTGTATCATTAAATCTTACTAAAATTATCTTCACATGAGTGAAAAAAGCTAAATTATTATTTAAAGGAAAATAAATAGCTTTTATAATATCAGAAAAGAAGATGGATTCATAGTTATTGAAATATATGACTTCAGAATTTAGAAAAATAAAAGTAAAATAAATACAAAGGAAAAAAACAGAAAACCAATTACAGAATTGTTAAATAATGAAATATATATAATTCCAAAGATATGCAGAACTACATGTTGATAAATAAAAAAAGAATAATAAGAAAAAAATGGAAAACCAGTGGCAAAATTAATCAAGAACACAGAGAAAATATATGAATAAATCCAATTAGAAATTAAAATGGTATCTAAAAATGTAGCAGTGATTAATAATAAGGAAGATATTCAGAACAAATCTCTTAGAATATTATTGAAATTTTGAGGAACTAAATAAATTCACAGGAAAAATGGATTGATGAATAAATAGATAACCAAAATATACATATACGCCTTTGACTTAATAACTAAAAATCCTTCCCTGCAAAATGTGTACATATATACATACATACTAGGGCAATAGAACTTTACATGCAATTTCAAACTTCCACAAGATCACAGAGAACAGAAATAAAAGAAACTACAACTGATATAAGAAGCTAGCATAAATAATAAAGCAAATTAGACGAGGACAGTACAAATATGGAAAATTATAAGCCCAAATCACGAGTATATATGCAAAGTATCTTCAGTGAATACAGCAGCAAAACCCACCAATAAGTTTATTTTTAAAAAGATGAAAAGAGCCTCAAGCTAGCCAATGTAATTTTATTCCAAGAGTTCAAGGTTAGGCTAACCTTAGAAATTTAACAACATAAGGAGGAAATATTTTATATAGTTTCTCTAAAATTGTCCTAGTCTGTTAATTGACATTTAATTTAATTTATAATTTATATTTATTTTATTTGAGGGAAATTTCCATATTTATTACTTCAAATATTTTTATACAAAACAGAAAATTTTTATCCATTTATTCAAATTCTCTTTTCTATTGTTTGATAGCATTTTGTCATTTTCTTCCTATAGGCCTTGCACAACTCAGGTTTATCACTAGATCTGTCCGTTTTAATTTGTTTTAATTTTACTGTTGTGAGATTATTCTGTTTTCAACATAATCTTTATTTTTGTGGATAAACTTTATTTTGTATATTAATTTTATATGAATTATTTTTATAATTTTCGGTGATTTTTATATAGTTTAATCCCTTTGATGGTGAGTGAAGAAAGCAATATATTTTTAGTGCAATACTAAAATAACTTATTTTAGGGACTTACCTGGCGGTCTAGTGACTAAGACTCCATGCTTCCACTGCAGGGGGCACAGGTTCCATTCCTGGTCAGGGAACTAGGATCCTGCATGCCACACGGCATGGCCAAAAAATAAAAATAAAAAAGTAACTTATTTTAGATTTAGTAAGATTCACAGATAAGTAATTTCTGAAACTAAAATATTTCATATTTATTATCAAATAAAGATGTCCTTCTGGAGCTTTTGTTTTAAAATTTGATTTTCTTTTTTATTTTATCATCATATGTCTAGAACACGAGGCCTATTTGAAAGATATTGTAGAACTACGATGGCACCTTGAAGATAAAACTCATCGACTAAAACGTTTGGAGGAGGAAAAGGAGAAATTAGAAGAAGCTAATGCAAAGCTTCAAGCAGACATAGACAACGTGATTAAACATCGCCCTCTACTGCTTGCAAAGCGAGACCAGGAGCTTGTAGCTCTGAAGGAACATTATCAGAAAAAAATTGAGGTAAAGGAATAAATGAATGGATTTGCATTTTACAGATTGTTTCTTAGTTATAAAAATTTCAACTATAAGAAGTTAACATATCTTTCAAGGGTTCATTCTCGTTGAAAATTGACCTGCTATTTATTTTCTAAAGGAATTACCAAGTGACACACAGTACAGTTGATTGATATTCATTTAAACTTTTCCCATACTTTTAAACTTAGGAATATTAATAATATTTAGTAGTCTACTAATACGATTTTGGAGATTTAACACATTATGGTATTATTTGAATCCGTAAATCAAACTTAGAAAGAATGTCATCAATTTCATTGTTGATGAAAATATGTAACTGACATGAGCAGCCATGATCATGTTCCTCTCTATGTACATGTGAATTTTTCTTGGCTGTATATCTAGTGGAGTATCTACTGAGTCATGGGTTATATACATTTTCAACTTCATTAGATAAAATCACATTGCTCTCCAAAGTGCCTCTGACAGCTTATATTCCTAAAGTAGTAGCAGTGCTGGAGACGTCCCATTTCTCCACTGTGGAAAAGAATTCTAGTAGTATCATTTTTTCTTAATAGTAGCCCCCTTATTTAGTTGGATGGCAATGTGTCAGGCTAAAAGTCATCCCCCAAATTGCCTTTACTCATGGTATTTCTAATGAGATGTAGGTAGGAGTTATATAGGGGTTTTTTTAGGAAAGCTTCTTGAAATGGACTGACTCACTCAGAAGTAGCACCCTTAGCCATCTCCTGAACTTACAGCAACACAGATATGACAGCTGCAGCTCTGATTTGATTTTATAGCACAAAGCAACCTTGGGAATGGAACCCAGATCCAGAATGGCTGAATAGAAAGGCAGAAGATACCTTGTATCTATTTCTGGGAGAGAAAAATAAACTATAATCTTGTTTCTTTGACTTATTTCTGCTATAGCCAAACCCAGTCCTAACTGATCCACCTCACATTTTTGTCAACACTTTTATTGTCATACTTTAAAGTTTGTCAATAGGTGTGTGAATTGGTATCCCTTTATTATTTTAGTGTGTTTTTCCCCGATAGTGGACATAGGCATTTCTGAGTCAGGGGTAGCAGGGTTGTTGAGCAGCTGGAAGACCATGCTTGGTAATGGGAGGAAAATATGAAAACACATTCTAGCAGATCAAGAAAATAGCAACCTTTGCGTAGAGCTTATCAGAGTCACTGCGATGATTAATTTTTTGAGTCAACTTGGCTGGGCCAGGATGCCCAGGTATTTGATCAGACGTTATTATAGATGTTTCTGTGAAGCAGTTTTTTGGATGAGATTAACATTTAAATCAATGGACTTTTAATAAAGCAGATAGGCAAGAAAAATAAATAAAAGGCATCCAGATTGTAAAGGAAGAAGTAAAATGATCTCTATTTGCAGAGGACATGATCTTACATATAGAAAATCATGAAGAATTCACAAAACAAACTATTAGAGCTAATAAACAAGTTTAGTAAAGTTGGAGGATGCAAGCTCAACACACAAAACTCAGTTGTATTTTCATATACTAGTTTTGAACAATCCAAAAATGAAATTAAGAAAACAGTTCTACTTAATACCATTAAACATGATAAAGTAGGAATAAATTTAATAAAGTGCAAGACTTTTTCACTAAAAACTATAATATTTTGCTGAAATAAATTAGACCTAAATAAATAGAAAGATAATCCGTGTTCACGGATTTGACTTAATATTGTTAATATGTCAATGGTACCCAAAGCTATCTTCAGATTAAATGCAATATCTGACAAACTCTCAAGATCTTTTTGCAGAAATTGAAAAGCCTGTTCTAATATTGATACGGAATTGCACGGGATCCCAAAAAGCCAAAACAGTCTTGGAAATGAAGGACACCTTAGAGAATTCACACTTTCTGATTTTAAAACTTAGTACAAAGCTGTAGGAAGCAAAAAAAAAGTGGCATTTGCATAAATACAGAAAAGTAGAGAGTAGAATTGAGATTGCAGAAATAAACCCATTTATCTATGGTTAATTGCTTTTGACAAGGGTGCCAAGACCATTTGTGGGGAAAGAGTAGTCTCTTCAACAAATGGTGCTGGGACATTGGATATCCACATGTATTCAAAAGAGTAAAGTTAAGACCCCTACTTCCCAGCACATACACACGTTAATTAAAAGTGGATCATAATTCTACATGTAAGAGCTAAAACTATAAAACTCTTAAAAGAAAACTTAGGGGTAAATCTTCATCACCTTGAATTTGGAAATGGTTTTTTTAGATATGACACTAAAAGCATAAGCAACATAAGAAAAAATAGAGAAATTGGACTTCATCAAAATTAAAACCTTTTGTCCATTACAGTACACTACCATAAAAGTAAAAAGACAACTTACAGAATGAGAGAAAATGTTGCAAATTATATATTACAAAAGGTGTAGTATGCAGGATATATAAAGAACTTTTATAATTCAACAACCAGAAAAGACAAACAACCCATTTAAAAATGGGCAAAAGACTTGAGCAGACATATCTCCAAAAGACATAGAAATGGGCAGCAAACACATGAAAAGATGGATGCTTAACATCATTAGTCATTAGGAAAATGCAAACCAAACCCACAATGAGATACCACTCATACCCATTAGGATAAAGTTAAAAACAAAGTGTAAGATAACCAGTTTGGGTGAGGATGTGGAGAAACTTGAACCATTGTACTCTGCTGGTGGGAATGTAAAATGGTAGAGCCACTGTGGAAAACAGTTTGGTGTTTCCTCAGAAAGTAAAACAGAATTACCATATGCTTTAGCAAATCCACTCCAAGGTATATACCCCCAAATAATTGAAAACTGATGTTAAAAAACAAACAAAAAGGGCTGCCCTGGTGGCGCAGTGGTTGAGAGTCCGCCTGCCGATGCAGGGGATGTGGGTTCGTGCCCTGGTCCGGGAGGATCCCACGTGCCGCGGAGTGGCTGGGCCTGTGAGCCATGGCCGCTGAGCCTGCGCGTCCGGAGCCTGTGCTCCGCGGCGGGCAAGGCCACAGCAGTGAGGGGCCCGCGTACCACAAAAATAAATAACTAAATACATAAAAAGCAAAACACAAAACCCTTGTACGTAAATGTTCATAGCAGCACTGTTCAGAACAGACAAAGGTGAAACTGTCCAGTGCCCTTCAACTGATGAATGACTAAACAAAATGTAATACATCCACACGATGGAATATTATTCAGCCATAAAAAGAAATGAAGTACTGATGTATGTCACAACATGGGTAAACCTTGAAGCATTATGCTAAAAGAAGCCAGGTACAAAAGATCACATATTATATGATTTCATTTAGCTGAAATATCCAGAATAGGTAAATCCATAAAGATGGAAAGCAAATTCATGATCGCTGGAGGGTTGGAGACGTGTAAGATAGTGTTTTGTTTGTAATATAGCTTTGTTTTGTTTTGTTTTATTCTGCTGTCTTGACTGAGGTCCTGGCTAAAGGCCTGCTGAAGCAACCCAACAGCTTAAATAATGCAAGACCTCTAGCCAATGTGCTTGAGCCTTAATACATTGCTACTTGCAAACTAAGCTCAAAGGCTCAACGTGACCTTCAAATTCTACAAGCAGCTCAGTCTCATAACACTGCTATGAGAGCCACAAAAATATTATTAACATCAACCTAGGAGAGTATCCATGTGGGAAGGTTGTACCAGTCCCACACTGAGCCCGTCCAAGGACTTTCCTTGGAGATGAATTTGCCTCATATGACATCACCAATGCCCCCAACACTGAGACCACCACCCCAGCAATACCTACGGGACAAATTGGACACAGGACATTATTTATTGCTTTTCTTCCTTTGATAGTAGAAATTCTATTGTTTCCTGAGCCTTTGTTTGCTTATCCCATCATCTTGGTATAATCCTGGCTCCCTGCCAAAGTCTCTACCCCTACGTTCCTGTGCCTAAAGGAAAATCTTGTAGAGGTTACTAATATCTGTGCTATTCTAGAAATTAATGGGCACGTAGGGACAGTTTTATGTCCTCCCCTTCCAAATCTGTATACATTTTGCTGTATTATATTGCCTCTAGTAAGGCTAGGACCTTTGCTGGCTGAGATCTCCACTACAATGCTGACTAGAGGGAGTAATATTTGGCATCATTGTCACATTCCCAGTTTCAAAGGGGAAGAATTAATAAATTTTTTTCTATTAAGTAAGATGTTACATGGTGCTAGACTTGATTTGCTAATTATTTGTTTAGGGTTTTAAATCTAAATTCATGAGTAAGAAGGTCATATAATTATTTAATAATGTCCTTGTCAGGTTTGGGTTTTAAGGGTTTGCTAGATTTTTAAAGGTAACTTGGGAGTATTTCTTCTTTTCCTATTATCTAGAAGAGTGCGAAAGACTAACATTATTAATTAGCATTTACTATTGAAGCCATCTAGCTAAAGTTTTCCAGTTTTGTTTCTTGTTTGTTTTGGAAAGGTTTTTAATTACAAATTCAATTTCCTCAATAAGATTGTTCAGTTATTCTGTTTCTTCCTGTGTCCATTTTGGTTAGTTGTAGTTTTCTAAGAATATGTCCATTTCATCACAATTTCAAATTTTGTTGGAAGACTTTCTTAGTATCCTTTTATCTTTTCTATAGTCTATAGAATATGTAGTGCTTTCCTTTTTCATTCCTGATATTTACTTGTGCCTTCTCTTAAATGTTATATATTTATATAAGTTTATAACATGATATATCTTCTTCTGTATACACGATAACCATCCATCACCATACAGTTGACCCCCTTTACCCACTTCTCCCTCCCCTTCCCTTCTGGTAACCACTACTCTGTTTTCTGTATCTACATGTTTCTTTGGTTTGGTTTGGTTTGTTCACTTATTTTGGAGTTTTTTATTTGTTTTTTACGTTCCACATATGAGTTAAATCACACGATATTTGTCTTTCTTCATCTGACTTATTTCACTTAGCATAATACCCTCAAGGACCGTCCATGTTGTCACAAATGGCAAGATTTCTTTCTTTTTTTATGGTTGAGTAGTATCCGTTTTATAGATATATATACATGTGTGTGTGTGTGTGTGTGTATATATACCACATCTCTTTATCTCTTCACCCATTCATCCCTTGATGGACCCTTAGGTTGTTCCATATCTTGGCTATTGTAAATAGTGATGCAGTGAACATTGGGGTGCATATATATTTTCAAATTAGTGTATTCATATTCTTTGGATTAATACCCAGAAGCAGAATAGCTGGATCATATGTTAATTCTGTTCTTAATTTTTCTGAGGAATCTGCATACTGTTTTTCATAGTGGCTGCATTCCCACTAACAGTTCACAAGGGTTCCCGTTTCTCCACATCCTCTCAACACTTGTTATTTCTTCCTTTTTTGATAATAACCATTCTAATTGGCATGTGGTAAAATCTCATTGTGGTTTTTATTTTCATTTCCATAATAATTAGTGATGTTGAATACCTTTTCAAGTATGTGCCTGTTGGCCATCTGTATGTCTTCTTTGGAAAAAAGTCTATTGCTGTACACCTGAAACTAACACAACATTGTAAATTAATTATACCCCAATAAAAATTTTAAAAAAAGAAACAGGATGGCAGGACGCCCCCCCCCCCAAAAAAAGGTCTGTTCAGCCCCTTTGCCCATTTTTAAAAATTGAAGTATAGTTGATTTACAGTGTTGTGTTAATTTCTGGTGTATGGCAAAGTGATTAAGTTATACATACATATACATTCTTTTTTATATTCTTTTCCATTATGGCTTATCACAGGATATTGAATATAGTTCCCTGTGCTATAGAGTAGGACCTTGTTGTTTATCCCCTTTGCCCATTTTAAAATTGAGTTGTTTGGTTTTTTGTTGTTGTTGAGTTGTATGAGTTCTTTATATATTTTGGATATTAACCCCTTATTGGTTATATGATTTGCAAATATCTTCTATTCGGTAGGTTGTCTTTTTGTTTTGTTGATGGTTTCCTTTGCTGCACAGACTATGTAATTATGTACACATAAAATCTAGACAAGTCCACAGATGAATTACAGTTGCATACAAAGGTAAAATTTTAAAATCCATACATTACTATATACCAGCAACAAATCTGAAAATAAAATTTATTTTAAAATAGCATTTGTTAGAGCATAAAATAAAACATATCTAGGAATAAATGTAACAAATGATATGCAAAGCCCCTATTCAGAAAACTATGACTATTACTGAGAGAAATTTAAAAGTGCTACATAGATAAATATGTTAATGTATTAGAAGGCTAAATTTTGTAGCATTCGCTCCAAATTGATCTGTAAATTAAATACAGTCACAAAATCTCAACAGGTCTCTTTGTGGACCTTGACAAGCTAATTCTAAAATGTATGTGGTATATGTATACAATGGAATATAATTCAGCCTTTAAAAAGAAGGAAGCCTTCCATATGTGACAACATGGAGGAACCTGGAGAACATTATTGTGCTAAGTAAATAAGCAGGTCACAGATAAATACTGCATGATTCCACTTACATGAGGTATCTATAATAGTCACGCTCATAGAAGCACAGAGTAGAATGGTGGTTGGTAGGGGCTTGGGGAGGGGAAATGGAGAGTTGTTTTTCAATGGATATAAAGATTTAGTTATGTGAGATGAATAAGTTCTAGAGATCTGCTGTACAGCATAGTGCCTACAGTTTACTGTGTTGTACACTTAAAATTTTGTTAAAAGATAGATAATCATGTTAAATGTTCTTATCACAATAAAATTAATACAATGAAATAAAAATTAATGAAAATTACTGCTGTTTTCGGGAGGCTACTGCCTCATATAGATCCACCACTCGGCCCCTGGGTAAAGGACTGCTCCCTCCTTAGTACCTTGTTCTACTCCTCTCCCTCCAACTTTCCAACAGGACATCCTGAACTGGAGTTCCTTCCAACCATGACCACTACAACCACCCTTTCCCTTTAGTCTGATAGAGAAGAGAGGCCGGGAGAGAGAAGGGAGTATGTTTATGATATCTAATAATTAATGAAAACAATAAAAATGGAATATTTTGGGCCCTTGCATTAAGATAGTAATGGTTATTCATGAGTGAGAAGATTATAGGTAATTTATAAAATTTTCTTTTTTCATCTGTGTTTTCTGATTTTTCTGCAATATTTGAACAATAAAAAGTCATAGTTTTTGTAGGTAAAAAAATAATGATTTTATTTTGGTCATGTTAACTGGGATATTAAAGTCATTTTCTTCAGTAACTTTTCTACATCTCTAGTATTGATGCCTCTCAGGGTAAAAGAAACCTGAAACTACTGTGCTAAACAATAGACTAAATATGGAAAGAAAATTGATATAAAGAACGTTTATAATCTAAATCAAAACTACTTTAGGGGCTTCCCTGGTGGCGCAGTGGTTGGGAGTCCGCCTGCCGACGCAGGGGACACGGGTTCGTGCCCCGATTCGGGAGGGTACCACATGCCGCGGAGCAGCTGGGCCCGTGGGACATGGCCGCTGAGCCTGCGCATCTGGAGCCTGTTCTCCACCACGGGAGAGGCCACAGCGGTGCGAAGCCCGCGTACCGCAAAAGAGCAGAACAAAACAAAACAAAACAACTACTTTAACTCCCTTCTCTGATCTTTCTCTTGTCTGATTATTTTAATTAGCCATTAAGTGCATATATTAGCACACATATTTTTATTTCTAGGTAATGGAACTATACAAACAGGTTCATGGAGAACATGAAGAAGCTGTAGAAAATCTTGAAAAAGTCAAATTCAAAGCTAAACAAAGTAAAATAGACATGGAAAATGATATTCGTGATGATGAAATGACCATAGAAGCCTACAAGTAAGTATTTTTCACAAATGTTACTTATAGCATTTAGAAGTAAAATATTAATTAAAATGTAATATATATTCCTGTATAAGAAATTCAGATAAAGAGAAAGGGAAGAATCTAAATTGCCACATCTATCTTGTTACCAAGTTTATGTATAAATTAACATGTCTTTTACATATGTAAACTAATTGTGTATAAATTCCTAAAGCAGTATTTTTCGGTGTCATTTTAAAGCTCTTGATACATGTTGCCAAATTGCCTGTGGCTATGCTATAACAGTATATATCCCTGCTAACTATGTGAAAAAGTAACTCTTTGAAAAAAGATTCCAGCATGGGATACTATAAAAAACAAATTATATAGCCTTGTATTAATTATAAGCATAGCATCTAATTAATTAAACTCATTTTTTTGATTTCTAGTAAAATGTAATATTTTAAATATATATAGATTAATTATATTTTGCATATTATTGACTTTTTAGTACATTTCTGATGTATTTATATTTTATGATATTCTTCTACTTCCTCTTGTTGGTTTTAAATTCTTCATGTTTCTGTATGATATAAAATTTTTATTTATTCAAACTGATCAGTGGTTTAGTACAGAAAAAGTCATACTCACTATGGAGCTAGAGTCAAGTAAATATAAGCAAAATGAAGAGCAAAAGTTTGTACCTCATCCTATGATCTGGATAACATGCACTTATTAAGATATTTATATTTCCTCACATCTGATGTCTATTTCAACATGTGCTTAAACATTTTTTTAATTGAGATATAGTATAAGTACAATATTATATAAGTTATAGTTATACAACA